>NC_062548.1:49079699-49403566 GCF_016906955.1 Phacochoerus africanus
AGATACATGAGAATGCAAGTGCCAGACTGGCCACTGTGTGGTGCATACGTGGACAGAACAGAATTGTACTGCAAAGGCTATGAAGACTAAACTGACATTGAAATGACAGTGAACAGAAGGTGAGTTGGAACTTGCAGCTCAAACATCCAGATACAGCGACTGCTAAAGCAAAAATATTAATATGTTCCATAGAATTGAAACAAGATTCAAAATCTCATATTGTGATATTCAAAATGCCCAGGAAATATTTTTTAAAAGTTCAGCATGTGAAGGACAAGAGAAAAGAAGCTATTAAGATTCTTCAACAAGTGATCACAAACCTTCTTGAAATAAAATACAGAAAAAGCAATGAAAATCAAAGCCTGTTACTTGAAAAGACTGATAAAATTAATAAAGTTCTATCAGAATTAACAGGGACAAAAATAGAGATACAAATGACTAACATCGGGAATAAAGGAGAAGGTAGCACTGTAGATCCCACAGACATTAAAAAGATGAGAAGGAAAACCTATAAACAACTTTACATGCATAAATTTGACAACCTGAATTAAACAATTCCTTGAATATTACAGGTTACCAAGAATCACACAAGTTGAAACATATAACACAAATAGTCATATAAATATTAAAGAAGTTGGATTCACAGTTTAAAATCTTATGACAATGAAATCTTCAAGCCTAGATGGTTTCACTGGTGAATATACACAACATCTAAACAAAAAATAACACCAATTGTACAATATTTTCCAGAAAATAGAAGAGGAGAAAACACTTCCCAACTCATTTTATGAGACTAGCATTACTATGATATGAAAAGATAGTACAAAAAAGGAAAACTATAGACCCATTTTTCTCATTCACATGGACGCAAAATCTCCTACAAAATATTAGCATATTGAATCTAGCAAATTATAAAAAGACTAATACACCATGACTAAGTGGGCTAATCCTGGGAATGCAAGACTGGTTTAATATTCAGAAATGAATCATTATAATTTACCACACCAATGTTATAGAAAGGAAAAAGAAAAGACACGATCATACCAATCGATACAGGAAAAGAATTTAACAAAATTCAACATTCATTCTTCATAAAAATTCTTAGGAAACTAGGAATATAAGGTAGTCTTCTTAACTTGATTAATGACAACTATAAAGGCGTGAGTGCACACGCACACCCCCCCCCCAAATACTACAACTGATATATCATATTAGTGATGAAAGACACAATGCTTTCTCCCTAAGACCCATAACAAGTCAAGGATGTCTATTCTTATTACTCTTATTCACCATCATAGTGGGAGCAATAGTGAATGCAATAAGTCCAGGAAAAGAAACAACAATATAGAAATGGAAAAGTAAAAACAAAGATTGTCTGTACTTACAGACATGATTGTTTACATAAAAAACACAAGAGGTGTACCCAAAACCTCAAAATCTCTAGAATTACTAGTGAGCTTAGCAAAGTCACAGGACACAAGGTCAACACACAACATGTCAATTATATTACTAGATGTTAGCTATGTATAATTAGAAACCAATATTTAAAATAATATACCCTTTACAGTAGCTCTCCCGACCCCAAATGAAATACTTAGGTGTGAGTTTACAAAAATTGTACATTATCTTTAGGCTGAAAAGTAAAAATGCTGATGAAAGAAATCAAGGAAGAACTAATAAAGTAGATTGGCAGGGTCAATACGGCATATTCGTCAACTCCTCCAATAAAAATCATAGCAGATTTTTGTTGTTGTTGTTGATAGAAACAAACTAACTAAAATTTATACAAAAAGCCAAAGAAACTAGAATGGCTAAAACAATTTGGAGAAGAAGAATAAAATTGGAGGAATTACTATATTTGACTTTAAGACTTACTATAAAACTATAATATTCGAGATAGCATGGTTTCATCAAGGGATAGACACATAGATCAACGGAACAAAATAGAGAAACCAGATATAGACTCATGCAAATATGTGTGAGTGATTTTGATAAAGATGCAAAAGGAATTCAATGGAGGAAGGATAGTGTTTTAAACAAATGATGCTGAAACAACTGGAGAGCAATAGTCAAAAGATACATAATCCTTGATCTAAATCTCACACTTTACACACGAATTGGTTCAAAATGAATCATAGACCTAAATGTAAATATAGACCTCAAAAACCTTAAGAAAAAATATGGGAGAAAAATCTTCATGACTTGGGGTTAAGCATATGTTCTTAATATGATATCAAAAGCATAATCTATAGGATAGAGAAACTGATAAATAGGATTTAATCAAAATTAAAAATTTGTTTTGCATAAGGCACTTTAAGAGAATTAAAAGCCATGCCACAAACCGGGGAAAATATTTGCAAATCACACATCCAAGAAAGAACTTGTCTATAGAATTTATAAAGAACCCTCAAAACTCAACAGTAGGAGAACAAACTATCTGCCTTAAAATGGGCAAAAGATTTTTAGATTTCACTAAGAGAACGTATAGATGGCAAAAAGCACATCAAAAGATTTTCAGTATCATTAGGAAATGCAAATTAAAACCTTAATGAGATAGTCCTACATCCTACTGGGACAACAACAAAAAAATGCTGACAATAAGAAATGTTGGTGAGGATGCTGAGCACCTGGATCTCTCATACAATGAGAATACAAAGTTTTTTACAAAGTTAAACATACATTTATCATACGATCCAGTAAATCCACTCCTAAGTGTTCACCCTAGAGCAGTGCTTCTCAACTATGGATGACTTTTGTCCTGCATGGAACATTTGGCAATTACTGAAGGTATTTTGGTGTTATAGCTGGAGAAGTTCTACTGAAAATTCTACTGACATATAGTAACTAGAGGCTGGGATATTGATAAATACCCTACAATGGCCAGGACAGCACCCTCACAACAAAGTACCTGATCCAAAATGTCAATATTGCCAAGATTGAGATATTTTCTCTAGAGATAGAAAATGTATGTTTATGAAATAGATAATTATGTAATAATACTTGTATGTATAAATATATACACACTTATATACAAATATAGCATCTCTACAATCATCAAAAACTAAAAACATCTCAAATGCCCGTCACTAGGAGAATGATTAAATAAATAGTAATACATCCATATAATGGAATACTACTTAGCAATGAAAAGGAGTAAATGTTGGATGCATGTGACAACTTAGCTGAATCTGAAAGACATATACTGAGTGAAGGAAGTCAATATCAGAAGGTTATGTATTATAAGATTCCATTTATACAACATGTTCAAAATGACAACACTATAGTGATGGACAGTAGATCATTGGTTGACAGGGTTTATCCGAAGGGGAAGAAGATGATTATAAAGCCATATCATAAAGGATTATTTGGGGATGGTTAAATTGTTCTGTATCCTGATTGTGGTGGTGCTTACACAATTCTATACATGTGTTTAAATTCATTGAGCTATACATTCCTAAACAAGGTCATTTTACTGTATAATAATTAAAATGTATCATCTTTCTATGTCTAGACTTCTCCTTTGTGTTTTTTGTTGTTTTTGTCTTTTAGGGCCACACCTATGGCATATGGAAGTTCCCAGGCTAGGGGTCTCATTGGAGCTGGAGCTGCCAGCCTACGCCACAGTTGCCAGCCTATACTGCAGCCACAGCAATGCAGGATCCAAGTCACGTCTGCGACCTACACCATAGCTCACTGCAACGCCAGATCCTTAGCCCACTGATCAAACCCACATCCTCATGGGTACTAGTCCAGTTCCCAACATGCAAAGCCACAATGGGAACTCCCTAGATTTCTCTTTTGTTATGGCAAACTACAAGCTAAAATGGCTATATTCTCTAAGGGTTCCCTGTATTATAACTTCGAAGTTGTTAATTTAAACAACTGCCTGAAGATGTTAATTTAAAACAAAGTTTATTAATTCATGGTAATACTGGTGTGATTTCAGAACAGTTTCCCCCAGCAACAACCCAGTTCTCTCACTGTGATGAAGTGCTCTGCCTTCTGCCTCAGACTTTAGCCGCTTGGGATCTGTCCAAGGATCCCTCCCTGAGCTCCCACTGAAAGTCACCCCTTCCCTTCCTGGGTTCCCACAGCAGTATGTTTCCCCCTGCTACACATTATGCCTGTTGGTATAATTATCTGGCCCTGTGACCTTCTCCCCGACCACGATGTGATTAGGAAGGCAGAAACTGTGGCTTATGCATCTTGGAATTTCTGCAGCACCTGACCCAGTATCAGAGCTTGCTGTATATTTGTAGGACTGAGACCCCTGGTTCCCAGGAGCATAAGCCCACTGGGACCAGCAGCAGAAAGAAGGGAATTTGCCTGCAATTTATACCAAGTAGGCAGCCTATATCCCTGGCCTGAGCTGCATAATAAGCAAGGAGATGAAGCAAAAGGACTGAGTTGGACCTCTAGTGTCAGGGAAGATGAACAAAGCTTATTAATTCATGGTAATACTGGTGTGATTTCAGAACAGTTTCCCCCAGCAACAACCCCGTTCTCTCACTGTGATGAAGTGCTCTGCCTTCTGCCTCAGACTTTAGCCACTTGGGATCTGCATTACTGCCTTGTAAAATTGATGGGCAGTGGCACCATCTCTTAGTTTAAGGAATTTCTGCCAGCCTTAGCAAAAAAAATGTTAGTTTCACAATTTCTAAGGGCATTCTTTGCAACAGAAAAGTGATTAAAAACTGAACAAGACTGAAATAATGTCCATCTCGAGTACTTAGAGTTCATCTACCCAGTCTCCTCCACGCCATCAGCTCCAGATATGAGCTCATCTGCTTCCACAGGTGAGGAAGTCTTATTTATTATTATATTGGAAAAAGGTTGGAAAAAGGTTGGGGAGGGGTTAATCAACATGAGTGTCTTTTTCTTTGGTCACCCAAGAAAGTGGTTCAGATCAAAGTCTCATTTTCTTCTAAACTGCCTGAAGATGTTAATTTTAAAAAAATCCAACCTGCTCAATATTTTGTGTCTTAAAAGCCTCTCTTATTGAGAAAGGTGACAGTAGCAGATGCATAATACCTATGTTCATCCCCCCATATACTTTGTATCATCTCTAGATCACTTATCATACCTCATGCCACACAAATGCTATGTAAATCATTGTAAAAACAATATAAATGCTATGTAAATAGTTGCCAGGGTGCAGCAAATTCAAGTTTTGCTTTTTGGAACTCTCTGGAATTTTGGGGGGAAGGAATATTTCTGGTCTGCAGTTGGCTGAATCCAGAACCTGTGGATATGGAGGGCCGATTACTTTAGGCAGACAGTTTGGGCAACCTGTGGGACATCATTCAGCCAGGTTCTTCTCTCTGATTTGTTTTAACCCAGAACTGATCCCAATTCCTCTCACTCCCAATTCTTCATCTGTCACTGGCTTTTCAACCATCACCACCATCCATCTCCAGAACTTTTTTCATCTTGCAAAACTGAAATTCTCTACCCATTAAATAGTAATTCCTTTTCCTTGGTCCCCGGCAACCACCATTCTACTTTCTGTCTTTAAGATTTCATTTACTCTAGGTGCCTCTTAGGCATGGATTAAAATAGTTTACCTCCTTTTGTGACCAGCTTATTTCACTTAGCATAATGTATTCAAAGTTCTTCCATGTTGTAGCCTGTGTCAGAATTTCCTTCCATTTTTAAGGCTGAATAATATTTTATTGCATAGACAGAATATTAAAAAATAAACATTCTTTTGCATGTGTAAATCACATTTTTTTGCTTATTCATTCATCCGTCAATGGACACTTGGTGTGCTTCCACATTGTGCCAGTTGCAATTAGTGCTGCTATGAACATGGATGTACTAATACTCTTTCAAGCTACTGTTTTCAGTTCTTTGGATATGTGCCCAGAAGGGAAATTGCTGGTTCACATGGTAATTTTATGTTTAATATCTTAAGGAATTGCCATATTACTTACCATAGTGGCTGCTCCATTCTACATGCTCACCAACAGTGCTCAAGGGCTCCAACTTCTCCATATCCTTGCCAACACTTGTTATCTTGGTTTTGGTTTTTGTTGTTGTTTTGCAGTAACAGCTCTCCTAATGGGCGTAATGTATGATCTCATTGTGATATTGGTTTGTAGTTCCCTAAGGATTAGTGATGTTGAGTATCTTTTCATATGCTTATTGCCCATTTGTAGATCTTTGGAGTAATGTTTATTCAAGTACTTTGTCCATATTGGTACTAGTTGTTTGGATTTTTGCTGCTGAATTTTAGGAGTTTTCTATCTACATATTCTGGATGTTAGTCTCCTCTCAGTATATGATTTGTAAATATTTTCTCTCCTGCTGTGCATTGCTTTTTTCCTCTGTTGATAGTGTCATCTGATGCACAATGGTTTTAAATTTTAATGAATGTCAATGTGTATAGGTCTTGCGGTTGCTTATGCCTTTGATGTCATATTAAAGCAATCATTGCAAATCCAGTGTGATGAGGCTTTTCTCCTGTTTTCTTTTCTGAAAGCTTTATAGTTTAAGCTCTGACATTTAAGCCATTGGTCTACTTTGAGTTAATTTTTGTATATCATATTAGATAAAGGTCCAATTTCATTCTTTTGCATGTGGATATCCAGTTTTCTCAAATCCACTTGTTGAAAAGATTATCCTTTCTTCATTGAATGATCTTAGCACTCTTGTCAAAAAAATCATTTGACCAAATACATAAGGGTTTATTTCTGGGCACTCTTCTATTACATTGGTGTATATGTCTGTCTTTATGCCAGGACCACCCCATTTTGAGTGCTGTTGAATTGTAAATTTTCAAATCAGGAAGGGTGAGACCTCTAACTTTTTTCTTCCTTTTCAAATTTTTGGCTATTCAGGGTCCCTTGAGATGCCATGTGAATTTTAGAATGAATTTTTCTATTTCTTTAAAGAAAATCATGCCGTTTTGACAGATTGCATTGAATCTGTGATGGCATTAGGTAATACAACATCTTAAAAATATTAAAGCTTTCAATCCATGAACACAGAATTTCTTTCCATTTTTAGCTTCCTTAATTTCTTTTTTTTCAGAATATAAATCTGTAACTTATTTTTTATTGAAGTGTAGTTGATTTATGATGTTGTATCCGCTTCAGGTATATAGCAAAATTATATATATACATATATATATATTCTTTTTAAGGTTCTTTTCCATTATAGGTTATTATAAAATATTGAGTACAGTTTCCTGTGTTATACAGTAGGTCCTTAGTGTTTTTCCACTTTATATATAGTAGGGTGTTTCTGCTAATCCCAAACTCCTAATTTATCTCCCCCTCCATTTCCCCCTTGGTAACCATAAGTTTGCTTTCTATTTCTGTAAGTCTGTTTATTTCATATATAAGTTCATTTGTGACAACTTTTCAGAGTCCGAATATAAGCTGTATCACGTGATAGTTACCGTTCTCTGTCTGGCTTACTTCCAGGACCAGGCTTGCAGGACTGAGAAACTGCCAAGGGTGATGCTCACCACACTTAGGGAAGTTCGCTGCTGTTCTGAACACTGGATTTCTCCTTTCCATCTGGTTCTCCACTTAGATATTGATTTAGATGTTTGATAAAGAAGTGTCAAGGGCAGAGCAGGTGTAATGTTCCATATACCACTACATCCATCCACATGCTTCTCTTAGGTCATCAGGCACGTTCTACATCTGAGGCCATTTGGCCTGGAAAGCCACTGGTCCAGTTCCCCTGAGAGGAGAGCTTTGTGAAGCAGTTGGGTGAAGTACAGACTCTCAGATAGCAAAGCACGTCCTCTTGCTACACGACAGGAAATTCCTCTGCCTTTTTCCTCCTAATCCCCCACCCCTAGCCTCACTCTCATCTCTGGCCCCTGGCCTGGAGACAATGATCGCAGAACAATTCTAAAGCAACTGTGAGCTGATGATGGCCTCTCAGAGACACCAGACTTTGACATTAACCTCTGGAAGTTAGGGTAAGTGCCAAGCCAAAGGAAGCAATCCCAAAGGCTGGAATTTCAAGATAGCTATAGCACATTGGGGAAATGTGTACAGCCAACAGGAATGGAAGCTTCTGGAGCTCTCTCCCCTGAAAAGGCAGCTGTCTGTATCCCCTACTGTAGCATCCAGTTCTAGAGATATGCATCAGTGCACCCAAAACCCTCCATAAATGGAAAACTCAGAACACAGCTTCTCACACTGACCCCATCAGTAAGCACACTGGAACCCACAGAGTTGGTTAAATTCAATTTCCTGCAGAAACACAGAGACTTAGTACAAAAGCCACCTTCTCTAGCAAGCTGAGTTGGGTACCCCAGCTGAGTGCTCTGTTAACACCCCAAATTTCCTCCCTCCCAGCACATGGCCCACTTCAACGTGCTGCTTGTGCAGGTCTCATCTATTAGTCAGGGGGCTGAGGGCCAGGAATAGGTCTCATTGACACTAGAACCCCCAGAATCTAGCACAGTACCTGGCACATAAGAGCCTCTCCTCAGTGTTTCTGAAGAGGGGTTGTGGCAGGTGTGTGCAGACAGTCCACAAAATCACACTTCTATCAACCCATCAGGGAGTCTGGAATTCTACTATTGGGTACTTATTTCTTTGGCTTAAAAAGTTAGTCCTATGCATCAAAGGATGCCTTTCCAAAACTAAAGTCTCCTTAGGAAGGAGGATGTCACAGATTTGTGGGCATTGGTTTAAGATGAGCCCCGAAGAAGCTTGGCATGAGCCAGGCACTTGTGGAGAAAGAATGAATGAAGGGAAGGAGGCCCTTCAGGGCCTCCAGGGCCCAGAGGTTCAGGAATGAGAGAAAATCACCTATGGCTGGAACACTACACCTGAAACTTGACTTCTATGTCACTTGGAGCTCTTTCCCCTTATTAAATCCACATTGAAAAAAACAAACCCTGAAACATAGTCTTCAAATGAGTCAGGTGCTAGAAAAACATCACCTGGCCCAGGACGGGTCCTCAGGGGACATGGCAGGACAGCTATGTTAGACTATCATCAGCTGCACGCTTACTTCTTTTTGCGTGGCTCTGGCTTGCACGGGGCAGAGAAGGTAGCAGCAAAAGAATAGGGGAAAAAGACGAGGTTTCACCACTGCGGACCCCGCTGCCACCCTTCACAATCTGGGCTCATGGAATTCAGAGCCGGGACTGACTCTTCGTCCTGGACTGGGTTTGGAAATGCAATCAAACACCAGATAAGAACTCTTGTCTTCTGTGTGGGAGGCATGAGTCCATGACCAGCCCCAGGTGCCTGAGCTGGGGCTGCTAGCATGCATGGGGCACACACAGGATGTTTGCGCCTGCTTCCTGCTCCGGGGCCCAAGCCACTCTCAGAGGCAAGGGGCCACAGTGGGGTCCTCAGGTAGGAAAAGGGCCACCTGAGGTAAGCAGGACATCGCAGTTTTCCCTGCCCTGGGTGAGAAGAGCTTGCAATTAACTTTGGGCCACTGCGTTTGGCGCTTAAACCAACTACCACCTACACAGGTTGAGAAAAGGAAGAAAGAGCAGTTAAAATGCAGGAAAGAGGGAAAAACCCCACCTCGCCCACTTGACAGGCTCCAACTGCCACTGCCAGCCGCCTGGGAGGTGGGGACAGTCCCGTCAACGCCTGGCCCCAAGGCTGGGGTTGCCGTGGCGAGCACCCCGTCAGAGCTGGAGCAGCAGGGGCCTTCTCCAAAGCACAAAGGCAGACAAAGGCCTTGCAAGGGTGCTCTCTGGCCCTTCCAGAATCAGGAGGCTGCTCCCCAGGCTGAGCCACACGGAGGGAGTGGGCAGGGTGAGGATAACTGTGGGAGAAATGAAGCAGAAAGAAATCTCTGTGACAATGACAATTTAAGAGACACTAGATAACCAGCTTGCTGGGTGTTTCTAAACCTTTGAGGGGAGGTGAATCAGTGGAGCAGTCATGTGGAAAATTCCCTTTCTCCCCAAGACACCGCCACTCCCATGCTAAGGTAAAGTCATCTTTTTCTCGTGAAAACCTTCCTTGCTAACAGGCCAGGATTCTATCGGGCTCAGAGAAGAGGCCAGTTTCTGGGAAGAAGTTGTATTTTGTAAACTTGGGGGGCTGAAGGATTGGCCTGTGTCATTCACTTGGGGACTTTGCGTTTCAAGAAAGACTCATGTGTGTCCAATTTTCTAGAACATCATTAGCTGGAGAAAAAGCCGATCTGGCCAGACCACAGTGGTGAAGGGGCATGTGGGAGGGACGCCTGGCATTTTTCCTTCCATATCTGCCAGGCTCGGTTTCCCCTAAGCATTCTGGGGCGGCGTGAATACTTGGCAGTGGCTGACAAGCAACACTAAGGAAGCTTCCAGCAGCACTCCAGCCCTGCAGGCCTCCAGTCAGTGGAGCCTTCCTGGCAAATTGCTTCTACACGTTTTCTTGACCTGGGCCTCAGCACCCCCAAACTGTGCCATCCCCTCTGATGGGCCCTGCATGTGCCAGATGGGCAAACAGCAGATCCGCAAACTGCACTGCCTGTGTCCTCAGACCAAGGTACCATCCGCCTTGCCTCAGAGTCCGCCCTTCTGCCAATCAAACAGAGAACAGCTGGAACATCACTGCTACTACTGGTGCCCCAGCCCCGTCAAAGGGCTGCACCTTAGGGGAGCAGAAATTCAAGACGGTTCTATGTATTTTCTTTTTCTTTTCTGTTTTTGGCCTCCCCAAGGCCTGTGGAGTTCCTGGGCCAGGGATCAGATCCAAGCCACAGTTGCAACCCAAGCTGTAGCTGTGGCAATGCCAGATCCTTAACCCATCGTGCCGGGCTGGGAATCGAACCTGCGTCCCAGGGCTCCCAAAATACTGCCAATCCTGCCGGGCCATGAGAACTCTGGCTCTATGTATTTTCGAGCAGGCAGCTTGGTTCTTGTTACCAGTTTATACAGTTGAAGTGGTATGATATCGGATCTCAACTAAAAAAAGGCTGGCCTTGACCTTCACGCTGGTGCCTCCAGCCAGAGCCCTTAGGCAGAGCAGCCCAGCCAGACCTAAGGGGGGAGCTGCCTTGCGGGGATCGTTCCAGGCACCTGCTCAGCACCCCTGGAGTGGAGAAGCCTCACTCTGAGCCAACCCTCCACTTACAGCAGGTCAGCAAAAGCTCCTTCCAGCAGCTCCTGTGACCTGGCCGGGGGAAGCAGCACGGACCAGGAAGGCCACTTTCTCCAGAGCATCCTCCTTGCTTTCCAAGGAGGTAGGGAAAGCTGGCAGGTGATGGCCTCAGGATGTTTCAGTCATGTCGGACCCCTGCTGGGCTGCTACCTCACACCCAGACTGGAAATGGCTACTGCCAAGTGTGTAAGGCACTCCCAGGAGAACAGAGTGAGGAATTGTGATCATTTATATTTGATTTAGAAAATGAGGGTTCAAATGCAGATTGGCACTGGGAGGCCAATTTCCATCACTGAAAAGAGGGCCCAGGAAGTCCCCCTGGTGGCTCAGCGGGTTAAGGGTTTGATGTTGCCACTGAAGTCACTTGGCTCACTGCCGTGGTGTAGGTTTGATCCTTGGCCCTGGAACTTGTGCATGCCAAGAGCACAGCCAAATAGAAAAAAAAAAAAAAAAAAAGAAGTCCCAGTTTTTAATAAGAGACAGTCCTGGGAGGTTGGGAGTGGGGAGGGCAGAGAATATCTGGACTAAAAAAAAAAAAAGCTCGCTAGGCAAGGCAGAGCCATTTGATTGAAGAAAGGACTGGGGACTTGATTCAAAAATAGGTTAACCAATGCCTGGGTTTGCCTGGGACAGTCATGGTTTATGCCTGTCATCCAAGCTTCATGTTCAATGGTGCTCCCCTTCGCTCTCAAAAGAAAGTCCAGATTCTGCCATCTCCCTGTTCCCAAAGATAAAGAGAGTTATGACTGGAAACTGATCCAGAGAGGGACAGAAGGACATGGGGTCCCAGAAGGTTCATTTGGCTGAGCCTGAAGGAGAGAGACCAGGAGCAGAGGACCAGGGCGATTCATTCACAAGTTTAGAATTGCAGGTTTGTTGGTGATATCCAGGCACAGTCACAGAGTGTGGATGCTGGATGGGTCTTTGGAGCAATCTAATTCCCTTCCTCTTTTACCAGAAGTGGACACTGGGCTCAAAAAGATCAAAGTGACCTGCCCAAGGTCACATGCTGGATCCGGCAGAGTGAAGACCAGACTTGCCCCGGGTGGCCCACGCCCAGGTGCTCTGTTCTGGGACAGAGGGCAAAAGTGACTCTGAAAGATGCTGCAGAGGGAACAGAGGCACTGGATCTGGGGTGGCAGCCGCAGGATAGAGCCACAGATTGTGGTTGATGAGGGAGGACAGAGATGGGGGAGGTTCAGACCTGCTGAGTGAATTTGAATGTGCGGCTGGGGTTCTGGTTAGATCCAGAGCCATGGCGGCGTGGGGGGTGTGGGTGGGGCAGAGGCGTTCATGGGCTCTCCAGGGTAGTGACGGCAGAAACTTTAGAGTTAACTGGCAAGTGGAAATAAGAACAAGTGAAGAAACAGGTTAAGCGTTGAGGATGGAAAGTGAATGGGGTCATAAGTCATGTATGGACCCTAAATCTCTCCTGTGGCTCAAATCGTCGTGAAATCTCCAAGAGGCAAACCTCAAGGATGGCTGTCCTACCCCTTGGCATCCCTCTCCTAGCCTTTTACCAAGGCTGCAATGGTGGGAAAGTCCTTGGTCATTGACAGCCTTGACCTCTACTTGGTATTTGAGGAAACTGAGTCACTGAGAAGCCAGCTCCCTCCTGCCTTAAAGGACTTCAGCAAATGAGGTGTAATTCACGATGAGGCACAAGGGTGACTGCACGCCAGCCACAACAGTACACCCGTGGTTTCGTCAGTCTTACCTCCCGTGTGACTCTGATGAGGCCGAGGCGGTGGATTGTCTGTGAATCTGCTCATCTGAGCGGAGTCCTAGGAGGAAGCCCAGCCTGAGGGTCCAGAGCATTGGCCTGGTGGCCCCAAGTTCTACTGCCCGATGACTAACGGTGCCGTAGTGGGAAGCCACGTCCCCTCCCTGCCCTGCTCTTCTGGGTTGTCACCTGAAGGTTATGGCCTCTGCCATCTCCAAAGCCTCACACTCCGTCTATGTTCCCAAGGGTATCAGACTTCAGCTGGACCACTGTGTGTTCATCTTTTCATTTTCCCTGCAGGCCATGTCTAGAGTGCCTGCACAGGTCAAAATGAAGTATCTGTCCTCGGGTCTCAGTTATCTGGGACCCTGTACAGATGCAATGGTATGCATGCAAAATATCATTTTATTTTGTTTTTAGGGCCAACCTCGAAGCATAAAGAAATTCCCAGGCTAGGGGTCTAATCAGAGCTGCAGCTGCTGGCCTTTGCCACAGCCACAGCAACATTGAATCCAAGCTGCATCTGCAACCTACACCACAGCTTGTAGCAATGCCGGATCCTTAACTCACTGAGCGAGGCCAGGGATCAAACCCACAACCTCATGGACAGTAGTTGGTTTCTTAATCCACTGAGCCATAATGAGAACTCTCAAAATATCATTTTAAAAAACATATTCAGAGTTCCCATTATGGCTCAGCAGGTTAAGAACCATGGGAGGATGTGAGATCAATCCCTGGCCTCGCTCAGTGGGTTAAGGATCTGGTGTTGCCACAAAGTGTGGCATAGGTCACAGATACAGCTTGGATCCCATGTTGCCGTAGCTGTGCTGTAGGCTTTAGCTGCAGCTCCAATGCAACCCCTAGCCTGGGAACTTCCATATGCCACAGGTGCAGCCATACAATAAACAAACAAACAAACATGTTCGATTTGGACCTGCATTTTGTTTTGCCTGCAACAGTTTTTCACTCAACCAGGTGGAGTTAAATATTTAAGTTGGCTGCAGAGAACCTATGGAGTGGGCTCACCCAAGTAAACATGAACTTGACCACAGGCTGACAGTAGTCAAAACGATCTACTGTCACCCTGAGCAAGTTCCCCTGCAGAACAATCTACAAAATTTCTGCATGCCATTATCACACCCACATGGTGCTCTCTGATATGTGACATGAGGAAACCTCAATCTCCTGAAAACAAAATCATTAAACAGTCTCAGTCTATAAGAACAGAGCACACGTTTTTGTTCAGTGAAACTTCTTTGATGGTGCTGGGTTCAAATACCTGCAAATATTGAGAGAACACCCACAGACATAGCCCTCGGTTACGACAGTCACACAGTCTGCAGGGACCAACTGGGAAAAGGTAAAACATTGAATGTCACTAGAGATCATTCCAGGACCCTGTGGGCTGTCTTAACCCTCTTCAACCCCAGGTTGTCAGTTGCTAACCAAATGTTCAGCCTGGTGCAGGAGGAGCATCGGAAGGGAGGCGAGAATGTATGAGGAGGAGGAGGAGGAGGCTTTCGGGGGTGGGGGGGGTGGCACTCGCTCTCTCTCTCTTTCTATGGACATGACAAGAGAGGCTGTGGTATTCCAAGCTGTGGCGACCACAGGGACAACTAGAAGCAGGACTTTAGTCTGGTGTCCTGGCTCTGGGCTCCGGGCTCCGCCCTTCATGCATAGATAAGGTCCACATGGAGCTCACCAGCAGGACCAAGTCGCAATGGGAGAGAGATGAGAGACAGACAGGAGGAGAAGAACAAGAGAGAAGCGAGGAGGAGGAGATGGACAGAATAGGAAGAAAGGGTCAGAGGCCAGAACTTTTTTTTTCTTTTTATGGTCATACCTGCAGCACATGGAAGTTCCCAGCCTAGGTGTTGAATGGGAGCTGTAGCGGCCAGCCTATGACATGGCCACGGCAACGAGGGATCTGAGCTGCCTCTGTGACCTACACCACAGCTTGCGGTGACTCTGGATCCTTAACCCTTCCATCAAGGCCAGAGATGGAACCTGCATCCTCACGGACACTTTGTCAGGTTCTTAACCCGCTGAGCCACAACAGGAATTCCCAAAGGCTAGACTCTTGACTAAATCAAGAGGTTAAGAGTCTAGGGTGCAAGAGTTTCTCCAAGGTTACAGCAACACAGCCTGTCCCTGGAAGGAAAGGTCTTTGGGGAGTGGCCCTCAGGCTGGGGAACTGAGAACTGAATGTGGAAAACCTCGAAAAACCAAGAAAAGTTTCTGTGCCTAAATGGATGTCATTCAAGGTCAGGGTATTTGACCCAGGATGCTGGTGTGCCACATCTCCCAGGAGAACCCCACATTTGTTCTCAGGCCTTCTGTATAAAATCAACATCACCGAAAGCTTACCAAAAAAACAAAAACCAAACAAAAAAACAAACAAAAAAAACAGACCGAAAATATCACGTCTTAGGCAAATGAGTTGGAAATCCCTTCTAGTGATGCCCTTTTTTCCCCTCCCACCCATTTCTAAAGTCAGAGGACACCTGGTGTGGTATTTAGGTAAAGAAATGCAATTCCTCATACATGTGGTTTTCTGATGGCACAGAACTGAAATGACATCATGGAAATTGCAGATGCCTCTGGGTCAGTCTAAGTACAGCTTCTAGGGCCACAGCCATTGCTGGAAAAGTGTGAATGTACTTTGGTGAGTTGCTGGTCTCTGCTGCTTTTGGCTGTCAAAGGCCTCAGTTTTCATTAAATGCAGGCAGGCTGCAGGCCAGGCTTTCCCATGCTTTGGGCTCGCCTCAGCGTACCACCAAATGTAGGTTAGCCCACCCCTGTGTTCCCTGGTCCTTTGGAAGGAAAGACAAGAATGGTCACCAAGAAAACAAGAAGGTTGTCTCCCATTCAAGGGCAAGGAGTTGATAACATAATATCCCCTCCCAAAAGGTTTCCACGAACAGTCTCATTGGTGGCATGTTCTCCATGGCGACCAAAGTGGGGATGTGGCAGGACACAGAACATACAGAATCCTTTGTCTTAATTAAAAAGTACAGTGAGAGTCATGGAATTTGGCCAAGCCTCATAAATCCACTACAAGAATCAAGGCTCTGTCACTTAAGCTTAAATAGAACCAACCGAGCCCTCTGGAGAATTAGATTCCCTGCTAGTGGTTGACACCCACTTTTCTGTCACTTGGCTGTGCTCCTCGGACAGCCGCTGTGCTCATTAGCCAGCAACCCTCCTCCCCACCGATGACAACCTTATCCCCGAGGAGCACAGAATTCAAAGATGATAAATTTACTCCTGCTCGTAGCAGTGAAACTCTCCTCCGGGCAATGAAGATGCTGGGGGCCTTTGAGAAATCAGTGCTTTGTGTGATAACATACCTTCTTTAACAAAGCCTGGTCTTCTAGGTCTGGACAGCTGTTCACGGCCAGGAAGAACTGCTCTAAAGTGACTGGAAAGGAAGAAACAGAAAGGGTGAATGATGTCCCTTTGGCCCCCGAGTCCTTCTGTAGGGAGAACATTGTGGTGATAACACAGATGGAGGTGACACCGCCCTGCAGTCTTTCCTTGGTGGTATTCCAAGGGGACAGAGCCTGCCCCCTGAGGTGGGGGGGGCGGGCACAGGGACAACACACAGTGACTTCTCCATTGTCAGCCAGGGGTGATTATCTCAGGGCACACGGCCACTGCCATCAGCAAATCTCCATCCCAAACCACAAGGAGGTCCTAGGTTTAGCCCTGGTACCTTGTGGTTCATCCTGTCCCCCAAGACTACAATGAATGTCCTCCCCCTCTAAGCATTTCTAGTGAACTCCACCTGCCTTGGTAAATTCTGAGATGCTAGATTTTCTTTTCTTTTTCTTTTTTTAATCTTTTTCTAGGGCCACACCCGTGGCACATGGAAGTTCCCAGGCTAGGAGTCTAATTGGAGCCACAGCCTCCAGCCTACGCCAGAGCTACAGGAATGCCAGATTGGAGCTGCGTCTGTGACCTACACCACAGCTCACAGCAACACCAGATCCTTAACCCACTGAGCAAGGCGAGGGATGGAACCTGCAACCTCATGGTTCCTAATTGGGTTTGTTAACCACCGAGCCACGATGGGAACTCCAGAGATGCTAGATTTTCTATCTCAGTTTTCCATTGAGATTCCCACGGCTTTAAGTTTTCTCTTGGGATGAATGACGGGACCCCAGGGTGGATTCAAGAAAATCCTACTAACTCCAGCAAATATTTTAAGTCCTGTTTCTCTACCTGCCTTGCTCCAACAGGATGCTTGAGAAAAATCAGGAAGATGTGCCAAAAATATTTTCATGATCCATTTGAATTGGCTGTGAAAGCTCTAGAAATAGTAAGGCAGAAGATATACATAAATGACACTCCCCTTCCCAATGCTGTCAGCTGTCACTAAAGCCCCTCTCCTGTGAGCACCCTTTTTGTTTGTTTGTGACTTGTTTGTTTTTCAGCCTCATCCATGGCACAGGTAAGTTCCCGGGCCAGGGATCAACCTGAGCCACAGTGGTGAGAATGCATCCCTTTATAGTTTTGCCTTAATAAGCATAAAACCACAATTGCCTTCCATGCCATGCAGGCTGTTTGGACTGTATTGTTTCACTCTAGAAAATGCTCCCATGGTCCCCTGCCACCCTCGGATTTAAATCCACTTCTTTCGACGGGTATTAAGGCTTTCACTGAGTGAATCCATTTAGATGAGATTTCCAGACACAAAGCTTCGGTCACTTTTTACCCATCACAACTCTTCACTGCCGTCTGCAGGGCAGTCTCACCTGCTGTCTGAGCACAACATAGCTTAGCCCTCCCACCCAGCCACTCAAAGCCATGGACACCCCAATTCCCTGGTCCAGCCCGTCTTCCACAAAGCCCACAAAAATGGGGAGAACCACATCCAGCCTCAGCCTCACCACTGAGGGACAGGTTGACTCCGCTATTCTGACCCCAAGGTCTGGATGTCATGTTTACAAATGCAGATATTTTATTTTATTTTATTTATTTAGTCTTTTTAGTCCTTCCTCCACATCATATGGAGGTTCGCAGGCTAGGGGTTGAATCAGAACTATAGCCGCCGTCCTATGCCAAAGCCATAAAATTCAGATATTTTAAAGAGCATTATATCAGTAAACATGAATTTCCAAGAAAGCATTGTCTGGAATGTTTTGGTTTGGTTTGGTTTGGTTTTTTGTTTTCAACATTACCTCTAAAATACAGTTCTTTAGAGAGTTTTCATTAGGACTAAACTATTCTGCAATCTTAACTGTGTCAATTCTATCCTGTGCGGATTATTTCCTCCAAGTCTAAATTTTTACTTTTATTGGATCAAAATGTGCTTGGGATCAATAGAGGGATCAGTATTGCCAGCTTAACATGTATATGTCCATTCCATCATCAACTGGGTGAAGCCAATAATATTGTACATAAAAACTTATTTTTTTTTAAAAAAAAATTGGAAGATTTTTTTTAAGCTAAAAATTGAAACATCGTATTTTGCCCATAAAAGAGGCTGCACAGAAGTTTGCGGCATAAGATAAAAGCCTGAGGTATGCTGAATTTAGAGCCATGCTTTTCCCCCCACCCATTTGGAACACAGCAGCCCACGAAAGACCCTGGAAGCCATAGTCCCCACTCCCCAAACCCTCTCAACAGCTCTCTTTTGGACTTCTGCTGTGACATAATATGGTATGACAAAGTATTGAACCCTGACTGTTGTCTGCGTATGAGTCAAAAAAAAAAAAAAAAATCTACATATTCAGGTGCTTGGTTTCCTCCAGATAATCTTTTAGAAGGTGGCGACTGTATTTGTAAAGATTTCTGCTGTGACCTGGCCTCTTCCTGAGCACAGGCCATGGACACCTAAACGCTGGCTACTGGCCTCCTCACGGGGGTCACCAGATTCTCACCCTCCCCTCCCCACTCTGGGGGGGGCCACATCCATGCGTCTGGCTGGCTGTGCCCTGCACACCACTGTGACATCTTGAGTTGTTCCCAAGACAGGGCACCCTGAGGAGCACGTGCTTCCTGGAACTTACATCTAAGCCAAACCAGCTGACCTCCTCACCCAGGCAACCTTGTCTGAATGTCCCCATTTCGGTGGGAGGGACTGTCATCCGCCAGCCACTGGATCTGAATTTTGTTTGTTTGTTTGTTTGTTTTTGTCTTTTTGCCATTTCTTGGGCCGCTCCCGCGGCATATGGAGGTTCCCAGGCTAGGGGTCGAATCGGAGCTGTAGCCACCGGCCTACGCCAGAGCCACAGCAACGAGGGATCTGAGCCGCGTCTGCAACCTACACCACAGCTCACGGCAACACCGGATCGTTAACCCACTGAGCAAGGGCAGGGACCGAACCCGCAACCTCATGGTTCCTAGTCGGATTCGTTAACCACTGCGCCACGACGGGAACTCCTGGATCTGAATTTTTGATTCTTTACTCCTGCCACCACGTGGCTGACTCTCCTTACCCCTCAGAGACACCCCTTTCCGACAACACAGTGGCTACTCTGACCTCTGCACAGCTTTTCCAAACTGTTCCCTGTCCTTGATGTTCCCTTCCTCTCCTGCCATGATGGGAAACCTGGCACTGCCCTTTGGATTCTCCTCCCCTCCTCCACCTTAGCCCCACTGCCCTGGACAAGCCACCTTCTCCAACAGCTCAACACCTTCAACCAGGGCTCGGTCCTCAGCTCATGTGACCCCCTTCCCCGTGATCCGCTGTCTGTCCCCTTCCCACCTGCTCAGAACCCACCCTCTCCTGGGCCCAGCGGGTGCATGGTCACCTGCACAGGCTTGAGTCAGGGGACCTGACATGACATCCTTACTTTGCCACCCCCAGCCTCATGCAGTTGGCTGCGCTGCTTGGTCAGGGTGTATGCTGGATTTTTCTTAGGTCACACCGTGGTTTTTAGGTGTACGTACTGCTGGTGTCTCTGGAGTGACTCTGCTCCGGAAGACAGCCTGGGTCTTAGCCTGCACTTGGCTCCATGCCTGCCCTGCCCGGCAGGCCTCAAGTTACCTCCCGATCTTTGGAACTGGACCGAAGTGCATCTGCAGGAACCCGGGCTCTCACAGAGGGAGCTTCCCCTTAATTGGGTGTCATGAAGCAAGCACCCCTCACTTCTTTGACACAAACACCCAAAGCCAACCTTGACAACTACAGGCCAAACAGAAGCAGCGTTCACCTGTTCTTAGCTGTTTCCTCTCACTTGGGACATCAGGGTGACATGATGCTTTTGTGCCACAGCACACTTCCCTCCACTCCAATGTCTACCAAGGGAAGAGGGGCAGAAATGTGGCTGGCAGCTCTCGGGACCCAGGTCTGCAGCCTCCCTGCCCTGCTGCCCAACTCCCTGACAACCCTGGGAGCTGGCAACTCACAAGGCCAACATTTCATTCTCCTCTCCCTCCTACCACCTTGACTTAAATAGGAGAAAATACCCTCAAAATGAAAGCAGCTGTGATATCTGCTTTCCTCTCCCCTTGCTGCTGATTCAAGGGGCCGACTGCCTGGGGAGCTGAAGGCAAACAGCCAGATCAGCACCCACCCCCCACCCCCAGCCATGGGTGGCACTGGGGCAGCCCTTCCATAAGAGCCTCATGATGGAATCATCCACCTTCTTCAACGTCAATTGTTTCAATTGCTCCTAAGTGTCCCAGTGCTGCGTGTTTCAGTAAGGGCTGCCAAGGCTGCCTGGTTTAGTACCGTCCAGCCCCCACTGGCTCAGCCTTTCTACCCTGTGTGACAAAAAGATCAACCAGACAGTACAGGGAGAACAAGAGATTTTTAGCCCCACAGGTAGCTTTGAGGCTGGGGAGGGAGGCAACAGGGGTGCATAGGAAAAAATGACCCAATTGAATTTAAAAAAAATGGCGTTTGGGAGGAAAAAAAAAAAAAAAAGGCCAGGATGAAATACATATGCCCCCCTTCAATGGGCTGGTGCATAAATTATGTACAACAGCCAGACCCCCAGCAGCCAACAATCTCTGCAAAGGCAGAAAGGACTTTGCAACTTTTAGGGGGGGAGGTACCTAAAACTCAAGGAAATGCTTCTACCTAGGATGCTGTAATTATGACATGTTGATGCAAAGATGCAAACTGGGGTGGGGGGAGGTGGACCAAATACACAAAGCCCTTGTCCTTTTTGATATACTGCTGGTGAGACTAGGGCACCGGCATTAAGTGAGCAGGCCCTCCTGGCCTGGACAGGCTGTTACGGGCTGCGTTGCTCAGGAATCCAGTCTCAGAAGTGTCTTTTAGCTTTTCTGTCAATCTCTGTGTCTTTTTTTTTTTTTTTTTTTTGTCTCTTTAGGGCTGCACCTGCAGCATATGGAGGTTCCCAGGCTAGGGGATGAATCGGAGCTGTAGCTGCCAGCCTACACCTACAGCCACAGCAACATAGGATCCTTAACCCACTGAGCAAGGCCAGGGAATGAACCTGCATCCTCATGGATGCTAGTCGGGTTCGTTAACCGCTGAGCCACGACAGGAACTCCGTTTTTATTTTTTGTTTTTTTGTTTTTGTCTAATCCCTGGGAAAGAGGGGTCCTGCCCCACGGGGTCAAGCTTTAGAGATCCCTGCCCTGGCCTTGCTTTGGTGGCAGGCTTCCCTATGGGGTAATGGGGTGGGGGACTGCCTGAAGCCCACACCTCACTTCTCCAGTCCAAATAATTCAAACCTCTTCCCTGGAAATGCTTTCCTCTTGGTGTGTGTACCCCAGGCCCATTGTGGGGGCGGCGGGGATGGGGTGGCAAGGGGCCGCTGTTGGGAGAGGTGTAAACAGAACTTGGGTGTCTAGACCAGAGGATGTACACAGTGTGGGACAGAGCAGAGCAGTGGGTGGGAAAAGAGGGAAGTTGGTGGGGGAGGGCTGGGTGGGTGCTTCTCCCCACATTCAGAGCTCACAAAACTTCCAGGCATCTGGGAATCCTAGATACCCATGCGGCCGTCCTGGATTAATGAAGCTATACTTGCCACAGTGGGAAGACAGAATGTACCTTCTTTAATGTTTGGTGATCTTGTCTTGTACCCTCACCAGAGACCCCACACA
This sequence comes from Phacochoerus africanus, assembly GCF_016906955.1. Classification (NCBI taxonomy): domain Eukaryota; kingdom Metazoa; phylum Chordata; class Mammalia; order Artiodactyla; family Suidae; genus Phacochoerus; species Phacochoerus africanus. The sequence goes on from NC_062548.1 coordinate 49,101,534, forward strand.
CAGTGGGGCAGGCTCGGGCTAGAGAATAAAGATCTGGTGCTGAAATACAGACCCAGGCAAGTTTCTTCAAAGCCAGGCCCTCCTCTGTCCTTGGGAAGAGCTCTCAGTCCCATCTGAGTCTCCAGAATGGCAGGAAAATGGGACTTTCTCCCCACATCCCTACAGTGAGGATGAGGAAGCCAGCCTCCTCGTAGTGACAGCAGAAATGTGGAGGCCCACACCTGCCCCTAAATGGAAGGTTCTACCTGGAGGAGTGTGAGCTGAGCACATTCCCACCAGGTCTTCCTCTTTGAGGCTTCCCTGACCCCCGGGGGCCATGGGTTCCCCATGGCTGGTTCAGGCCTGCCTCTCCCTGGGAGCCCTGAGGGTCAGGCTCCCCTGGCTCCTGTGTGCCTGTGGCATAAGGAGCAACACAGTGGTGGCTGTCCCTCAGCCCTCCCCTCTCACCTTCATGTGACAGCCAAGATGCAAGTTCAGCTCATCTTGCAAAATTCTCTGTCACTCTAGGTTTCTGAAGTCCCCCACCCACCTCCTCTTCACAACACAAGGACTGCGTCTTTGCAGAAAGAACTCAGCTCTGTGTTCAGAATCAACATGGAGGGGGAACGGGGGCGTTTAACTTCTTGGCAACCAGGAATTGTAGCCTCTTGCCCAGGCTCCTGCCTTTAGAAATGTGCTAGAAGGGCATGGAGCTAAGCCTTGGGGAGCTCTGTGCTGGGTGAGGGCCCTGCTCGCCCCCTGGATTCCTTTCTCAACCTCCCATCCTCCCCACCTTCCTGCTCTGTCCTGGTCATTGGCCCTGCAGCCCTTGACCACTCCTTGTTTGTTGGCTCCCAGGATCCATTCCAAAGAACAGGCAGGGCATTGGCCACACTCGCCTGCTCTGAGACCACAGCTGGGGACACGGCTGGGACTCCGAGGTGCCCCTTCTCTGGGCAGACAAGCTCCCGTTCTCTGTAACTAAGTCTCAATGCATTTTCTGCCTGAGTCCTGGGACCCCAGCTCTTCCACAGGATGGGGATGGGCCCAGAGAAGACCCTGCCTTCCCCACCCACTGCCCTCTCACTGTAGATCTGTCCTCTCGCTTGATGGCCACACTCGGGGGCTTTGGTCTCTGCCCTCCATCCACCCCCACCCTGGGTTTCTGTCTCCAATGCAGCCTGGCCCCTGGGGCCAGGAAATTCCCTTCAAGGGATTCTGAGTAAGAGGGTCCCTCTCCAACTCAGTCCCTCCATTAGTATCCTACATTCTATGCAGCAAAGCCTAAGCTCTGCAGCCCAGCACACAGCCCACCCAGCCCTGGCCAACCCACTCCCAGTATCCTTCTGCCCACACTCTTCCATGCTGCTCCCTTCCGGTGGAACAGGGATCTTGGCATCCCCCGAACGAGGCCTGCTCTTTCTCACCTTCAGCACTCTCCACACCTGAGGCTCCTCCCAGAATGCACCACCACACTTCTGACTTTGGGATCCTACTCATGCTTCAAGACCCTGCACCGAGGGGATCCTCTGGGCAGCCTCTTTGGAGTCCTGTGACTTCTACAAACTTTCAGCACCTCCTCCAGGCTGGGCAACGTCCACTGGGTACAGGGTTCATGTCTTACAGGGTTCACGTCTTATTCCCTTTGCTACTCCTCACCCGAAGTCTTGCAAATGGGAGGTAATGCAAACTTTGTAAGCAAATAAACTGCACTATTTTCTCCCTATGCCTTGGAAATCTCTAAGAACCCTGCCCACAGAGAGGGAATGCAGGCCTAGCAGAGCCTCTGCTGGAGGCGGCAGAAGGCCAATTTGGCCAGGCCCTGAGAAGGGAGCAGTAATGGGGTCTCACTGACATCTTGGAATCCTCGATCCTGGTCTGAGCCACGGGAAGGAGATGGTGATACAAGGCAGCCAAGTTCTAGATGAGGGCCGTTCCCTTGTGGAGGGGGCAGCCATGTGAGGGGCCAAGGCCTCCTGCAGTGTCTGGGCCTTGTGAGAGAGACTGCAGCCCTTTCTCCACACCTGCGGCCTTGCACGCCCATCCCATCTTCCTCCCCAGGGTTCTTTCCTACCATGCAGGTCGCAAAGATCCATCTGTGGGCTTTGGCTCAGGTCAGGTACAAAGTCACAGGGGTGCGTGTGGGGCTGGCACATCACTGATTCTTGGGGTAGAGGTCTTTCAGCCTGTGGCAAGCGTGGCCCTTCACTCAGGAAGTGGCGAGGGCAGAGCCTGGCTGGACCCCTGCCTCTGGAACCCACAGTCTTCCCACCTGTGGGGAGCTGCCACTCTCAGTTGGGTGGGGGCCCCTCTTACTTATTCCATGGGGCCAAGGAAAGCTTCCTGGTGTCTGGTCTAGACAAGGAAGCAGAGCAGGAGTCAGCTGTGTGTGGCAGCAGTACCTTCTCCCTGGCAGAGAGCCTTCTCTGGGGGGGCACCCCAGCCACCTGCAAACCCCTCACTCTGGCGGCTGGAGAGATAACAGTGACACTCGGCGGGAGGTCACCCCTCCCCCCACTGACCCATCAAGAGAACAGGAGTTGGCCAATTTGGGAAAACCAAGAGCTGTGGACTCCAAGAGGGTCACGGATAGGATGGCTGTGAGTGATGGCCAGGGCGGTGCGGCATCCACTCTGATTTTCCACCTTCAGGGATCACCTCTCAATATCATCCTCCTCATGCCCAGGATGGAGTATCTGTGGCCCTCAGGCCTCTCTGCCCTTCCCTCGTCACGGCATCTCGCTTACATGCCCCTGGTTCCCCACCCCTGCGGACCCAATGTCCAAGCTGAGTCTGATCCTGAGCACAGTCACCCTGGTGCCAGAGCCAGCCCCTCCTCCATCGTTGGCTTCCACACGTGCGCCCTCCTACCTCACCCTTCCCTATGGGTTCTCAAGGTCCCATAGATTCCTGCCTATTACTCGGCCAGAACCCCACCTTCTGCTCCGGCCCAACCACCATTGCTTCCGAGTTGAGTTCGTATCCTCCCAGTTCTTCCCTGGTCGGCCCTGCCCAGACTCCCAGGTCACAGTCCATGTCCACGTCATAGCTGGAGGCGTCTTCCAAAATAAAGCCCCAAGCAGGTTATAACTCCCCTGCTCTGACTCTTCCCCAGACCCCAGTGACTGTGGAGGTGGTCAATGAAAGCCCCCACACTCAGCGCACAGGCCCTGCGGGACCCTGACTCCCACCCCCTGCGTCTGCCCTGTACCCAGGGCAGCCCAAACCACAAACGCTTTCCCAGATGACCCCTCACTTCGTGCCTTCTGCTTGGATGCTCTTTCCACCTTGGTAATATAGATAAATCTTACTCTGTCCTTTAAAAATCAAGGTCTCAAATGGCGATCATCTGGTATGGGACTTTGTTGGGGGGATCACGAGAAGCCCCCACACCGGGTCTAAGTCTCTCATTTGTTCTCCCAGTGCACCTGGTCTAGGATAACCCTCCTCCCAGCTCCTTGAGAGAAGGGGCCTTTCTGACTGGATCCCCCCTCCCCAGCATTAAACACTTCCTGGCACAGGGCAGGCCTTCAGCATTGCTTTTCAGATGAAGGTGGATGGATAAAGGAGTGAACGAAGCATGTTCTCCATCAGTATTGCTCCTGAAGGACAGCTGAGAAGATGCTGGATTCAGCTGGGGCTGGCCCAGATCTGTTCTTCACGGGGCAACTGGAGTTTGAGAGACAGAGCAAGCCTCCACTTCCTCAGGACATCCTGCCATTTTGGTCCGGGAGTCCAAGGTGATGCCTTAATCCCATGCCTTAGGACCAGCATGGTTTGCATGTTCCTTGCAAGAGGGAGGACCAGAGCACACCGAGGTCAACTGGTCACAGCTGCAGCTGGTCCTGGGCCTCTGGGACTTGAGGCAACTCTGGCGCTCAGGACGGACTCTGAGTGTCTCCTTATCCTGTTGTTGAAAAGACTTTCTGTAGCAATGATCAGAACAACTCAGCCACATGTCTAAGGCCTGGAATGGGTTTGCAGACAATTTAATTTGTCTTAAACTTCTCAGGAACTAAGTGCTGTAACATAGGTATAAAGCATGGAACTGTGTTACATATTAAGAAACCGCTATCTTGAATGTTTTATTGTATTTCATTTCCTTTATTTTTTAAAGAGGCTATCACCTGAAATTTACCATCAACATATTCACAATTTCTTCTGTTCTATGAGAATATAAACTCCCCCCTCCAAGGGAGAATTGTCTTTTATTTTCTTTACTTTTAACCTTCTTCGAGTCTTATCTTGAACATTTTAAAAGGTCATTTTTTTCCTGCCATGTTATGTTTTCTTGGCTAACTTAACTTTTTCGGTTTCTGCACTTTTATCCTCCAGATCTCAGTAAGAAGATGTTAGATGCTTGTTACTTGTTGTCCCATCTGAACAACAAGTAACTTTTGGCTGCACTCTTGGACCCAGAATTGTTTTCACCTATAATTATGTTAATCTGGAGGGATTTGTTTTATTTTCCAGACTGCCAATGAAGAGAGAATTTCTGAGAAGTTTTGGGGAAAAAAATTCACAATAGTTAGTTTCATCATCTCTATACTGATGTTACATAAACTTTCCCCATCAAGGATCCAACACCCACTTTGATTTCTCCGATCAGGGGTCCTGAGTCAGTAAGGGAAGGCGAAATACTGATGAAACCCTGCTAAAAACCTTGCTGTTATCTTGTGATCATTTCTCCATCACACATTTGATGCCACTTTAAGCGTATATCAAACCTTGTGAAACGCTTATATCTCAGAGAATTGAATGCTTCTTTTCAGGTCTCATGTTTCTGAGTAAAAGCCACCATTTTCAAGCTAAGAGAGCATTATGTTTTCTCTGCAAACAAATTCCCATAACTCATAAGCAAAGAGAGAGGTAAATTCACAAAGAGGAGACATAGCACTATTTTTCCTCCTGACATTTGGGATCTACGATAGGTTAAAAATGATGTTTTTATCTCTGGTGATTTATCAAGCTCCAGATTTCATAAAAGATAAACAGATGCACTGAAGAAAGAATACATCATCTTAATGCTTCATCTTGACACTTTTGGTATCTAAAGAGCATGGACTTTGAAGCTCTCCCCTCCAGAATCTCCATCCCTGCCATGATTTACACATTTAATTCTTGTTTTTCAAACACACTTAAGTGAGAACACACCATAAGACACCTCGAAAGGAGATGGTCACATCTGAAACATACGGATTATTTATAGACAAAAAACTCAGAGAACTGAAAGAATATCTGGTTGTCAACACGGTTGCTTGTTCTATGTTTTATCTGTAGCTCATTTTGGGTTTTGTGTGGGTGGCTCATGTGAACTCAAAGGTTATTTGCTAAGTGTTTTGTGAGATTAGAACATGTTGTCCTTTAAAACCCAAATGTAAGTTTATGATTATTGCAAATATGTTTTAACTTTAGAAGATGGGATATGGGATCTTTTTTAGTATATAAAATCAGACCTAGAAGTGCTGTGATAGGACAAGATTTCCTGTGCTTCTATTTTTATTCACAGTTTAGAAGGTCTTAATCATATTCCTAGCAGAAATCTCACAATATAGAGTTACATAGGGCAAATAGTTTCTTTCTTACTTTCTCTGTTACTTTCACCTGCCAGCTTGGGGACTGATCAGCCTTATTTTGAAACTGCTTAGGTACCAGGAGCTAGAGAGTCAGCGTGGACTACAGTTCAGACCTTCACAGTTCATCATATAAGGAACATTTTTCAATCACACAGTGTGCAAAGGAGCAAAAAGTCCACTTTTTAAAGGTGGGGAGGGCTTCTTTTTCCTGCCTCTTTAGCAAACCTCAACAACTCAGGTCCCACAAGCACTTACGGGCACAAAGTGGGAAGATGGCAGCCGTTTGCCAGGATTTGAAGCCTCCTTCTGCTGGCCCTCAGCAACTTATGTAGCCTCTCTGTGCCTCAGCTTCCTTAGATGGAAACTGGGTCGGTGGTGGTCCCTCCCTCATTGCCTTGGTGGCCGCCGCATGTCTCACAGGGCCTGACACTAGAGGCCGGCTCTCCTCCTGATTATAAGGCCCTTGGGCTTCTACAAGTTTTTTTTCATTTCATCCTCACCAAAAGCCTATGAGATTAAAAGAAGAAGGAGGAGGAGAGGAAGAAGAGGAAGAAGAAGGAGAAGAATAAGGGGAAGGGGAAGAAGAAGAAGAAGGAGGAGAAGAAGGAGGGGAAGGAGAAATAGATGGGGGAAAAAAAGAAGAAGAGGGAGGAGGAGGAGAAGGAGAGGAAGAAAAAAGGGGGTGGAAATCCGGTGAGAAGAGTGAAAAGCAGCACAGGCCAACTTTAATCTAGGAAAGTATATGTTAAATAAAATACAAAGAACAACTCCCCCACCCCCTCCGCCGTAAGTTCAAGAATGTGTGAATGTCCATTCTCCACTGTTCATCTGTAGGAAGGAAAGGCCTTGGGGAGTTGAGGTGGGGGAGGGCTTCTTTCAAAATCTGATACTAAAAAGCCTTGGGCTCAGCCAGCCCCAACGTCCAGTCCTGGCTCCACAACCGGATCTCTGTGATCTGCAGCCACTGTTCCCCCCACTGCCCCCAGCCAAGCTGAGTGTCTTCAAGGGCTGCTGGAAGCTGTCTGGAGACTGGAGAAGTGACAGGAACCAGGCGCTCAGCAAGGCCCCAGGCTCAGAGGAAGCGCTGATCAGAGACGACTGCCCTCAGTCCAGTTGGCCAATATCCCGGGGCCGGGAAGGTAAGTGACATTTTATTAGGGTCTGGGTCAAGTACAGCTGTTAAATTCTGTCCTTAACAGGCCTCCACAAAACAAATAGCCTCCAGAAGTCTGACTTGGCTTTTTCTCTTGTCCCCCTTCCTTGTATAACAGAATCTTCAAGGTCATCGGTCATAAAACTACCTCATAAATTGTCGCCTCCATCAAAGAGAGAGTTAGCAGAGTTCTCTGGGGACCTCCCAGATGACACACTCCCAGGTTCTGGGGTGAAAAGGGTCCCCAGGGGCCCTGGTGAGGGCCGTGTGACTGCACTTCTTGAGAAGGCAGTCCTTGGGGTCTTCTGGTCCAGCTGACCAAAACTTCAAGTTCGCCTATGTGGCCTGGGGCTTGGTGGGGAGAAACCCTGAGTCCAGAGATGGTAGCAGCCTGTGTGATGTTATCCCCAGACTTGCTGGAGCCCAGGAGCCACCTGCTTTCCTGGAAGGGGGAAGAAGAGGATTGTGGCCTGACCTCGGGCGTCTGCACTTCCCTGTGTCTGTCTGCCGATGATGCATACAATTAAAATCCGATGGGGGCAAAACTGCATGCTCTGCCCAGGGTTTCCATGCTGGAATGTTCAGGTTCAGCCAAATTATTCTTTTTAAAACCCATCATTTATGTGCACACAAAATACCCCCCACTGCCACCCAGACAGTCTCCATCTCCAGGCGCCTCCACTCTTTTCCCTGTCCCTCATTCCCAGTATTGTGCCAGTTCTCATGTCCTCTTCTCTCCGAATGTTGTCACCTCTCCCTTGTCCTGGACTCTGGGCATTAGGGACCCAGAGAGTCCACAGAGGGTGCAGAACATCAGAGCAACACTCTCCAGGCCACTGTGCCCTCTGACATGGGGCCATCAACTTCCACTTAAACCCTTTGCCCTCAGGAACCATGGGTCTGAGACATGTCCCCCCATGTGACAGGACAGAGAAAATAAGGCCAGAGATAGTCCCTCTATTTGCCAATGTTGGGGCCTCCAAGATGCTGGAATCTGGTGGCAAACTGTGCCTCTGCCCACCAGACCCTGTCTCCTGCTGCTACCAGCCACATATTTCTGAGAACCAAAGAGAGAGGAAGGCTCGCCCACTCACCCAGGGCTCTCGGGATGGCTCTGAGGGTCACGGGCCCATCAGAGGGTACTGATGGGAGAGGAAGGCGCCTAGGCTGTTACAGCCAACACAGTACCTGTGGCTCTTACCTCCCTCCTCCCCCACCTGCCAGACCACTGTCTACAGTGCTAATAGCAGAATATTGCAGAAACTGTCATCCAGAGAATAAGATGTGCTGGCTTTTGACCTCTGATTCCACCTTAGAGGTCATGTTTGCCCTTCAAGCTGGGAGGATTCGGGAACTGCGGGGACTTCTCTAGTTGAGTGTAAGGGGCGACAAGCTCCTAAACTCACACAGGACTTTGGGATGAAGTTGTAGCGTTTCGTTTTTCTGAGCTCCCATAAAGCAATGGGCATTCAAAGAGGGGGTAAGTGTATTCCCACAGTTTTCTGGAAGATAAATGCCAAAGGGAACTAAAGGGAAATGTAATTTGTAGAAAGAATAGCCCCAGGAGTTCCCGATGTGGTGCAGTGGATTAAGAATCCAACGGCAGCGGCTCAGGTTGCTGAGGGGGTGCGGGTTCGATCCCTGGCTGACGAAGTGGGTTAAAGGATCCAGCATTGCCACAGCTGAGGCTCAGATTCAATCCCTGGCCTGGGAACTTCCATATGCTGTGAGTGCAGCCTAAAAAAAAAAAAAGAAAAAAAGAAAAAGAAAAAGAAAAAATAGCACCATTTACAATAGAGAGGAAAATGCAGACCCCATGAAGAGTATTGGGAAAAGGACCCACAGATAAAATATAGAAATAATACTTTACTAATGCATGTTAATGCACGTGATCACATTTTTATTAACAAAGGAAGTCTTGTTTGGAAGTAAATACATCCTCAAGAGGAGCTGAAATTAATCCTCCGATAGGCAGAAACCCACGCTATTTATATATTCTAATTATAGTTACAACCTGTGCTTAATGCAAACATTCTAAACTATTTGTCACTTTGTTAAGAACCAGAAAAGGGATCCCCTGAAGAATAATGAGAGCTACTCACAAGCTTTGAGAAGGAAAAAACCAAGAGGCAATTCTGCACAGAGTTGGAGAATGCTGGCTGGAATTTATTGAATAAAAGTGCTTAGTTTCTCTTTTTCGGTTTAGGAATTGGTACACCCTTGGGGTTCAGACAGTACCGTGCTTCAGAACTGCTATTTCTAGGGCGAGATAAAAATGCATAGCCTGGAAAAGTAATCATTTATCATCGTAATGGTTACACCCCATTTAGAAGCCACTAGAGACTGCTTCACATTTTGATTTCACACATGGTTTTCCCGCGTCTTCAGGTGACAAAGGGATACTGATGCCAGAAGGCTTTTTCCTTTTTTCCCCATTTGTTCCCCATCAGAACAGCTGGATTCAGAGTTCATTTGCATCTGGGGTGATGCTAGGGTCTGTGCTTCTGCAGACTGATCCTGCCCCTCCCTCTCTGAGTGATTCCTTCCAAAGTCTCCAAAGGCAACATCTGGGCTCAGTCACCGAAGACAGATGGGCTCCTTCCACCTTCTCTCCCAGGCCTTGGAGACCTCTCTTGGGGGTGGGAGGGGTTGGGAGGGGGGTAGCGTGCTACTTGAACATAATGGCATTCTGACTAAATTTTTCCTGGTTAGTGTGGCTGGTGCATTCCTGCTGTTAGAACCCATCCTATATCTGTAAAGACCTCATTACGGGTGAATTTCTCTATTTCAAATCACTCCTTGGATTTCTAGATGCTGTCATTGCGTCCTATTATTTTTCTCATTATTCCTATGATTTTTTTTCTTCTGTTACTTAATATGGCCAAATCCTTTCCATCCATCATAAAACCAGAGGCCCATTTCTTGAAAATCATCACTTTTGCTCTCACCATGGTTATTAGCCAATAAAAGATTCAGAATCCATGTGAATTTCTTTTGGTGCTGTGGCGACATCAAATCCTTGGTGTTTCTTCCCAGTGTTAAGATTTCATATGTTGAAACCTAAGCTGTTAGATCTTCCTCTGTTTCTTCTTCTTAAGGTAAAAGATCTCAATCTTCCACTTTGGTTATGGGAACTAAGGTTTTTATAGATTAGTAATTGACACTAATAAAAAAAGCTGTGTCGAACACTAACTATGGGTCAGACGCTAAGGTAAGGGGTTTCAAGTATCTTCTCAACGGCCCCGTGAGATAAAAATCACATTATCTGCATTTTGTGAATGAAGGTGAGACCTGGGGCCACAGCATTCCTGAGAGCAGAGCTGTAAGGGTCCAAAAAGTGGAGGAGAAGGTCTGGGATATACTCGCCTCCCTAAGGGTGTCTTGAGGGCTATTTCATACCCCAGATACATTTGAGCCTGATAAACAAATCTGGAAAAATAGCCCACTGACAGAAGACAAGTTTACCTGAATTCCTTGGGGTGAGGTAGGGGCCTAGGGCACCAAGATGACCCAGGAAGCCCCATGGGCTCCAGGCGTCTGTGGCAGGCGGATCAGTGTGGAACTTGGTCCCCACCCCCACCCCCACAAGAGACAGCCCCACCTCTACACCTGCTGATTATGACTGAATTTCACATGGTGATGCCCCCATGGTGAGGATGGACCATACACGGTGATTCAGCAGTTGGGTTGGGACTTTTTTTTTTTTTTGTACTTTTTAGGGCCTCACTCATGGCATATGGAAGTCCCCAGTAGGGACTGAATTGGAGCTACAGCTGCCCGCCACAGCCACAGCCACACGGGATCCAAGCCACATCTTCAACCTACACCACAGCTCATGGCAATACCAGATCTCTGATCTACCAAGCGAGGCCAGGGATCAAACCTGCATCCTCTTGGATACTAGTCAGATTCGTTTCCTCTGCATCACAATGGGAACTCCTGGGTTTGGATTTGTGATGAATGAATAGGTATTCTGGTTTCTATATCTACCACTTTTGTTTTTCCCTTTTTTTTTTTGGCCACACCCATGGCATATGGAAGTACCTTGGCCAGATATTGAGTCTGAGTTGCAGCCATGACCTGCACCACAGTTCTGGCAATGCTGGATCCTTAATCCATTGTGCCAGGCTCAAACCTGCCACAGACACAACACCAGGTCCTTAACCCACTGCACCATAGCAGGAACTCCCTCTGTCTTTTACTTTTGAGATTGATTAAGGACCCTTATATCTGGTGGGTGTACAGATAGATTAAAACTTCTGAAACTAATAATCCTGTACCTTAATGCCCCATGAGGGAGGGAACATTTTGCCCTTTTCTTTACCTTCTTGGTCCTTCTCCTTCCTCCTCCTTCCCTTGCCCCAGGGAGCAGAAGGGAGAAATTAGAGTCTGGGACATTGGTGAGGCTGTGGGTATCCCAGGGTGTGGTCACCGTGTTTAAAGGCTGACCCTGCTTTTTGGGGCTCCTGGTGGCCTCTCCAACCCTATGAAGAGTCTGTGCTCTTGGAATGTTCACCTGAGCATGTGCAGACTCACCTGAGTATTCTCATTCTGGTCCTTACTCGAGACCTGTGCCAGGAGGCCCACCAGGGGCCCCAGCACTGGGCCAGCTCTTGTTGGCTCTTAGTGAGGGTCCCTGAACTGCCTGGTTGGGGAGGGAGGGTGGTGGGATGCAGGGACCCCTGGGTTGCTGGCTTGATGCTTAACAGAACCCATCAAAGACAGTGCCCAGGATGTACTAGGACCAGGACCCAAAACCAGGTGGCCACCAAAGCCAGCCCTGCCTTCTGGAAGCCAGTATGAACCCAGGGTGCTGGAAAACCCCACACAGCAAGCAACACAGTGGGTGCCTTCCTCTTTTCATACTTTCCCCCACGGAGAAGGGCACGGTAATGAATAAACCTGTGATTCTTGAGGTTAAACAATAATTTCAAGAATAATCTGCCATATCATCATAGGATCTCACTCTGTTTGCAAGGTTTCATTTGATGAGATTTTGGTGTTTTGAGGGGAACATAAACATTCACGCCTCCTCACCCTCAGCACAGGTGACACTTAGGACCAGATCACTCTTTCTGTCAGGGACTATGATGTCCTGTGTCCCTTGTTTCTACCCACTAGTACCCTCTGCTCAGCTGCAACAACCAAAAATGTCTCCAACTGTCACCAAATGTCCCCTGGAGGGCAGGATCACCTCTGGTTGAGAACCATGGAGTTTTAAGTGCAGGGAACTATGTCCTCTCTTGGGTTAGAACATGATGGAGGATGATATGAAAAAAAGAGAGTGTATATATATATATATGACTGTGTCACTTTGTTGTACAGCAGAAATTGACAGAGCATTGTACATCAACTATACTTTAACAACAAATAATTTTTTTAAAGAAGCTGAATTAGCCCTTGCTAATTTGGGGGTTAAGTTCAAGTCGTTTGGGTACTTGAACTTCTTCAGGAAGTAACCCTTTTAAAACATCCTCACTTTACACACTCCCCCCACTTGTTTATTTGGGAATGGCAGTCACTGCTGGGCTGAGGGCCACTGTGGAGGGGCCAACATTTAGCCAGCTGACTCCTGGTGAGTTTAGTGCTGGGTTTTGTGGGTGTCATTGGCTAGTGTTCTCGGTAAGTTGGGAATCATCTGGGAACACGAAATTCAGTACAAGGGCTCAAACCAGAGTGGGGTCTGTCCTTTCTCTGCAGAGTCAAATTCCCAGATAACCTGCGAGTCACTACATCATGAATTTTTTTTTTCTTTTTTTCTTTTTTGGGCTGCACCTTTGGCATATGGAAGTTCCCAGGCTAGGAGTCAAATTGGAGCTGCAGTTGCCATCTAGGCCACAGCCACAGCAATGCCAGATTGGAGCCACATCTGTGATCTATGCTGCAGCTTGGAGCCACACCAGCGTTCTAATCCACTGAGCAAGGCCAGGGATCGCACCTGGGTCCTCATGGATACTAGTCTTCTTAACCCACTGAGCCACAACAGGAACTCCATTATGAATTATTTTGGTCTCTTTAGGGCCACACCCTCAGCATATGGAAGTTTCCAGGCTAGGGGTCAAATCGGAGCTACAGCCTCTGGCCTACACCACAGCCACAGCAACATGGGATCTGAGCCACATCTGCAACCTGTACCACAGCTCATGGCAACACCGGATCCCTGACCCACTGAGCGAGGCCAGGGATCAAATCTGGATCCTCATGGATACTAGTCAGATTCATTCCCACTGCGCCATGATGGGAACTCCTCCATCATGAATTTTTTTGACAGGAGCCAACTGACCTCTGTGAATGTGTGCCAGCGACAGGCAGGTGACATGGTGAAGACATGAGTTCCAGGCACTGAAAAAGTCCTCCTTCTTGGTCATCGCCTGTCAGATTGAAAGAAGAAACATAACCACTGAGGATATACTGAGAGAATCAAATTTCTCAGCAAGGCAAATGACGGATAACACACATTTTCAGCACTATCATTAAGCAGGGCTATGTTACATGCAAGGCCTATTATAGGCTGACTTCTGTCACCCCCCCCCCCCAAAGCTATTAGTTAGATGAAGAAAAGCCATAAACATGCACTAAGTCCAGTTTATTTGTTTCTGTTAACTCCTCACACCTATCAAACATGGCCACCACCAGCTGCCAGTTCTTGAGAGGTAACAGACGGTGAGACAATTTGAATAAGAGGGTGTGCACAGAGAAAGTGAGACTGTTTTAATTGGGCCACTCACTGCCTGGAGAATTCTAAATACCAGAATTAACCACGTACATCTAATCTGCAACAAAACCAACCCGTCTTCCCTAACTCCTTCCCTCCCCCCATTATGGTCAGATGTTGCCACATATTTTCAAATTCCTTCTTTTTTTTAATTTTCATTTTTTTAAAATTTTTTGCTTTTTAGGGCTGCACCTGTAGCATATGGAGGTTCCCAGGCCAGGGGCTTCATCGGAGCTGCAGCTGCCAGTCTAGCCACAGCCACAGTAATGATGGATCCAAGCCCATCTGCAATCTACACCACAGCTCATGGCAATGCTGGATCCTTAATCCACTGAGTGAGGCCAGGGATTGAACCTGAGTCCTCATGGTTACTAGTCAGATTTGTTTCTGCTGAGCCATGACAGGAACTCCTTCTTTTCTTCTCTTCTCTTCTCTTTTCTTTTCTCTTATTTCTTTCTGTTTTTGTTACAATTAACTTAAAAGTTGAAATTCCCTGATAGCCTAGTGGTTAAAGGATCCTGTGTTGTCACTGCTATGGCTCAGATCACTGCTCTGGAGCGGGTTAGATCCCTCCTGGAACTTCTGCATGCCAAGGGCACAACCAAAAAAAAAAAAAAAAATTTTTTTTTGTTGTTGTTAAAAGCTTTTGCTTGAAATTCATTTCCTCACAGTTCTGAAGGCTGGAAGTCCAATATCAGAGTTCGGTTCTGATAAGACTTGCTGGCTTATAGACGGCTGCCTTCTTTCTGTGTTTTCACATGGCAGAGACAGAGGGATCTCCATCTTTCTCTTCTTATAAGGCAACAAATCCCATCATTAGGTTCCCACCCTCATGACCTAATCTAACCCAAAAGACCTCTCAGAAGCCCCAGCTTCAAATAGCATCACCTTGGGAATGAGGGCTTCCACACAGGAATTTAGGGGAGGGGGGTATACAGACATTCAATCTGTAACAACATTCCTTTTGCTTTTCCTTATAGAAGTGTATACATTGATTCTTAGGTGAATCTTGTAATAGAAAGACCATGGACTTTGAGGCCTGAGAGATAAAAACTGAAACCACTCAGAGTTCCTGGCATGGCTCAGTGGTTAACGAACCTGACTAGTAACCATGAGGTTGTGGGTTTGATCCCTGGCCTCACTCAGTGGGTTAAGGATCCGGCATTGCTGTGAGCTGTGGTGTGGGTTGCAGACACGGCTCAGATCCCACATTGCTGTGGCTGTGGTGTAGGCCAGCAGCTATAGCTCTGATTCGACCTCTAGCCTGGGAGCCTCCATATACTGTGGGTGTGCCCCCCCCCAAAAAAAAGAAAAGAAAAAAAGAAAAAAAAAGTTAAAAAAACCGAAACTACTTTTGTAGACAAATATTTCACTTCTGAGCATTTACATTTTTTTCTAAATTTAGACAAGTTGAAAAGCATTATATTAGTTTCAGGGGTACAATATAATGATTCCACATTTGTATATATTGTGAAATGATCAACAGGATAAGTCTAGTTAATATCCATCACCATACTTAGTTACAAAACTTTTTCTTGTGATGAAAGCACATGGGCACTATAGTTAATAATACATCTGCGTTGGATATTTGAAGGTTGCTAAGAGAGGGGATTCCCTTCATGACGCAGCAGAAACGATCAGACTAGCATCCATGAGGATGCGGGTTCGATCCCTGGCCTTGCTCAGTGGGTCAGGGATTCAGTGTTGCCATGAGCCATAGGGTAGGTCACAGACGGGGCTGGGATCCTGCCATTGCTGTCGCTGTGGCATAGGCTGGCAGCTGTAGCTCCAATTCGATCCCTAGTCTGGGGACTTCCATATGCTATGAGTGCAGCCCCATAAAGCAAAAACAAACAAACAAACAAACAAACAAAAAGGAAAGAAAGAAAATTGCTAAGAGAGTTACAAGTTCTCATCAAATTGTTTCCTGAAGGCCTGTTACATCTCTAGAATTGGCATGATAGTGGCCATGCATGATGTGTGTGAAGAATTAACATGAGGGTGGAAACTGGACTCCCAGGACATTTATGTCATTTAATTCATCTAACAAACAGCTTTTCTCAGCTCTACTCCATGTACAACGGTCTTTCAATCACTCGAGTGAAAGAAGGGTTTTGCTTTATTTTACTTTGCAATCAGAGGGAAGTGAAGAAAATACATGGAAAAGAGAAAGATGCCAAAACATGAGGTTGCCAGTTACAGTCCCTTCCCTGGAGCTGAGGGCAGATTCTTTTTTTTTCTTTTTTTTTTTTTTGTCTTTTTGCCTTTTCTAGGGCCACTCCCATGGCATATGGAGGTTCCCAGGCTAGGGGTCTAATTGGAGCTATAGCCACCAGTCTATGCCAGAGCCACAGCAACGCAGGATCCGAGCCACGTATGCAACCTTTACCACAGCTCACAACAACGCCGGGTCCTTAACCCACTGAGCAAGGCCAGGGATTGAACCTGTAACCTCATGGTTCCTAGTTAGATTCGTTAACCACTGCGCCACCACGGGAACTCCTGAGGGCAGATTCTTATCTGACCAGAGATGAGTGTGAAATTTGGCACTTCTGGCTTGTCTTTGTTTCTTCTGGCCTTTCTTTGTTTTGAAAACCTAACAGCTTGATATTCAAACTCTAAGCAATTCTCTTTGCTCCGAGAAATAAGCCTCAAGAAGGAAGACTCAGTGGATCTGCCTCCTCATTTGTTTTCAACTCACAGCCTGCGCCCTCTGGTTGGCAGGTGACCTGCCTCCCACAGCTACATGGTTCCTGGGGAGCCTGGAGGACCCCTTTGTAAAATCCTTCTTGTGGGAGTTCCTGTTATGGCTCAGTGGTTAATAAACCCGACTAGTATCCATGAGGACACAGGTTTGATCCCTGGCCCTACTCAGTGGGTTAAGGATCCTGCATTGCTGTGGCTGTGGTGTAGGCCGGCAGCTGAAGCTCCAAATTGACCCCTAGCCTTGGAACTTCCATATGCTGCAAGTGCAACCCTAAAAAGGAAAAAAAAAAAAAAAAAAAAAAAAAACGCTTTTATAATGGAGTGCTTTGTGTTCCAGTGGAAAAGCTGGCACTGCAGGAAGCCTCTCCCTATGTATAATTCAGCCTGATTCCCTGGGGCGGCGGGCACAGTTGTGAGGACCAAGTCACGTGCATCTTGAGGTCCCCACCTAATTGGGGCGTCTCGTGATGGTGGAGGGGATGGTAGCTGTCTTGCTCCCGGCACCGGTGTCACAATTACAACCGAAAAGGTACGTGGAGGTAGGCAGTTCCCACGGAACAGCCCCCAGAGCATCTTTGGCAGGGGAGACAAGAGGTGACCAAACACACGCATGGTCCCCAAAGGCTCCCATCACACTGCAGAGGAAAACACCAGAAAATCCACGCATGCCAGAGCCTGGGGGACAGGCTCTCCTAAACATGCATCGCCTGTCCCCCACCACTGCAGGGCAAGGAGAGAGAACAGGTAAAATGTGACAGGGATGTGTCCACATAGAATTGCACACGGTTTTAGATTTCTTTAAAACTCGATGTCTAGAGCAAGTTTTTCCAGAGAAAACCAGGGATAGAAAACTGGCCAGACAACATGGAACCCCGCTTGAGGAAGGACATCAGATGGGGCAAGTTTGCAGAGGGCCCTTTGTAAAACTGGCTGTGGCTGAACCCCTCCAACATGATGAGGCAAACATAAAAAGCAAGTTCAAGTTAAGGGGAAAGGGCCCTTGAAGGCCCACCAGTCAGCTCCTGAGTGCCCTTCCTTAAATGTCAACATCACTGTGCTGCAGCAAGCCTGACTCAGGAAGGCTTGGTACACTCTCACCCTGGCTGCCAAGTGGCCCCTGGCTCCCAGCCTCCCAGATAGAAAGGTTGGCATGACTCACCCCTACTAAGGGCTGCATCGTGGTCCGCATGTCTAGGCAGGGTGGCCTTTGAGCGGTGTGTGTGGGGCACACTCCATCCTACAAACAAGTGGTCAAAACGAGAAGACCAGGAGAGCAAACTCTGGTTCAGGCTCCAATTAGAGATTCAGTGTTAAGTGCAGAGTTTCACTGCCCGAAATTGCAACCCTGCTGATAATTGCCTCTGCAATGCATAGGATTTTAAAATGCCTTTGTTGTACAAAGAACACTCTAAAACAACAGAAATCAGATATCTAGCCTTCCAACACTACAGCATCTTAAGTTGGGGTTTCAGGAGAGAAGATTTTTGAAATGATATGGTTGTTCTTCACTTCAAGCAGTATACCTGCTTCTGAAAACTTGCATGTAAATTAGCCCTATGCAAGCCAAATCCTTCTTAAAATGCACCAGATGACTGACACCGTTTTAAGCCCTTTACCTGCATTTGCTCATTTAGTCTTCAGAAGTCCTGGAGGTAGGTATTATTGATAGCTTTTATAATTTTCATTTTGCAGGTGAAAACCGTGACACAGAAAGGTTGAGGAACTTGCTGAGGTTGCAGAGCTGGGTTCAAACTGGGTACCCAGGTTTCTGAGCCCACGTTCCTAACCCCAGGGTACATTGCCTCCCAATGGACTGATGGGGAGTTAGTTTCCAAGCAACACCTGTCCCTCCCAAATACAGTTTGTAAAGGTGTGTTGTCACACCTGGTCATGTTTAATGTGAACCACACCCCACACTTAAAGCTTCTAAGAGAAATAAATGCTCATTTCCTAATAAGTCATCATGTAGCTAAGACAGAGCTGAACTCAACAAGAAACCCTGCTATCTCACCTTTGGTAGATACCCAGATTCATCATCCTGTTTCTTTTCTAGAGAAATTCCAAATAGCTTTGAGCAGCAATACAGCCTGTTAAAAACACCTATCTCCCTACAGAGGAGCTACCAAAAAACCTCAGCTAACATCAAATTTAATAGTAAAAGAATGAGTGCTTCCCCCTAAGATAAAGAAGAGGACAAGGGTGTCTATTATCTCTATTTCTATTCAACAGTGCACTGCAGTTCCAATAAGGCAAGAAAAAAGAAATTAAAGTCCTAGAGTTTGGAAATTAATAAGTAAGACTGTCTTCATCCCAAAAGATATGATTTTCTATGTGGGAAATCTTAAGGAATATATAATAAAACTATTAGAACTAATAAGTTAATTAAGCAAAGTCACAAGATACCAGACTTTGATTTATGAAAGTCAGTGGTATTTTTGTATCTTAGTAATGAACAATTGGAACTTGAGATTAAAATGCCACTGCATTTTAAAACTATGAAATACTTATGGATACATTTTACAAAATATGTGCAATATCTGTACATGAAACTAAAGCAAAATTGCAGTACGAAACTTTAAAGGAGCACCTAAATAAAAGAGAAACTCTATCTTGCTCAGATGTCATTTCTCACATTGATCTACAGATTCAACACAATGGCAATCAAAATCCAGCAGATTTCTTGGCAGAAATTTGATAAGCTGATTGTGAAACATATGAAAATATAGAGGACCTATAATAGTTAAAACAATTTTGAGAAAAAAATCATGCTGGAAGATTCACAGTAATTGATTTCAAGACTTCCTATAAAATGACAGTAAACATAGCAGGATGGTGTTGGATAAAGATAAAATGTAGACGAATGGAAAAAAGTAGAGAATCCAGAAAAAGAGCTACACATGCACATCAACTGATTTTCAGCAAAGACACCAAGGCAATTGAGTGGGGAAAAAAAGAGTCTTCTCAACACATGGTGCTAGAACCACATGCAAAAACAAACAAATCAATCTCAACGCTTCATGCCATCTACAAAAGTCAACACAAAGTGGGTCATAAACCCTTAAATGTAAGAGTTAAATAGACAAAATGTCTAGAAGAAACTGTGGGAGAGAATCTTAGTAATATTGGGTTAGGCAAAGATTTTGTGATACAAGACACGAAAAGTTGAATTTTATCAAAATTAAAATTCTGCTTTTTTTTTTTTTTTTTTTTTTTTGTCTTTCTGGGCCACACCTGCAACATATGGAAGTTCCCAGGCTAGGGGTAAAATCGGAGCTGTGGCCACCACCTACAGCCACAGAAACGCCAGAGCTGAGGCTCGTCTGCAAACTACACCACAGCTCATGGCAACCCCGGATCCTTAACCCACTGAGCGAGGCCAGGGATCGAACCTGCTAGTCAGATTTGTTTCTGCTGAGCCAGGAAGGGAACTGCTAAAAGTCTGCTCTATAAAGACACTGTTAAGAAAATGAAAAGGCAGATAATGGATTAAGAAAAAATATTTGGGAATTATATATATATTATATATTATATATATAATAAAGAACTTCTGTACAGGATTTGTAAAGACATCTTACAATTTCATAGTAAGAACACAAAGTCTAGTTAAACAAACAGGCAAAAAAATTTGAACAGACACGTCACCAAAGAAGACAAACGAATGGCAAATAAACACATGAAAAAGGTCTGAGAAATGCAAATCAAGACCACAGTGAAATACCACTACACACCCACTAGAATGGATAAAATGAGTAAGACAGGCGATACTAAATGTTGAGGATGCAGGGCACCTAAAAGTCATTGCTGTTGGGACTGCAAATGGTACAGCCACTTTGGAAGACAGTTCAGTGGTTTCTAAATATATGCTTACTATAGAACGTAGCTATTCCACTCCTAGATATTTACAAAAAAGTAAATAAAAACATATGTCCATGCAAAGACTTGCATGAAAATGTTCAGAGAAGCTTTGTTCGTACCAGCAAAACTGGACTCAATCCACATATCCATCAACAGGTCAATGGATAAACAAATTGTTATGTATATGTACCAAGATACAGTACTTCATAATCAAAAGGAACACACATGGAATGACTTGGATTAATTTCAAAAGCATTTTGTTAAGTGACAGAAGCTAGATATAAAGCCAGAATGCCTTCTGCCCCAGAGCCAGCCTTGCAGGGCACAAGGGTATGCTGGGAGGCCCCCGATGCTGGCCCCTTCATACTGTCACACCAGCTATCACGCTGTTTCTCTGGGAATCATGGCCTGGCACCCCAGCTGCTCATCTCTCCAGAAAAGGCTTCACCCACCCCCTAGGCCCTGCAGCACTTCCACCTGCCGCATTTTGAGGGAAGGGGAGATTCTGCAGTGGAGCCTGGCACAGAGCTGAGGCCCCAGCAACAGTCTCAAGGTGGGGCAGGGTGGTAGAACAAAGGGCTCTGGGTCCAAACTCTGACCCAGTTCCTGAGGCCAGCATGAACCCTACAACTCGCCCCTCCCTTGGGGCCCCAGAGCTAGGACAAAACCCCTCTCCGGTGCATTTCGAGAACGCTCACTTCCTGTAGTCAGGAAGCTGGAACAGTAGACACAAGGGTGTCCTCCCGTGTTTCTCCCATATTTCTTTTATGTGCATGTCACAGGATGTTGGATTAGATTTATCTATCTGGCTCTCAAGTTCAGATTGTAGCTCAAGTTCAAAACTTAGTGTAAAGGTGTAAAGAATCCCATACTTCCAGTTCAGGAAGCCACCAGTGAGCAGCCAGCTGGTGGACCCAGCCGCCCTGCTTTCTGGGAGGGAAGGCATTCTGGCTTTATAGAGAGTCCAGGGCAAGCCTAATAACTGTCCCTAGATCTGAAACAGATGTATCTGTTCTTCCTGGGAAACTGCCCCTGGTGCTCCTCTTCCCCAGCTGACAACAAAGCTTGCTCAGTACAGCGGTGTGAGCACAGACCTGGCCCCACCCGGCCTGTGCTGTTCACACAGCGGCTGCCCCTACACTCAGCCTGGACCATGGCAGCGGAGAGAGCATCCCCTCAGACAGGGCTGGGAGCAGGTTTCCCAACCACTTGTCTTCAAAGACATGAACGCACATGCGCAGCACATCCTGGCGCTAGCAGGCTCCCTTCCACCCTGAACCATCCAATCTCAGAACACATGCCCTCCCCTGCTTTGCTGATGTACTAGTGCCATTCTCTCCACCGACCTCCGCCTCCCACACCTACTGCCTCCTCCCGGTTTCAAGAAGCCTCCCAACAGCTCCCTCTCCCTCGAGTGCTCAGGATGCCCGGCCCTGGCCTCCCACCAAGCGGGCATAGGGCACATCCACGCATCCGCACCGGGCCACGCAGCTCCAACTGGGGCAGGACAGCAACTCACCTAGCACCCACCATAGCAGTCAGGGCCAAGGAGCACAAGAAGGATCCCCTCTCACAGACGGGTTATGGGAGCAAAGGTGGATTCGAGGGGGTGGGGTGGAATAAAACTAGATTCAGAGGGCACAGAAACAGCAAGAGGGAATTCTGCAGAGAGGCGTATGTGCCCTAAAGTGTGTGGGGTCCTGGTCAGCGTTCTCACACCGGCAGGGGCTGTGACAGCATCTGCAGGTTTGTGGGGATCTGCCAGGGACTCTGGTGCCTCCTCTCTCTTCTCCCCTGTATCCTCCCAGCGCTGCTCTGGGCCTGGCAATATGAACAGACCCCAAAGACAGAGCTCTTTCCCAGCCAAGACCAGACTGTTTTTGTCACGCATAATACAGTTCCAGGATGGGGAAGGGCAGAGGGACACACATTTGATTGGACTTGTTTCTGAATCTTGTTGCCACTAAGGCCTGGACTGAAATTATCAGAACATGAAATCAATAGGGTCTTGGCAAAGGGCTCCTGTAATTGAATTCATTACTTCCCAACTTCTCCTCCTTTTTCCTTTTCATGTCAAAGGAAAAGTCTGCTTCCTATTACTTAGCCTTGCGGGATAGAAAATGATTTCGCTGGATGACACACCGTCTTTGGTCATTTAGCCTACCTTTGTACGATCCTGATCATTTTCAACAACAGATATGAAAATAAGCAAATGTTCTTCCTTTCTGAAGTGTACTCATTTTAAAGTTCCTTCTAAATGTTCCGGTGGATGGAGGAATGGAGGTGGGCTGGGGTGGGGGTGGGCTGAAAATCAGGAGATCGTAAATAGATTTTACAGGCACCAAAGCAAGCCAGTGGAGTAAAGTCGACTAGAAAGATCTTGTTTCCATAACACGATCTTTGCATTTGGCTGAAGACGACGTTATGGAACCTGACTGCCCTTAGTGACTGCTTAAAGCTGACATAAGGCAGAATAATGTACATTTAATATGTGAATGAAGTTAGGTCTCGAGATGTTTGTTTCCTGAATCTCTGCAGCTGCTCAGCTGGTGCTTGGCCCACAAGACAGCTGGCGGAGGAAATCTTGGGGCTGTGAGAGAAAGACGTGGGGGTACAGCACGCAGAAGACTCAGCCCATGGGGTCTTGGAGTGAATCCAGGGAAAAGAGATTGCGATGGACAGCATGGAACCCACCGCAGTCTGGACTCCTTAGGGGTCTGTGATGACCAGGAGAGGTACTGTATCTTCCCCGGCCATAGGCAGGCCTGCGGGCATTCTTGACTCCACCTCCAGCTTTCTCCCCATTAAACTATCCCAAGTTTCATGGACCACACCTCAGGCTCACTGCTACCACCCACAGTTCAGTTCAGTTCGGTAACCATTACCCCAACTCTTCCAGGGGGTAATGGTTACCGTGGTCTCTAAAGGGTCACCCTCTCAATGCTGACTCCAGAATGATTTCCTGACAGCAATGTGCTCAGGCCATGACCCCCATAACCTGCAGGAAAGGTGGAAGGTTCTCAGCCCCTAACTCAGGTTGCACAAGTCTCCCCAAAGTGAGGACCCAGTGCCACCGCCCTCTGACCAGCCTCTCCAGCCTTGGACCCAGAATGCTGATGGCTTGATGCTCAACCTGAACCCACCTGTCACTCGCTGCTCACGTCACATGCCTTGCCTTCAAGGTCGTGCCCCCGCCCCCCCCCCCCCGGACCTTGTGAAAGGGTGCATGTGCTCTGCCAGTCACCATGCAAGACTCAGATAAAGGATGAGCCTTCCAGGTGCCACTGATTTACAGAAAGGGGTGGCCCCCTTCTGCTCCTCTCGCTGTACATCCCTCCAACCCTTATTGCCACACATCCCTTCTACTGAGAGTCTCTGGAGGACATCACTGTGTCTTGCTCAGCCCCCGAGTCCCAAATTCACACAGTGCCAGGTGTGCTATGTCACCGGGTGGCAGCATGTTTCAAACAAGTAAAATTCAGTCAAACTTCAGACATTCCCAGGCCCTTTTTCTTTTTTCAATGGTTTATTTAAATCTATATCTGAAGCTTCCACAAAACATTTTTATTTCACTGTCACTCATTCCTAAGCTTTTAGGAATTCTAAAACAGCACACAGCTCAGAATGTTGGGACCTTCTCTGCATGAGCCTCTGGGTGCTTGGCAGGGAGAAGGCTTTGAGACACTCATGAGTTAAGGGCTGAATTAACACTGGGGGTTAACAAAAAAAAAAAAAAACCAAAAAAAAAACCCCAACAAAACAGCCTATTCAAAAAGTCTGAACTGCTTCAGGGAAGGAAGGGCAGCAGGTCACCAAGAGCCGCCACATGAAATTCTAGGTCAATAAGTGGTGATCTGTACCATCGCCAGGCTGCTAAGCTGATGAGGGGATGGGCTGGACTTAACACTGGCTGAACGGAGAGGCCACCCTGGGTGCTGTTAAGCCCCTTATAGGGATGTATCTGACCCCTTCCTTTGCATCATGCTGTGTCCTAAGGTCATACACCTGTGAGCTTGGTCCCATATGCCTCATCCTGATGGAGGCCCCTGCAGCCTGGAACCTCTGCTGTTTCCCTTTCCTGAGTCCTGCAAGCAGGGTGTTGATTGTATGGGCAAGTGCTGGGCCCTAGGCTGTCCCTCATCCCAGCAAGAACTTCACAAATGTCCTTCATCCCAGCTGGCCATCAGGGCCTGTCCACTGGCCTTGTGGAAGGGCACAAAGAAACACAATAAAAGGCTCATTCCTGTTTACCCCAATTCTACAGTCTCCAGAAGCATCAAGCCCCAGATGTTTCGACCCCCTAACCACAGAGAACTTTAAGAAACTGTTGTTAAAGCCCACAGCTAACATCACATTCGACAGTGAAAGCTTGAAAGCTTTGCCTCTAAGATCAGTAACAAGATAAGGATGCCCACTCTCATCACTTTTAGTCAAAAGGGTGTTAGAAGTCCTTGCCAGGACGATTAAGCAAAAAAAAAAAGAAACAAAATCATCCAAATTGGAAAAGAAGAAGTAAAACTGTTTCTACGTGCATATGATATGATCTTATATATAAAATATCCTAGAGTCCACCAAAAAATTATAATAAGTGAATTCAGTAAAGTTTCAGGATTCAAGGTCAAAATATAGAAATTAGTTGTATTTTTATGTACTAACAATGCAATATCTGAAAAATAAATACAAATAATCTCATTTACAATAGGATCAAAAAACAAAAATACTTAGGAATAAATTAACCAAGAAGGTGGGAGATCTATACACTGAAAACTATGTGACAATGATGAAAGAAACTGAAGAAGACAAAAATCAATTAGTAATATACTGGGTTCATGGGTCAGAACAATTAATGTTGAAATATCCATACTACCCAAAGCAGTCTATAAAATTAGGGTAAAATCTATCAAAATTCCGATGGTATTTTCCCCAGAAATAGAAAAACAATCCTCAGATTCACATGGAAACATGAAAGACCCAAAATAACCAAACAATCCTGAGGAAAAACAAAACTGGAGATATCATGCATCCAGATTTCAAACTATATTACAGAGCTATAGTAAGCAAAACAGTGTGATACTGGCTTTTTTTTTTTTTTTTAAAGTATGCACCAAGCAATGGTACAAAATTAGGAGCCCAGAAACAAACCTTGCATATACAATCAACTAATATTTGACAAGGGATCCAAAAATACACAATGGGGAAATGGTAGTCATTTCAATAAAACATTTATGAGAATGAAATTAGAACCCTATCTTACACCACTCACAAAATATAACTAGAAAAGGATTAAAAACTTAAATATTAAGACCAGAAACCATACAATTCCTAGAAGAAAAAACATCTTGGCAACACTTTTTTTTTTTTTTGATTTGATACCAAAAGCACAAGCAACAAAAGCAAAGATAAATAAGGGGGACTACATCGAACTGAAAAGCTTTTACACAGCAAAAGGAACAAATCAACAAAATGAAAAGGCAACCTGCAGAATGGATAAAAATACTTTCAAACCATCTATATGATAAGGGGTTAATATCCAAAATATATAAGGAACTCCTACAAGTCAACTGTAAAAAATCCCAAATAACCCAATTTTTTAAATAGGCAGATGATCCAAAGAGGCAATTTTTTCAAAGAAGACATACAAATGGCCAAAAAGGTACTTGAAAAGATTTTGAACATCACTAATTATCAGGGAAATGCAACACAAAACCTTAGTGAGATATCACCTCATATGTGTTAGAATGGCTATTATTTAAAAAAACAAGAGATAAAAAACATTGGTAAGGATGTTGAGATAAACACTTGTGCACTGTTGGTGAGAATGTAAATTGGTGCAGTCATCTCTATGAGAAATAGAATTGAGGTGTCCTAAAAAAAATGTAAATGTAACTACTGTATGATCCAGCAATCTTATTTCTGGGTATTTATTTGAAGGAAATGAAATCACTCTCTTAAATAGATATCTGCACTCCTATGTTCACTGCAGTGTTATTTACACAAACCAAGATATAGAAGGCAATCTGAGTCTGTATATATACATACAGACACAATGAAATATTATTCAGCCAATCGGCCACAAGAAAAAAGGAAATCCTGCCATTTACAACAACATAGATAGAACATGAGGATTTCCTGCTGTGTCACAGCATGATCAGTGGCATCTCTAATGTTCCAGGACACAGGTTCGATTCCTGGCCCAGCACAGTGGGTGACAGGACCCAAAAAAGAAAAACAAACAACAAAAATACATGGATAGACCCTGAGGGTATTATGATAAGTAAAATACGTCAGACATGGGGAAAAACAAATAACTAGATGATCTCATTTATATGTGGAATCTAAAAAAGCTGAAGTCACAGAAACAGAGTAGGATGGTGGCCATCAAGGGTTTGGGTCAAGAGAAATGGGGACATGTTGGCCAAAGCATGTAAACTTCCAGCTATAAGAGGAACAAGTTCTGGAAAGCTAACGTACAGCATGGTGACTACAGCCAACAACATTATACTATATAGTTGTAAGTTGCTAGAAAGTAGATCCTAAATGTCTCACTCTCTATCAGGAGCGTAATAATTATGTGAGCTATGGAAGTGTTAGTTAACACTGTTCTGGTAATTAGTGCATAATATATAAGAATCATTGCATCATATACCTTAAAATTACACAGTGTTAGGAAGTTCCCTTGTGGCTCAGCAGGTTAAGGATCTGGTGCTGCTGCAGCTATGGCACGGGTTGCAGCTGCAGCACAGGTTCAAAAGCTGGCAGAAGAACTTCTGCATGGCGTGGGCGTGGCCAAAAAATTAATTACACAGTGTTACATGTCGGTTTATATCCAATAAAGCATAAAAAAAAAAAAAAAGGAAAGACCACCCCCCCTCAAAGAAATACAGTATTCGGTATTCAATATTCAGTCACTTACACCAAGTCAAACTCACCAGTGACTATGGGTCCACAAACTAGAAAAATATCATTTCTAAGCTATACTATTCAACTATGAGCCCAGAGTTTGGCACAGGTCCCCACAGATTCGCCTGTCTCTGAAATAATCTCTGTCTTGGCCCTGTGTGCTGTTTGGGTGACATGCCCAACTGTCAATGACTGGGTCTTCTTTTCCACCTTGATGGGGGCCCTGCTTCCTGTGGTCCAGGCTCTCGGATGTCAAGATCTCTAATATAAGGTTCAGAACTTCGAGGATGCATCTGCCTGCCTTCAGGGCCAACCCTCAATAGCTCATCTCTTGCCAGACTCCTGTGACCCTGGCCACTGGCCCAGTCATCTGTCACCATGCTCTCTGCAGTCCATGCTGCTGGCTGGCTTGGGCACCCCAACTGTGTTCGGGTATGACACTGAGAAGTGTCTAGTGCAGAACTGACCCTTGGTGAATAATGTTACCATTAGTCATTTATTCTTGCTCCCGATTAATGCAGCAGCTGAGGCCTCTGGCTGGAAACTTCTAAGTTTCCAATTTCATGTATGAAAAAGTGACACATGCCTGTAGTGCAAACAACCTAAATGCCGTGAGGCTCTTTAAGTTCTATCTTTAAATATTTTCATGATTTAATTGAAGTATAAAAGGCATGTGGTGTGCAATTCTTAAGTTTACAGCTGGATGATCCCAGGGAACCATCCAGACCAAGATACCGTCTTGTACTCCCCCCGCCCAGGTCAGCACCACCATGCCCTCCCCTACTGACTCCCAGATCACCATCAACTAACTTCACCTCTTTTTCAATGAATGTCATAAAAGTGGATTCATACACTATTAATTTTTTTCTATCAGGCTTCTTTTGCTAAACATAATATCTATAAAATTCACTTATGTGGCCGTGGGTCACAGTGGTTTATCCCTTTTTATTGCTGGGTGCAATTCTATTGTATGAAGATACTACCATTGGTTCCTCCAATCTCGTGGTGATGAACACTTAGGTCCTTTCCAGCTTTTGGCTGTTTTTGATGAAGCTCTATAAATATTCTCGTACAAGTCTCTTTGTGAGCGGGTTTTCCTCTCTCTTCGGTAAATACCTAGGGAGGAAATGGGTGGTTGTAGGAGAGGCACATATTTTGCTTTATAAAGAACTGTCAAGCTGTTTGCCAGAGTGGTCACTGCTATTTTGTACCACCAGCAGCAATAGTGAAAGTTCTCCTTGTTCCATATGGTTGCTATGATTGAACAGCCAATCGTTTTAGTTTAACACACTTCAGTGGCTGTGCCGTGGTATTACATTGTGGTTTTAATTTCAATTTCCCTAATGACTAATAGTATTGAGCAAAGTTTCATGTGCTCATTACCATTCTTTTATCTTCTTTTGTGAAGTGTCTTTCAAGTCTCTTGCATAACTTTTCTTAGATTTTGTTCCCGAGTTAGAGGACTTCTTTATGTATTCTGGAGGAAGGTATTTTGTCAGTTACGCTTGTTGCAAATAATTTCTCCAAGGTCATGGCCTATCTTTTTGCTTTCTTACTGATGTCTTTTGAAGAACAATTTTTTTTAACTTTGAAAAAATCCCAATCAGTCTATATTTAATTGAATGGTTAGTGCTTTTTATCTTTTTTTGAAAAGAAATCTTCTTTTACTCCAACTCTAAAGAGATAGTCTCCTATGTTTTCTACCAAAAGTTTTATAGTTTTCACTTTCACTTTAAGCCTATGATCAATCTCAAATTAATTTTTATGTATTATTATATAAGGAACAGGTCAAAGTACCTTTTTCCCATTCATATATTTAGTGGTTTGCCACACAATTTGTTGAAAAAAATCACCTTTCGCCATTACTTTTCTTTGTACCTTTGTAAAAAAAATCAAGTGAACATATGTGTGTGGGTCAGTTTCTGGACTCTGCAGTGTTCCATTGATCTATCTGTTTATTTTTATGTTGATCCCATACTGTCTGGATTATTGGAAAACTAACACAAACTGTGAAATCAGGTAGTATGAGGCCTCCACGTTTCTTAAATTTTTTCATAGCTGTTTTGGCTATTTTAGGCTAATTGTATTTCCATCTGAATTGTCAAATCAGCTTCTGAGTTTCTACAAAAGTTCCTGCTGTGATTTTGATTGAGATGGTGTTGAATTTACAGACCAATTTAAGAAGAATGAACATGATAGCAATATTGAATCTCTTCATGCACAGACAGGTATACTTAAAAAGCTGAGCAGGGAATTCACCTATTGCTACCACATAGGAAGCAGAATATGTAATTTGAATTCTGCCAAGTTAGACGGGTATATGAAGCTTTCCACCGGTAACTCCAGAAGGGCCATGCCTTACATATAAAGCTATGTGTGCCAGGAAAAATGATTTGCTCAAGGACTAAGGTAAAATTCAAAGATACTAAAGGCAAAACCAGAAAGATTCCTCCTGACAAAGCAGAAAACCAAGTCTCTACAAATTCAAGTTCATCTGTTACTGATTTAACTGCATGCTGGAACAAAACTGAACACTCTTTAGAGGAAGACAGCAGGATTCAGAATGAGTAGTATTTACAGTGTCCAATATACAATAAAAGATTACAAGACACGTGAACAAGGAGGGACATATAATCCATAGTCAAGAGAGAAATCAGTCAATAGAAAAAGTCCTAAAAAAAATAAATAAATAACTCAGATGTGGAAATTAGAAGACAAGAACTTTCAGCTCTCACACAAAAAGGAAATGACTGCACCACCCATGTATTTATCAGAAACATCACTTTCTTTTCCTCTCCTTCTCTTCACTTCCCCTTCCTTCTTTACCTTCCATTCCCTACTCACAACAGGTTTCCCTAGGAAGAGAATTTAGATGCTCTCTTTGAGAAAAAGATGGAGAAAGAAGTAAGTGAAAAGAAAATACAACCTCTCATCTTTGCAAGATTTATTGTAACTGGAGTGAGAGGAAAACATCACAGAGCAGAGACATTGCCTATGACTGACCAGCCACAACAGAGAGCAAAGTGCCAAACTGAGCCTGAGCAGCGCTGAGCACAGGGGGTGGTGAGGTAGCCTCAGACTCTTCTGGCCTGTCTGCCCTGGGGTCTCTCCAGACCACATTGAGCCCTTCCTCAGCATCGTGTACAGCTTTGAGTGGAGTGGAAAGTCGGTCACTCTTTCCTCTCTCTGCAGTTTCATGAGTTCAAGCCTTAGTCTCACAGAGAATTGGGAATATGTTCCCCATTAAAGGAATGTCAAGCCCTGGTGAGCAGAGGAGCCTGACTTTTGCACAAGTGGCACTGCACAGGCAGCGCCCATTGCTCTGAGGACACAAAGGCCCCTCTGTGAGGTTGCCCTGGTCTCCTGATCCCCTCCCCGGACCAATCAACCACAAGAGTTAGAAGATGCAAGATCAATGCAAACCATGAACTCAGGAAATTTGGTTTCTAATCCTGTTTCCTGTCTTTGATGATCTGTTGCTGGAACAAAGCTCTTGGCATTTCTGTACCATGAGATTTTTGAATACAACATCTGCTATTCAGGCTGCTGTCTTGGCTTTTAAAAATGTAACAAACACAACCCAGCTGCCTTTACTCTCTGTTCCCTGTCTCTACCCTGAAACTTTCAGAGATGTACAAACAAAGCAGACCAGATTTTCTCTCTGGGTTCATCGACAATGGCATTTTCCAGCTCCTTTCTTCATCTACCACCTACCACTGGACCAATGCACTTGAAGACATGTGACTGATGAGACTCTGGCAGCGTGACTTCCAGCACATGCCATGCCTGTACCATCCAATGACCAACACAGCTCACAGTTTCCACAGACAAGAACTCAGGTAAGATTCCAAAGGCCACCAGGTGACCTGGGCAAAGAAACAGTCTAAACTAAATAGCTGGCATCATCTATTAGAAAGATCACCTTCAGAGGGACTATGGCTCTGTTATACTTTGAAAATCTAAAGAGATTTAAGGTCTCTCTCTCTTGCTTCTCTCTCTCTCGCCACACACCACATACACACACACAGCAGTCAGACTGCGCTGACCACAGCAATAAAATCTGAGGGTGACAATCACTTTTCAAACAGAAAGCTCTAGAAAGTTACAACTCTGAAAACCTTACTTTCAGCCCCCACCAAGTCTTCTCCAACCAAATCTCAATTTCTCAGTAAGGAAAAACAACTTAGGGGAGTTGTTTCCAAGGTAGATGACTGTTCCTGGGATTCTGAGGATGATTCATGATATTCGGTTACAAACCACTTCTCTTTTCCTTTTGACTCAGTCTCACAGTGTGGAGGAGGGCAACATAAATCAGATTTTTAAAATCCCTCTTTCCCAGGTGATCCCTACACACTCTGAGGTAGGGGAACCACCAGCGTGGTAGAAGAATACCATAGGTGACGAGAGACAGACAGGAATCAACGCCTGGTTAACCAGGATGATTTTCATCCCATCTGCATTATCGCTCCCTTCTACCTGCCCAATTTTTGTCACGCACACTTGAAAATAAACAGGCATCTGTTAAACATATGGATTACTCAGGGTATACATTTCCTCTGTACATTTCTCTCTATAAAATGACAGAAGTCCTAAATAAAATATTCTCAAAATGACAAGACATTGTTTATTTTTCCCCACTCATGGGGAAATGTTCTAGGGACCTTGACGAACAATGTTTGCAACGCGATTTCAGAAAACTGGACAAGCGGGGCTTCTCAGAGAAGCTCTGGGGCCAAGCTCCCTCCATGGCTATCAGCACACAGAAGGACATTTCCTAGCCCCAATTTAAGTTCAATTCTGGCTACGGCAAAGAACGAAAGGCATTATCAGATGCTAGATCCTTCTTGAGGACCTAGGGGTCTCAACTCTAACTCTGACTGCGAACTTCTTTCCCAGGCTTGGGGCGAAATCAGAGTTGCAGCTGCCGGTCCATGCCACAGCCACTGCAACGCCGGATCCTTAACCCATTGAGTAAGGCCAGGGATCAAACCCACATCCTCATGGATGCTAGTCCGGTTCATTACTGCTGAGCCGTGATGGGAACTCCTGATTGTGAACCTTTAGCCCCTAGCACTCACTTCAGGGTAAGAGGCAGGTGGACAATCTAACATGTGTTGGCCAAGTGTCTCCAAAATAAAGTGTGCCTTTGAGGAAAATTAAAGAGCATTACTGAAAAACAGAAGAAAAGTCTGAAGCCCTCTCATGCTTTTGCCTCTTTAAAAGACTCTGAACAAAATAGTTATTTTTACAAGATCCTGGCATCCTAGATGAAATCACCCACCTTTGGACATTGTCTAAAGACTATTGTCTAGACTCTTTTTGGGTCAGGTGTTCAAACTGCTGACCAGATAGTTTCACCAAATTAATGTAGGAAGACATAAGCCCACATACAGCTAGCTGAACAAAAAGCTGAACCAAAAATACAAACTAAAATGTAAAAGTCAGTATCTTTTTTCTAAGTTTGTAGTTTTTGTCCTAATTTAGTACTTACTTCATTTTGCCTTGGGCCATAACTAGTGGACTTATCCAAAGGCAGGAGTGTAGCTTAATAATCTTTGTGGTTTTCCCCTGCTCAGCCCAGAAAACTGTATTGTTTAATGAATATTTAATTGAGTTGGCCATTAAAATAGTTACACTGAAGGCAGTAACTCAGATGAATAACATGAGTGCAAAGTTTATTATTTATAAGAAAATGCCTTGTAAAAAATATTCTATTTTGCTTTATCATTGTAACAAATTTGTATTGTACGTATTCTTATCATCCCAAGTTTATGCATACAGAGTCAGTGGCTCAGAAGCGGTATGATGTAATTGTCTGATGCTAAAACTCTTGTATTTCTTTGCCACACTACATGCTTAATGTTTGTTTTCATGACCAGAAAACCCACTTGTATGTGTGTAAAGGTTTTCTTATCTCAAAATAAAAAAATAAGCTGTTTTGAACTATTTGTTCTCTAGAAGAGAATAATCATAAGCAGAAAATAGTTCTGAATATTTTATAAGTACCAGAGGGCTTCTAATATCATAAGACATACTCCCAGGTAAAAAGTGAGAAAGCTGTAGGAAAAAAGGGTTAGAAAACGAGTGTGGAGAACTGTGGACCTTAGGGAAGTACAATTTGGTTCAACATTTGCAGAGAACACTTTGGATGTAAAGTTGAAAAACTGCATTTTTAAGAATGTTCATTATAGCACTGTCTGTAATAACCCAAAAACTAGAAGCATCAGAGTATCAGGGGATCATGTTCTTGCTGACATAGAAAGAACGTCATTTATATTATTAGATGGAAATAGTGGTTTAAAAAGATTATAATCTCCTTTTGTAATTTTGTTTAAAAAAAAAAGTGTGTACCAAGGCCAAAACTGTTGAACAGTTTTTGCCTTCTGATGCTATATTAGTTATACGTTGCTATGCAACAAATTATCTCCAAATTTATCATCTTAAAAAAAAAAACTGTAATTATCTGACATAGTTTTGAGGGTTGAGGATCTGGGCCTGCCTTGACTGGGGCTTCTGGCTAGGGCTCTGCCATGAAGTTTCAGTCAAGTTGTTAAATGTTCCAGGCTTTGCCATCTCTGGAGATTGGAGTAGGGCTAGAGGAAACACATAAATTTGGAAGATGGCTCAGTTCTTTGCGATGTGGGCTGTTCATGACATGGCATCCCCCAGAATGAGGGATCCAAGAGAGAGATGGTAGAATCCAAAGTGTTTTTCATAGTCAGTCTCAGAAGAGACAGATCACTTCGCTGTATTTCACTGGTTATACAGATGAACCCTAGTACAATGTTGGATGTATAAGGGTATGACTGCCTGGAGGCCAGAATCACTGGACTCTACCCCTCACAGCCGATCATTATCCCTTCCCAAGGCCCACGTGGCTTATTGTGGATTGAACTGAATTCCATATTGTAATGGAAAAGTTGTTTTCAAGGAATTACCAGATCAGAGCAGGTCATCAATCTATCAATCTAAATTCCAGGGGACCAGGGAAATGGAACTTGTACTAGATGAATTAGACTAGGGACTAAGGAGATGAATGGGGAGAGACTTGGGAAGAGACGGGGAGAGTCCCTGGAGAAATTTTCAAACCAAGGAACAAGCAACAGTGGGAACTCTGTACACAGCCTGCCAGACTCAGAGGACGCACATCTGAAGGAACAGCACCAGAGGGTCTTTTAAGCCTCTAAGAACATGCTTTCTGATGTCTCTTCTTTGCTGTCTCTGAGTGCACAAACTTCTGGTCACTTATTTATCTCTCCTGTGTCATCTTCTTTTTTTTTTGTCTTTTGTCTTTTTAGGGCCGCACCCACGGCATATGGAGGTTCCCAGGCTAGGGGTCTAATCAGAGCTGTAGCTGCCAGCCTACACCACAGCCACAGCAACGCTAGATCTGAGCTACATCTGCAACCTACACCATAGCTCTTGGCAACAGCAGATCCTTAACCCACTGATCAAGGCCAGGGATTGAACCTGCAACCTTATGGTTCCTAGTCAGATTCATTTCCACTGCACCACAACGGAAACTCCTCCTGTGTCTTAGGCAGTGACTTGCATAACAAGCATCCCCTGTCCAGTGCCCATGTTGACTTTTAACTTAATGAAACATACATTTTAACCTATGATTCTCTGATAATCAAAGTAAAACAAAACAATGTCTTTGCCTATCCTGAACTAAAGTAAGAAATTGAGCACGCTTTTATTTTACTTTAGCTTTTATCTTACAATAAAATATATTATTGACCTAATCTATTATAGAACAAATGACTCAAAGGTGTTTGGGTTTTTTTTTTTTTTTGGTAATTTAAGGTTTTGTTTTGTTTTGTTTTCCAAAATGATGTTTAGCTTCTGTATTTATTGTTGTAATTTTTTTAAGTTTTACTGAAGTATAGTTGATTTACAATGTTGTGATAATTTCTGCTGTGCAACAAAGTGATTCTGTTATACATGTACACACATCCATTCTTTTTCAGATTATCTTCCCATATAGATTATCACAGAATATTGGATAGAGTTTTCTGTGCTATACAACAGCTCCCCGTTGGCCAGTCATTCCACATACCACAGTGTGCATATGCCAAACCCAAACTCCCAATGGAACTAATTTTTAAAAACACACAATTATTGACTAGCTGGATTCACAGGGACCACCAATTCTTTTATATCTCAACTTCCTTATTTTCAAGTTAGTTATTTTGATTCCTTTTAATGTCCTGTTGAATAGGTCTTTAAATAATTTTTAAGGGAGGCCATGGAAGTGAAATTGCTTCTGATTCTTAGATACTTGAAAATATCTTTCCACTGCCTGTACTCATGAATTAAATTTGGCTTGGAATGTTGTGCTGAGATCATGAAGTTCCCTCTTTAGAGGATCAGGTCTTACTCCATTTGGAGCTGGTGAATAAAGATTGAAGATAGCCTTTTTTTTAGCCATTTATTGATAAGCTAATATTTTCTATCTGGCTGCTTAAATGATATTCTCTTTACTCTCGATTTCCAAGTATTGCCAGGTATGAGTACTTTTTTCCACTAAAATCTTGATTTTGTTTTTATACTGAGGAAAATATTTTTCTTTTGTGTTGTGATTATTATTTCTGCTCCTTTTGTTCCAGCATTTTCAAGACTATTTCTTACCCATAGGCTGGATTTACACTCTGTGTCTATCATCATCTCTTGCCATTTCATCTTTACTCTTTACTTCTGCAGACTTGGAAAGCTCGTTCAGAGATTACATCCTACCCATTGATAACTCAGCCCACTGGTGTACCTTGGGCATCTTTGCCTCTGATGGCATCCTTCTCTGATTCTGGATGGCTCCATGTTTGATAGGGGCAGGGAATGTAGGATGTCTTAAACCCACCTGGACATGTCTTTTGTGTCTGGCAGGGACTCACCTCAGACCTACGCCCAGAGGATAAACTGATTGCACAAATCTGGTCCAGCTTCAAGCAGGTACACATCAGCCTGGCTTTGGTCCAGCAGGTGGATCTGGACCACTTCTGCTCCCAGGACTCTTCTGCCACAGAGCATTTCCTAAGAGAGTACCCTTTCCTGTGCCATTCCTCCTCCTCCCCCTCTGTGTCATACTGGGAGATGTGATCTTCGAATCAATATACAAAGAGATGAACTGAATCAGGAGCATTTCAGGAGGCCCAGTTCTGGCCCTCTTTCACTCTGGCAAAAGGTGAGATGAGTAAAGCCTTCTCTTGGGGTCTTGTCTATTCCGAGTTGGGATTAGAAGGTGAAACAAATATTACTAGGATGCAGGTTTCTCCCAAACCAGCCCCAGGGGCACTGGACTTGGTGGAGAGTTCCTCTAATGTCCTATCAAGGCTGATATAAGGTTTTATGTTTTTCCAGAGCATCATGGGCATTTTAATAGGAAATAGAGTGCATTCCAAGGCTAATCCAATGGTTAATTTTTACATATGCCTGATACACATTTTCCCTCTTGAGAACAATGTATTCGTTACACATGGAGACAGTGATGGTTCAACTCCAATAAAGGCTAAAAATTACCCCCACTCATCAACTCCCATGGCAGACAAATGATGCTTGGGGGTAAAATTCTAAAAGATGACGCACAAGCATTAATCATTGGCATCAGAGCCTCCAAAGCAAGCAAGGCTGTCATGCAAAATGCTGGTAGGAATTCTAGCCCCTTCCAGAAGCTTGTAATTACGCTGACTCATCCCCTATTACATTTAGCAGCTATGCAAGAGTATGCCAAGAGGAAAAATGTAACACCACGTTTCTTTACCTTATAGTAAATTCTGGCCACCAAACCCCGCTGAAGAACCCGTTCACGAAAATTCACTGCTTTCAACAGAAAGGCGAGACTACCGACTGTATCCACGTTGAAGGCCAGGACACTGAAGGAAAAACACAGTGACCATCATTATTACTTTCTCCTCAGCAAAGGATGTCACTCTGAAAGACACAGACAGGGTTCAGTTTTTTTCAAAAAGAATTTCCTCCCAATAGATAAGCAGTGTGAGTACATTCATCCCCCTGCATCTCTCACTTGCTGTATTTCGTGCCTCTTTTCAGTATTTTTCTGATGAAGACTTGGATCTAATTCTTCTATGTGGTCATCCTTATGATATAAAGATAATCTGGTTTACTGCTTTTTATGCTAGTTTTTCAAACTTTTAAAAATATTTATTTTTTTAAATTTTAAACTGAAGTATGGTCAATATGTAATATATGCTACAGATATACAATGATTCACAATTTTAAAGGTTATGCTCCATTTACAGTTATTAGAAGATATTGGCTAGATTTCCCATGTTGTACAATACATCTTTGTAACTTATTTTATACCTAATAGTTTATACCACTTACTGTTGTATTGGAATAATGTTCAATATTTTACAGTTTTTTTCCCTTAACAACCATATAATTTTCATCAAGTAGATTTATGATAATTTACCCAATATTGTCGAACATTTGCTATAATAATGATTATAAGTGATATAAGTAAAAAGATATAGCTGTTGCAAAGTATTTGACAATGAATATTTCTCAAATGCATTATGTATTTATTGCTACTCATTGCTGGGAATTAGTCAGTAATCTCAAGAACTCTGTGATGCAGATACTAATAATTATCCAGTGTACAGTTGGAGAATCTGAGGCTCAGCAAGGTTCAGGAAGTTGCTCAAGGTCACAGGCAGAGCATGTTCAAGTTCAGTTTTCAGAAAGAGAGGAGACCCAAATGGCAGTGAGAGGGTTGTGGGCAAGCATGGGGTAGAGGGTGCCACAGAGATGGTAACTCTCCTCAGTGGGTAGCAATTTCCACCTTCCCCAACTGGCAAGTGAGGAAACTGAGGCACAGAAGACTTGAATAGGTGTTTTTCCAAAGAAGACACAGATGTACAACAGGCTCTTGAAAGATGCTCAACAACACTAATTTTCAGGAAATGCAAAGCAGAAGCACAATGCCTACACCAGTCAGAATGACTATTTTCAAAAAGAATAAATAAAGAGTATCATCAAGATGTGGAGAAAAGGGAGCCCTCATATTGCTGTTGGTGGGAAAGTAATTTGGTATAGTCACTATGAAAAACATATGGAGGCTCCTCAAAGAAATAAATACTGAACTGAAAAATGAAAACTGAACTACTGTATGATCCAATATTCCACTCCTAGATATATATCTGAAAAGAAAACAGAAACTCTAATTCAAATATATATCTGCACCCCTATGTTCATATTTACATATGCCAAGCATTATTTACAACAGCCAAGACGGGGAAGCAACCTAATTGTCCATCAGTAGATGAATGGATAAAGGAGATGAGGTGTGTGTGTGTGTGTGTGTGTATGTATATATACACACACACACATATGAAATAAGTCAGACAGGAAAAGACAAGGTATGATTTCACTTATATGTAGACTCTAAAAATTAAAACAAATGAATGAATGTAACAAAACAGAAACAGAGTCGTAGATACAGAGAACAAATTGGTGGTTGCCAGAGGGTAGAGTAGTGGGGGGATGAAAAGAAAAAAAAGTTTTCTCAAAAAAAATGTGAATTAATGAATGCTACTTAGTTTGATTGTATTGATCATTTCACAACATATATTTATATGAAACCATCACTTTGTACACCATAAATCTATACCATTTTTGTCAATTATAGCTCAACAAAACTGAAAAAAAATCTAAAACTTTTAAAAAGAATAGAAAACAAATCCTAACATATCCATAAAAGAAAATATCACTCAGCAGTAAAAGGAACAAACTAATACACGAGATAACATAAATTAATCTCAAAAAGTATTTTGCAAATAAGCCAACTACCAAAGAGTAGACACTGTGTGGTTCCACTTTTATGAAATTCTGGAACAGGAGAAAGCAAGCCGGTAGAAAAATATCAGAATAGTGGCTGCATCTGGGGTGGTTGTCACAGGGACTGACTAAAAGGGACATAAGGGAATGTTCTGGAGTGACGCTGATGATCTATAACTTAACACGTGAATGTGCAATTTGTCAAAACTGTGAATTCACACTCAAGATTTGTGTCTCTCAATATACGTAAATTCTACGTAAGAAGTAAAAAATCTATAGCCACACACTGAACTCAAGTTAATGATATCATTCCAAATTACTTAGAAATATGCTGATGTCTGCAGTTGACTTCGGAATGCAACAAAAAAAAAAAAAGAAAAAAGAAAAAAAAAGAAAAAGAAAAAAGAAAGCGATGAATTGAAGGGTATGTTCAGGGAACTGATTTATGGGGATATATGTTACATAGTAAGTACAGAAACTTGTTAGTAGTCGAGTCTCGATAATGGGTATATGAATATTCCTAAAGTAATTTCAATTTTCATAAGTATTTGAAAATGTTCATAGTATAAATGGCAAAATATTCAAGTACAGTGCAGAATCTTGACTTTCCTCAACCCCCACAGCCCCCGAGGGATCCGTGGGCTGATAAGAGCAGTAAGGGTTCCAGTGGCAGCCTCCTGGGGGACAGGGAGAGGCAGCACTCACTGGGACAAGAAAGGGTAGAATGGAGCTGTTTGCAGAGCCAGGGGCAGTCCCTCTCAGAGTCCTCTTCACCTAGTCTCATGGAGCCTTTCTGGTACCCCGACCGACTCTTCCCACAGTCCCAATGAGGGGTAGCCTATGGAGGTCCATACAGATGGCTGCCTACTTGGAGGGATTTCAGGGTACTGGGAAGTGGTCACCCCATCTTTCCTTATGTCCCCCCCGTTCATGGGTACTTATCTTGTGAGTTGTCAATATGACCCCCATTCAACTGCTCTACCAGCGTGCAAGCTCCATGAAGGCTGAGAAGCCACTGTCACTGCTGTATCATCAACACCCAGAGAAGAGCCTCATACACTGTGTGTGTGGAAAGGTGTTGGATGACACGGGCATTTCTTCAATACGTAAAAAGCAGAGTAAGGAAGGCTTGGGGACTTAAGGAGATAAACATAGCCAGTCTGAATCAGTAAAACCTGGATGTGTGGGAGAGAGAAGTGTACTGTTTTGGTGGTTAATAACCGGGACAAAAATAAATGGACTGGAACTTTCCAAATATTTACAATTGGAATACTGCCTTTGGCATGTCTCAAGTCTATCTTGGAAGATTTGCTAGGAATACAGATTTGCATATGGGTGAGGGTCTGTTTTGCTTTCCAAATGATGGAAACAAGCCCTGCTCTGCTATCTGGAAGAGAAATGGAGGGGCAGGTGATTTGTAGCTATTTGGGGAGCACGTTTCCTGAATGGATGGAATGGATTCTGC
Organism: Phacochoerus africanus; assembly: GCF_016906955.1. Lineage (NCBI taxonomy): Eukaryota > Metazoa > Chordata > Mammalia > Artiodactyla > Suidae > Phacochoerus > Phacochoerus africanus. Next base: position 49,141,676 of record NC_062548.1, read on the forward strand.
TGGGAATTGTACTGTTCTTTCAACTCCTTATATGCTGGAAAATGTCCAACTAATAAATTGCAGGGAAAGCTATCAGTACTATAAAATGCCCATTCAGGGTTAGAATTATTAAAAAGACTCAATGACTTTGTAGAGTGTGCAAGGACAAATTGAGACCAAACTGAGGGAAAATGTACAATAATAAAAAAACCAACCAGGGTAGACTTAAATGAAACAGTCCTACGATCTTGGAGCCGATGTTTCAAGCTTTAAGATAGACTATAGTTTGGATAAACAGGAACCTGAGCAGTAGCTTAAAAAAGGGGGAGGGGAGAAAAAGAAAGATTGAAGATTTTTTAATTCCACTTCATGACAACAGGTAAAAGAAGTGCCATACTATCATTCATTGTGCTTCCCGTGTGTTTTTTTTTATTAAAGTTTATTACGTTTTTCTTTTTTCATTTTTTTAATTACGCAATGAATTTTATTGCCTTTATGGGTATACAACAATCATCACAACCAAATTTTACAGCATTTCCATCCAAAACGCCCATGTTTTTAATCAGGATTGTAAGATTATTTTTTTAATAAATAATTTCCTTGGAAATTAGTTAAATGCCTTTGGGTTATGAAGGCCAAAATCTCCCTCCAAATAAAAATAATAATTTAAAAAATACATGGAAGAGGAGTTTTTTATAGTTCTAAGCTCCTTAAAAGTTGAACAAAGGAGACAATACTCTTATGAGTATAGATCAGTGAAGCAGAAAGTTATGACAGAGGACCAAGAATGGGAAAAGCTGGTTGTTTGAAAAAAAATTAAACTAGACCAACATCTGGTGAGATGAAATAGCAGTGATAAAGGAGAAGGAAGGCACAAAAGATAATTTTAGGAATGAAAACTGAGGCCTAATTATCGATCTAAGCAGAAGTTAAAATAATTAGAAAATAGTATGCTAAACCTTATATTGGTAAATTCAAAACCAAATGGATAAACTCCTAGAAAAATACCATGTATCGAAAGTGACACAAGAAGAGAAAGCCTAAACGGCCTTGAAACAATAAATAACTGAATCAGAAGTTTAAATATTACTCTGGCTCAGATAAGTTTTCAAATAACTTATTAGATTCTTCCAAAGAATAAGAAACTACTATCCAAGTAACTTTATGCAACCAGTAAAACTTGATATAAATTCAAATCAGAGAAGTACAAGAAAGGAAAATGGTAGGTCAGTATGTATGCAAAACCCCTAAAAATTACCCTAGCAAGTCAAACCCAGGAAAGTAAAAAATGGTAATACAGAATAACATCCTTAAGCATACAAGGGTTACTTATCAAATCAGAGATTAAAGAAGAAATATCCTAAGATTATTTATTTATTTATTTATTATTTTTTAATGGCTGCACCTGCGGTATATGGAGATTCCCAGGCTAGGAGTCAAATCGGAGTGTAGCTGCTGGCCTACACAACAGCCACAGCAACTTGGGATCTGAGCTGCATCTGCGACCTAAGCCGCAGCTCACAGCAATGTCGGATCCTTAACCCCCTGAGCAAGGCCAGGGGTTGAACTCGCATCTCTGTGGACACTAGTCAGATTCTTAACCTGCTGAGCCACAACAGGAAGTCCATAAGATAATTTAATAGATGGAAAAATCATCTGCAGTAAAAGTAAAATTCATCTTCTAGTAATGACAAAAATGTGTTAAAAATAATAGTAAATATAACTTTAGGAAGTAAAGTCTATTAAAAATTTTAGCAAATTTCATTCTTAATCATGAAATATTAAACTAATTTTTTTAAAAACCAGGAATAAGACACCTTCTCACAAAAAAGAATAGAAAGAATAGTAACTAGAGAGGAAGAAATGAAAAAAATCATTGTTTGCAGATGGTATGGCTGTCTATGGACAAAAACTCCAAAGACTCTACAGACACATTTCAAAGAAAAATGTTTATGGTCAGGTTTATATACAAAAGTCAACTGCATTTATAATAAGTCAGCAACAACAAAAACCATAATTTAAAAAATATTGTTTTTACAACAAAATTGTAATGTACCTAGTAATAAATCTGTCCAAGGTTGTACTATGTTTGAAAGAAATTATAAAACTCTGGAAGACACTTGGGAGATTAAAATCTTTGAGAGGAATTTCAGTTTTATGAGCTTGTCAATTTTTCTGCAAATCTACAGGTTTAATGCATTTTCCAAGAAAATTCCAAGCAGATTTTTAAAACTGCGGTAAAATAAACATAAAATCTACCACCTTAATTTTTAAGAGTACAGTTAAATGGTATTAAGTACATTCCCATTGTCATACAACCATCACCACTAGATATCTCCAAAATTTTTTCATCTTCCCAAACTGAAATTTTGTACCAGTGAGTACTAACTCCCCATTTCTTCTTCCTCCTAGCCCCTGGTACCCACTATTATGCTTTCTATGAATTTTGCTATCCTAGATGCATTATATAAGTATAGTCATACAATATTTGTCCAGGCTTTGGGGGTTTTTGTGGGAGGAACTTGACAAATTTACTCTAAAACTTATATGGATGTGCAAAAGACCCAGAATAGCCAACACAATTCTGAATTATATTTTGATATAATAATATAACATATAATATGTACTATGTAATACCATTGTACTATTATAAATCTAGTGGAATTGAGACAGTGTATTGTTGTATTAAGAATATTACAAAGAGACTGGGGAAAAAATAGTCTCCAAATGGACTCCTATATATACAAAAGTTTAATAAATGCCAGAGGGAGCATTCCAGATCTCTAGGAAAGATAGTTCAGTAAATGGGGCTGAAATATCTAACAATCCCTACGGGAGAAAAAAATGAAATTAGATCCCTTCCTCTCACCACAGACAAAGATTCCTAATGGACTCAAGAATTAAATGTGAAAGGCAAAACTCTCAAACTCAAAAATATATATATTTTGGGAGTTCCCATTGTGTCTCAGTGATAATGAACCCAACTAGTATCCATGAGGATGCGGGTTTGATCTCTGGCCTAGGTTGGTGGGCTAAGGATCTGGTGTTGCCATGAGCCATGGTGTAGGTTGCAGATGTGGCTCAGATCCTGAATGGCTGTGGCTATGGTATAGGTTGGCAGCTGCAGCTCTGATTAGACCCAGCTCCAATTTGACCCCTAGCCAGGGAACTTCCATGTGCCGCAAGTATAGTCCTGAAAAGAAAAGGAAAAAAAAAAAGTATTTCATTATCTCAAAGTAGACAAGATACAGAAAGCCTGGAATATAAAAGAAAAGAACGATGAATACAATTGAAGTTTAGGAATTTATATGAATCAAAAGACACCATAAAGAAATGCCATGAACTGGAGGAGATTATTGTAACAACTAAAAAACCACTAAGGATAAGACCAAAAAGTAGAGAAATTGGAAAAAAACATGACAGGCATTTCACATAATAAGAATTACATACCCTACAACATGGCAATTCCATGCCTAGGTAATATATGCTATTGAGGAGTGTTTTTTTAAACAAGAGATTGCAAGCCACTAATGGCTCATGAAATCCATTTAAAGGATTGAGATCAGAATTTTCAAAAATAAAATTTAAAAAAAACAGAGGGCATTATGAACAATAGGATGAACATTGTTTCATGAAATGTTTGCTTCAGTTGTGTCTGTGGTGGGGAGGGGGGGCACTCTGGTGTGTGGGTATCCATGGTGATATAAAATGTATTTCTCACTCTGAGTCATGGCAACACAATTTGAAAGCCCTGTAGAAATTCTTACGTTCCCCAGAAAATATGTTCAAGATTTTTTGTAAGAGCTGCATGCAAAATATCAAAAACACAACCAAAACATCCACTGATACCAGAGATTACAGTGGATAAGTTGTGGCAGAGACACATGATGACATATTACGAGCAGAGATGGCAGCTCTTCAGTTACACATAACAACTTGGATGAATCTAAGAAACAAATGTTGAGTGAAAACAGGAAGCTACAGAATACCACATACATTACCCATTATTTATCAAGCTTAAAGATAAATGAAGAAATCAATGAAAACAGCCTAAAGAATGGATCCCAAAGCCAGTCTATCTGGGTTCAAATCCTAGCTCTGTCACCCATTAGTATGTAAACTTTGCAAGACATTTAACCCATGACTGTTTCCTCAGCTGTGAAATAGAAGCAATAACCTACCTCATTAGGGTTTTGGGGATTAAAACCTGTAAAGTCCTTGGAACCATGAACATGTCAAAAAGAAGGAACACACGTAGAAAGAACAGAATTAGCAACATTCTGTTCTAAAGTTGGGGGCATGGATGCATGAGTATTGAAGTTACACGTTTGTGTATTTTTTGCACATATCATTATTTAAAGTGTAAAAAAGAATGAGTCGTGCCATGACAAGGCTTTGTATACTCAGGTTCAATAATAGGACACCAAGAGTGGTGGCAACCTCAGTAATCACCTACCTGGTTTTCAGCTTGTCACTGCCTGACTCTGCCCAGTTTTGGAGGAGGCTGGAGAGGGGTCTTTTTTCATACTGTTTGGTGTACTGAGCCAGCAGTTCTCGAACAACAACCTGCACAGAGAGTTTATCATCTGTCAGCCATTTGTCAAAAATGTAACCAATACAAGATGTCTTTAACTGCTGCAGCAAGATAAGGTCTAGTTGCTCCCAGGAAACTATTTGGAAGGTATCAAATACAAGACTCATCCTTCCAGGGACCTCCATTTCCCCAAAACAAGGATGTGGGCCTTACCCTAACACTTTCCCTGCAGCAACTTAACTAGCTAACGACTCACTGCTCCCTCTCCCCTTTGAGGCATCAGAGGCCCCAAGACCAACCATTTTCATTGACACTTCAAATAAAATCTACCTGCCTTTTCTGGACCAGATAAGAGGCTGCTCTCTTCTTTTTTGGCCTCTGACAGCTTATGGTCGATTAGGCTTTTGGAGAATTTTGTTGAAATGTACACATAAAACAATCTCCATCAATCAACTTCCTCAGCAACTTTAAAGTTATAGTGTGGACTTAAAATATTGCATGCTTGTCCAGATTTGTTAAAAGAAGATGTTCAGGGCTAGGCTGCTGTAGAGAGAGGCCCAAATGACAGTGAGCAGCAGTGAGCAGGCTTGTTACAGAGGCCACCTTGGACAGCCTGCCCTGCTGAGCCTCCGGCTGGCTTCCAGGCAGGAGTGAGCCAGGGTGAGGCTGGCAGAGGAATCACCCTGCATGATCCCAGACCAAACTGCCAACCTACAGAACCATGAACTAGCAACTACATGTTGTTATAAGGCCCTAAACCAGGGAATGGGTTTGTTACACAGCCATAAATAGCTGGTTCATTCTCACATGACTACTTCTTCATTTATTTTTTCATGCTTTTCATTTCTTCATTCATGTTTTTACATATAGGTTATATTAAATGTTATATATGCTTTCACTCAACAGAACAACATGTGCTATTTTGGGTTCACATTCTTTTTGGATTCTATTTATCTGTTTACTGGCTGTTTAATATTCTTTGTTTGGAAAAATAACTAATTAAACATTTCCATTCAATTAGATATTGAGGTTGTTTCCAATTTTATTCTGTCATTAAGAACTTTGATATTGATATGTTCAGACAAACAGCACTATCCTCTTTGATCATTATCAGAATAAATCTCATGAGCTTAATTTTTTAAAATTTTATCTATTTATTTATCATTTTTTTATTTTTTGGCACACCCATGGCATATGGTGATTCCTGAACCTACACCACAGAGGTTTAAACACTAGATCCTTAACCCACTGTGCCACAGGGGAATTCCAGGTACTGAACCTACAGCACAGTGGTTTCAACACTAGATCCTTAACCCACTGTGCCACAAGGCAACTCCAGGTACTGAACCTACACCACAGTGGCTTCAACCAGGTACTGAACCTATACCACAGTGGTTTCAACACCAGATCCTTAACCCACTGTTCCACAAGGGAACTCCATCATGAGCTTGACTGAAGCAACAGTTTTTAAAGAGAGGGATGTTGGAGTTCCCATCATGGCTCAGTGGTAACGAACCCAACTAGTATCCATGAGGACTCAGGTTTGATATCTGGCCATGCTCAGCAAGTTAAGGATCCAGCATTGCTGCGAGCTGTGGTATAGGTCACAGATGTGGCTTGAGTCCCACGTTGCTGTGCTGTGGTGTAGGCCAGTGGCTACAGCTCTGATTGGACCCCTAGTCTTTGAACCTCCATATGCCGTGGGTGCGGCCCCCAAAAAACAAAAAAAAAAAACTAATAAAATAAAGAAAGGGATGCTGAAGACTTCTCAAGGCATATTAGCCTGGCTGGTTTTATTGGCATGGGTGGGCAGAGCCAAGCATGCAATGCATGGGACAGTGTCAACCAGCAGAGGACTGTGCTACAGGCAGGGTCCTGTCCAACACCATGTGGTCAAACATGGGCAGGCAATTGATGGCCCAGAGCCTGACTCTGATACTAAAAGCTTTCAGGTTCTTTCCAACCTGGGCCTGTGTAAGATTAAGCTCTCCTGCCCCCTGGAGTTTGAGATGGCCCTAGGAGTGACTTTAGGCCAGTGACATGTAAGCTGGGGTGATGTTCCCAGCTGTGATTGGTCCACAGTCTGGGTTTTAGTGTGCATTGGAGATGCTACGCCAGTTCCATGTATAAAGGCAGGCATTGTTATGTCTTCCTATGTTGTTACACTTACTACACATTGCTTTCTCTTTGTTTCTTTGGAATATTGTCTTGAATTCTTGAAATCACTTCTCTAGATGGTTTATATTATCCATGATTTCATTTTAGGAGGGTAAAGGGGTGTTATATTCACAATGAAAAAGAGGTCACTACATGCAAAGAGTTTGAAGATCACTGCATTAGGAGTCAGAGGACATAAACAGTTTGTGGCTGCTGCTATACAAACTACATGTGAAAATCAAACTCTGTTAGCAATGGGGAAAATGGGAAATTAACTTTCACCAGAATGAAAATTAAAATGATATAACCATCAAGTTCAATTGCATAGGCATCACTAGAAAAAACATTTACATCTTGTGTTTTCACTAATCTCTTAGATTTACAATGGCTCTAAAGCCATCGCCCTCTTATTACAAAAGCAACAGCATCCCAAGTGTTAAAAATTGCTCTCTCTGGTTCCCACCCCTCCCTCCACACTTTAACTTGCTATATTTTCCCACATTGAATTTACTGCTCTCCTGTGACATGGAGCATTGAACTGGCCTTTGGTTTCCTGTCCTGCTGCTGCCTAGAAGGTAAGCACCAGGAGGTCGGGGTTGGTTCATCCTTGTGCCAGCAAGCAATGTGTGACATGGAGTTGGGGACTGAGAAATCTATCTTGGGTAAGTGAATGAATAAATCAATTCCCTTCCTGTGTTCAATATCTCATCCAAGCTGTTCAATGCCTCAATCATTTCCTTTCACTTTTGTCACGATGTCCACTCTTCTAATGTAAGCAACTTAAATTGGGAAAATCAATTCACTTTAACTAGGTTTAAAATTAGAAGGACATCATAATCCAGTTTAGACACACTGGGGCTGGCTAATAGCACAGAAGCAGATTTCTCAGTTTAGTCTTTGCTTCTTTGCTCTGTGCTTTTGGAATCTTTCCCCTTTTTCTAGGTCATGAGACAAGGAAAGCTGATTTTAAAAAATGAGTTTATTTTCTGCTGTTGAGGCTCCTTGGTGGAGGATTAAGTGATTGAAGCTACCAGCTACTATGGGGTTTGGGCAGGACAGTCTCTAAATTCAATCCTTTATTTGATAAATGACCAGAGAGAGGCAAAGACAGATGAGTGGTCCTCTCAACTGAGCATGTAATGAAGATGTGCTTGTTTTGACCTCATAGATGTGTTCCTGAAAACATTATAATATACCATATAATATACACAAACTATACCATAAATAATAAATTTAAAAAATATATTATATAGAATTATATAAAATACAACATACTATATATACTTTTTAACTTTCTATTTTGAAATAATTATAGACACAGAAATTTGCAAAATTAAAATAGCGCTGAGAGGAGTTCTCATCATGGCTCAGTGGAAACGAATGTTACTAGCATCCATGAGGACACAGGTTCGATCCCTGGCCTCACTCAGTGGGTTAAGGATCCGGCATTGCCATGAGCTGAGGTGTAGGGCACAGATGTGGCTCCAATCTGGCATTGCTGTGGCTGTGGTGTAGGGCAGCAGCTACAGCTCTGATTTGACCTCTAGCCTGGGAACCTCCATATGGCATGCATGCAGCCCTAAAAAGACAAAAATAAAATAAAATAAAATAGCACTTTTGTCTAGTCATCACCTAGATTACCCCAAAAGTGATATCTTACATAGAAATAGTGCAGATCAAAACCAGGAAATTCAATTCAATGTGTACACACTGAATGTTTTAGTTCAGTAGAGATTTCATTATTTTAAAATGAAACTGGTAGGAAAAAAAAAACCTTAATAAAATAATGTATTTTTTGATACAAGTAATTACATCCTTATCTAAATCTGGTGATTTGAAACTTACACCAGATTTTCTTAAGATGGCTTCTGATGTTATTTCTTTCTAGGTGATGCTTCTGTGGTGGTGGTGGTGGTGTGTTTGTGGCTATTTACACAGTTCCCTGGTTCTAAATGTGAATACTCTTTATTTTCTTCTATGTACTTGATTAATTCCCAGGGACCGAGTCCTGTTGCACCTGCTCTGGAGTCCCTTTCTTAAGAGAACTCTAGGGGACTGAGCAGCCAGAATAGCTATGTTCTTGCCTTTTGAAAAAGATCCCATCTGCAGAAGGAATCAAACTCAACTCCAGCCAACATTTGGAAACCATGAGTCTAAGTAATTATGCAGAATAACGGCATCATAAATATGCATCTATAACAAATATCATATTCATCAGGGAATACCGATTACGTAGCATCAATAAAAAAACATTTTCTAGGGTGAATGGCTTTTCAAGGCACCTATGAAGCAACTAGCATGTCTACACATGAAGTATTTCATTGATTTATGCCGGTTACAGTGAAACGTGGATTAAAAAGTCTAACAAGTAGTGTCTGCTGCCAAGGCGGAAAAACTTAGAGTCAATTAGGTAGAAAACATAGTCTCCAAGGAAAAGCCACCAGAGGTCATCAGCTCCAGAACCAGACAAGCCAGACAGTGGGGCTGCTCTCAGGTTTATACCAGGTAGGGCGATGGATTCGCTCAAAGTGGTAGCGCTTGAGGCCCTGGGGTTCCAAATCATGCCCTAGGCAGGACTGGCTATGGAATCTGGGGCACAGGGCAAAACAAAAACGTGGGGCCCCAAATTGATTAAGTATCTGAAGATGGTGAGAGCAGAGCAGCAAACCAAGCACAGGCCCCTCTAAGCACGAGGTCCTGTACGACTGTGCAGATTTTACTCCAAGAAGCTGGACTTGGCCCTCAGGATCCCAGAAGGATGGCCAGACACAAATATAACTGTGTGTTCTATGTTTTTATTATATCTACACCTGGCAACTTCAGGTCCCTGAGGGCAGCTCAGGTGTCACCCTGGGAGTGAGGTGGAAGAAAAGGCCAACTGGACATGCTTCTCCACCAAGTATGTTAACTGTTTATCCCTTTTAAATCCTAGACACCCCATCAAAGAAAGATTTCTTTGAGGAGAGTGAAGATTCCCTGGCTAGAAGAAAAGAAAAGGGAGGGAGAAGGAAGGAAAGGAGGGAGGGAGGGAGGGAGAAAAGGGGGAGGAGGGAGGTTGAGTTGTGAAGAGGAAGAACTACTTTAAATTAACACATAAACCAACATGTACGATGCACAGAGTATTTGCTGGGCCTTAAACAAGGATTTGAAGTCTATATTAAGAAGGATGGATGGATTCAAAGTCACTTTGTGACTTAAGTAGCAAAAATTCATGCCCACTCAATTGAACTTGAGTACTTAGTTTTTGTTTGTTTTTCAGTTAAATCTGGACCCAGTTTAACTTATCTTCGCAAAAGAAAATAAAGTGCATCTTTGTGGTTTCCTTCCCTCATTTCAGCCACATTTATGGAGCACCTACTAGGTACAAGACACCTGCTGTCTGTATTGAGCACAGTGAGGATTAAAAAGATGGGTAAGAAGCATGGGTCTGCCAGGGGCTTTCTGTCTTGTAGGAAAGATCAGCATGGGCACAAACAGCTGTCTAGCGAGTCCAAAGAAGATCCCTTTACATGAGGCTCGGGGCCACTTCTCAGAGGAAGCCTCATCTGTGGATCTGCTTCATTCATCTGTTCATTCATTGACCCTACACCTGATAGTAACAATGGACATTTCCTTTTGTCAGTGATTAAGCTAAGCTCTGTTTCAAACTCTTTTTTTTTTGTCTTTTTGCCTTTTCTAGGGCCACACCCATGGCATACAGAGGTTCCCAGGCTAGGGGTCTAATCAGAGCTGTAGCCACCAGCCTACACCAGACCCACAGCTCACAGAAACACCGGATCCTTAACCCACTGAACAAGGCCAGGGATTGAACCCACAACCTCATGGTTCCTAGTCAGATTCGTTAACCACTAAGTCACGATGGTAACTCCCACTGTTTCAAGCTCTTTACATGAGATAACCAGCAGAATTTTCATGACAACTCTGGGTAGTTAATAGGCTCATCCCATTGTCCAGACAAGGCAACTGAGGCCTAGAGAGGTTAAGCAAATTGCCAGGGTCACACAACCATGAAGTGATGGGATGGGACCTTAACCCAGAGACTGTACCCTTAATAACTGCACACCTACACTGCACCTGATGTGTACCAGGCTCCATGCTGGGCATGGAGGGTGCAAAGAGAGTGCAAGGCCCCATAGTGTGTTGGGGAAACTAGTAGGAACAGAGAGCATGACAGTATAATGTGATGTGGGTGATGGAGATGAATAAAACGCAGCAGGTGCAGGAGGGGCAGCACAGGGAGGGGCCTTGGGAGCCAAGCCACTCACATTGGACTTAAGTTCGGATGCTGAAAATGGCCAACTGCACCACCCTGGCCCCAGGACCTGAGAGAAATTGGTCTGAAGGCTCCAGAGGAGAGTCCACCTGGTGCCCTGCAGATGGTGAAGAGACACCTCCCCCACCAGGGACCACGCCAAGGTGAGTGGATCTGGAGGCTGGAAGGAGGCTCAGTCTCAAGGGTGGACGGGCCACTGAACCAGCCCTGTAGTCCCCATGGAGGATGGCATGAGTTCTCAGGGTTTAGGCCACACTGGCCCGTATTTATTATACACAACCAGATGTGTCCTGACTGATAACACCCTTAGCAGCTGGGTCCAAGTGGAACTTCCCAAAGCTACTTCATCCCTTCTTTCCAGTGCAGGGTGGCCAGTGCCACTTGGATCCCAGGTTTGCCCACCCCCATCCCACACATCCCCCCTCCCCTTCTCCTCTTTCCTCCCCCAGTATCTCCCTCCTCCGGCCAGTTTCCTATAGCGAATGCATGCCTGAGAGGCCCCAAGACTACCAAGTTCTAACAACAATAACAACAACACAACAGTAACAACACCAGATGTGTCAGGCCCCATCTGACCACCAAGCTCTAACAACAATAACAACACAAGATGCCTCCTCAAGTTGGAAGAGATTTTACTTGTATACTAATTTTTTTAAAAGAGAAAGTAACTGAAGTTTCCAGTCTGTGAACAAATAAATAAATGGCAATGAGGGAAAAGTTAGAAAAGAAATTCCATGACATTTTTTACACTTTGGATAATGTTCAAATCCCTTCTGAAGGAGAAAGAGAAAAGGACTCCTTAATCCCCAATATTACAAATTATAGTATTACTTAAACATCTTCAAATATAAAGTTCCCATTGTGGGGCAGTGGAAACGAACCTGACTAGTATCCATGAGGATGCAGGTTCCATCCCTGGCCCCGCTCAGTGGGTTAAGGATCCGGCATTGCCATGAGCTGTGGTTGTAGGTTGTAGCTCAGATATTCCAAGGCCCTGTGTTTGAGTTGAACCAACCCTCAACCCTGATTTTAGGAGCATCTGCACTTTACTCCTTTTGGCATCTCAACATCTCCACCTGCTGATCACTTGGGCTCACCTACAGACAGGTGGTCAGGGCCCAAGTGAGGATATTCTTTCAGGTTTACTGTGTGGTTCCTTCCAGGAGTCCAGGTTCTGCAGCCCGAGGTCCAGTTCTCACCCAACACCATACTTGCCCAAAGCCCCATTCTAACACCTGTCTTGGAGAAGAATCTGGAATTTACCCCAGGGATGGGGATGGGGAAAGACCACTAGGTCTGAAGAGTAAGAGTTAAGGGGTGTGTGTGTGTGTATGTGTGTGTGTGTGTGTGTGTGTGAGAGAGAGAGAGAGAGAGAGAGACATAGAGAGAGACAGAGACACAGACACAGAGCAAAAGAGAGAGAGAGAGGCTAGACTTTGTTCTCTTGCAGAGGCCTTCCTTTCCTTGTTACTCCAGGAGCTCACTCCAGAAAGAACCATTCTTGAGTAGTTTTTGTTCTGCTAGGAGAACCTTCCAAATGTCAAGGTCAAGCAGATTCTCAGGTCCTGTTTTAGTCTGCTTCATATTTGGAACGTGTTATCTTGGGTAGTTTTATTTTTCCTGGAGTCTTGATGGACTTTCTCCCCTCTTGTTTCAAGAAGAACCATATGCCTTTTCCATCTAAGATGTCTTTTCTAAGATCTTCCTGCTTCTTAATCATTCTCTATTCATGGAACCAAAATCACTTCCTTCTTGAAGTCATCCTTTTGAGCTCTCTGAATTCCTGTTCTAATTTGGACTAATTGTTTTGGGGGCCACTGCTAGGCAGGTATTTCTTTTCAGGCATGCCTCTTGGGTTAGCGCCAGAAAGTGTAGATGTCTTCCTAATCCTTAATTCCCTTTATGCTTTTCTCCAGTTCATCTACACCTAATATTTTTCAGAGTGTGCATGACAGGTAAACTTCCTAAGCATTTGAATGTCTGTAAGTCTTTATTTTGGTTCATAGTTGATCAATAATTTAGCGAGCTATAAAATTTTACATCCAAAATAACTTTCTTCTTACTTCTGAAGGTATTGTTCCACTTTATTCTAGATTCTGGCTACTCAAAGTGTGGTCCTGAGACCAGCAGCCTCAACATCACCAAGAAGTTGCTAGAAATGCAGAATCCCCTGAAGCACCCCAGAATCTGAATATTAACAAGATCCCCAGGGATGTCTGGGTGCGAGGTGCTGTTCCAGCCTTCAGTACTGCTGCTAATAGGGCTGTGATCAATCTGACTTTTTTTTTTGTCTTTTGTATTTTTAGGGCCGTACCTGTGGCATATGGAGTTTCCCAGGCTAGGGGTCGAATTGGAGCTACAGCTGCAGGCCTACACCACAGCCACAGCAATATGGGATCTGAGCTGCGTCTGCAACTTACACCACAGCTCATGGCAACGGCAGATCCCTAACCCCCTGAGTGAGGCCAGGGATCGAACTTGTATCCTCATGGATGCCAGTCAGGTTCATTAACTTCTGAGCCAGGACGGGAACTCCTGACTCTTTTTTTCTTAGTAAATAAACATGTTTTTTTCAGCCTAAGCTTGGAGAGGGGGGTTCCTCTCTTTGTCCTTCCTCAGTGATCTGAAACCCTCCAGGCTCTTTTCAAGCTCTGACCTTTTCAGGTGGATCCTGCCAAGTTCAAGACTTGTGACTTTCTTCAGATCTGGAAAATCATCTTCTTTTATTTCTCCAGATTTGTCTGCCTTTGTGTTCTTCGCACCCTCTTTCAGGAATGTTATCAACTTCCAAGATGGGTCCCCCATATCTCTTAGTCTGTCCCCTTTACTTCCCTTCACTTGGTTTTGCTGATCTTCATTCTCAGAAGTTTTCTCAAATTTATCTCTTGGCCCTCACACTGGATTTTTTAATTATGCAAATGTATAATTTTAATTTACTGTGGTTCTTGGCACTCTGGTTACTCTGTTTAATGCACTGTGGTTCTCTGAATGCTCATTTGTCATGGCAGGGAGTCTTTGTTTGATGGATGCAAGGCCATTACACAACTCCAGGTACATTAATTAGCTTTTGTTTCTCCCAGTGCCAGTAGTTCTATTTGTTCATCTCGCCTCTCCTTTCATATGTTTGGATTTTCTTTAACTTTTGGATCATCTTGATTAAACAACTTGTAGTGTGGAATTATTGTTCATTTGCTTAGGTGATAATGGTACTATTGTGCTTTTGTTAAAAAAAAAAGCCTTATTTCAGAAAATGAATTTTTGAAGGTTTTTAGGGATGAAGCATCTGATACACACAATTTTCTGCAATTTTCAAATGGATACACACACATTTACACACACACACACAAATAAAAGTAAAGAGAGAACAAGAAAGGGACACTTAAATATAGCAAAATGGTAACACTTGCGATGGAGAATATACTCAAGTGTTACTGTACTAGTCTCTCAATTTTCTCTTGAAATGTCTGAAATTTTTAAAAGTTGGAAATAAAAAGAAAAACAAAACAGAATATCTGAATATCCTTGCAAAAATACCCCCAGGAGGCTGCAAATCCCTAAGGAATCGGTTTTCTTCTTATGGGAAACCAGATACTTGCTTGGTTTTGAAGCAAGTCAGGCTATAGGTCATTTGCATTTTTGCATATTTGCTCTTACAGTAATGAACAATGTATGGGATGCCTCTGACTGATATTCCTTAGGAAACCTGCCACAGTGGATCAGGAAGAAGGAACCTGTCCTAGGGTATCTCTAATGAAGCAAAAGAAAGTTATAATGGGATTTCATGGGTGTGGGCAGTAATTAGATTTGGTGGAGGATGTAATTAAATTTCACCAAGGGCCTACAACCTCTGCCCCAGGAAAATAATGACAGGGTCAGAAGACCTTTGATCTTACTTAAAGGGAAATATGTAAAGGCTGTAGAAACTGTGAAGCACATGCCTGCTCTGTCCACATCTCCCCAGTCCTGGCACAGTGGCCCCAGAATCTTCAGGATCTCTAAAGAATCTCAACTTCAGGCAGAGGGTGGAAAGCTCTGTCAATAAGAGAGGGAGACTACAAAAATTATTGACCTGTTTCTATCTCCCGCTTTCCTGAAACGTCTCTCTCTAGCTCAATAAGAAGAATCAAAGCAGAATCCAGCACAGAGCGAGAGGAGCTCCCCAGCATCAACCCTTGAATGTTGGTTC
The DNA here is from genome assembly GCF_016906955.1 of Phacochoerus africanus. Taxonomy (NCBI): domain Eukaryota; kingdom Metazoa; phylum Chordata; class Mammalia; order Artiodactyla; family Suidae; genus Phacochoerus; species Phacochoerus africanus. The sequence continues at coordinate 49,156,805 of NC_062548.1, forward strand.
CAGCACTCACATGGAAACCCAGGGTGACCCGTGGAGGCAGCCAGTGCCACCTTCCCCACCACTGTGTGGATGCCAGCCAGTACAGAGCAGGGCACGTCAGCCACAGGCTTCCTGTTAGGCTGTTGTTGCCTAGAGGTGAGCAGGCAGGCTCACCCCCTCCACAGCAAAGCTAATGTACAGAGGGGTCTCAGTCCCCATGCAAGGGAGACCAGACCTTCCCTGGGCATCCTAAGCATCTTCTGCCAAGCAAGTTCCAGAGCTGTGGTGGATGCTACTCCTGCCATCAAGGGCTCCGATGTGGGAGGCCATCCTGCTGTCCGACAGGCCTTTAGAGAAAGGCGGGCTCTCTGCCCCAGTCCCCCTCCTGCTCTCAATCCCTGTGACTCAGCATCTCTCCAGAGACACCTGAAAGAAATAACTCCCACTTCCCACCATGTTCACTCAAGTTCATCCATCAATTCCACCCCATCTGCTTTGCATTCCCCAGAAGGTTATCAAGCTCTTTGGTCTTCCAGTGGCCCCTCTCCCACTGCCAATGCCCCTGCACACCTGTTCCCTTCTTTTCTTTCTTCCAGGTATTTGAACAGGATGGAAGAGGAAAGAACCACCATATCATGTTCATGCCATCATCCTGAACCAGAAGTCATGCCTGTGGTTTTTAGTCCTTCTGTTCATGGTACAGGGTTCAAGTATCTTCTTTCCTTCAAATTCTGGGTGCCAAGGGGATGCTTCCCCAGTCACCACCACCTTTAATAGTCCCTCCTTTTAATAATAAAATCAGGAGGGACTTTATATTCTGGCATCATCACAGAAAAGAGTTAACGCAGCAGCCCTGAGACCATTATTCTTAGAAAGGCAGGCTTGGAAGGATGCCCTGGGCTGGTATCTGGAACCTAGATTTGAGGAGGGTTCTCATCATTCTGTGATGGGCAAGAGTGGCTCACTGAGCCTAAACTCTTTGTGCAAACAATGTGTTTTATGCTGAACTTCTGTTTTCCATCTGGAATGTTGATGTGTGCCAGGTGGAGGGTGACTATGTGACCAAGCCCCCAATAAAAACCTTGGATGCTGAATCTCTGATGAACATCCCCTGCAAACAACATTTCACAGGTACTGTCCCAGGTCATTGCTGGAAGAATTAAGCATGTCCTGTGTGATTCCACTGGGAGAGGGCTCTTGGAAGCTCATGCCTGGCTTCCTTTGGACTTTGCCCATGTGCCCTTCCCTTTGCTGATTTTGTGTTTTATCCCTTTGCTACAATAAATCCTAACCATAAGTATGACTAAATGCTATATCCTGTGAGTCCTCCTAGAGAGGTATCAAACCTGGGGGTGGTTTGGGGACCCCGATTCATACCACTTATAAAGGTTTCCAAGTCTTGATAAACTTCGATCAAGGCTTGAGGTATTCATCCACTTTATTTTTTTTTAAGTGGATGAATCAATGGATGCATTGATAGATGAATAAACATTTATCTCATGAGCACAAAGACAGGTTTTAAAACGAAAAAAAACTGCTCCCAGAATTTTGTACATTCCTTACAATTTGCATTAATAAAATGAATCCTAACATTTCAAAGAAAGCTTTAAAGAAAAAAAAAGGTAGTATTTTTCCATCACATGTCTGCAAGATATCTGTCTGGAAAATTGGCCAAAGAAGGCCTACAAACCTGGTTTTAAGGTCCCTGAAGATCTCCTCTTCAGCAGACTGTGAAAGTGGACCATCCCTGGCTCCCTTCCTCAGCCCAACTCTTGAAGTCTTGCATAGGTTCTTACTGAGTGGGTGCTCTGCTTCTTTGTGATGACACACGTCTTCCTGAGCAGGCAGCTCAGCCTCCCTCCAGCCCAGCATCCCTGCATCCCTCTCCTCTGTGGTACAGAGTCCCTCCCTTTCACTGCCCATGCTCTCAGTTATACAACAAACAGCAAGCAGTCCCCATTTCTCCCTCTTCAGGTCATAGCTAGAAATCGTGACCACTCCCATAACTAAATTAAACAACCTTTCCATAGTGCCCACAAGCTAGAGCTTGCAATTAAAGCATGAATCATAACTTCAGGGTCAAGTGATGTTGAACAACATTCTTCCCCACCCCCCCCCCCCCCGCTGTACAGCATACGGCACATTCTTGAGTTTAAAAATATACTCCCAAAGAGAAAATTATTGAAAAACCTCACACACTTGGGCTACCAGCTGAGATGGAGAATGTAAATTCGTGCCATGTCTGATTACTGAATCTTCTTAAGGAGTGTTTTTTTAAGCTACATTTAGGTAGGAGGAAGACAGAAGAAGAGCAGTTTTTAATCTAGCCCATATTAAATGGCAAGTCTTAAATAATTCCCCCCAAATAATTTACTTTACTATAGATATCTCTAAAAGCCAAAAAAAAAAAAAAAAGGAAGATGGGGAGAGTGGTGACTGAGTACCACATGACATTTTCATAATCAACATATTGAACTTGTGCCTGACTAGTGCTCTAAAAATGTCTGCATTAGTCTTTAAGGTAGCAATGTTTTCATTATAAAAATACATTTTGACATAATTTTTTCAATCATCCAGCACCCTTACAACATAGAGATCATCTCCTGGGTTTTCTAAACTTATTCAGGCATAGCTTTTTGTTTTTCTTTTTTTTTTTTTTTTTTGGCCATGCTTTTAGCATGCGGATGGTCCTGGACCACAGATTGAACCTGAGCCACAGCAGTGCCCTGAGCCGGAACCTTAACCCACTGAGCTACCAGGGAACTCCACTTTTTATTTTTATATAATTGTAGATTCACATGCATTTGTAAGAAATGATGCAGAAAGACCCCGAACAACAGTACAATATCACAGTCGGGAAAAATTGTGTTGATGCAATCTACAATGCTTATTCCATTTCGGTCAGTTTTACATGCAGGTATGTGTATGCGTGTGTGTGAGTGCACACGTATGTTTTAGTGCTATGCAGTCTTGTCCCATGTGTATATCTATGTCACCACCACCAGAGGCAACATACAGGACAGTCCCAGCCCCAAAACCTCTCCTGCTGCCTTTATATAGTCATGGCCATTCCCCTCTCTTTTCCCTCCTTCTTTCCTGCCAGCATTGATCTGACCTCCCTCTTTATAATTCTGTCTTTTCAAGAATGTTGTATGAATGTTATCTAGATGAGATAACACACACACACACACACACACACACACACACACACACACACACACGCACACACTGAAATACTACTTAGCCATAAAAAAGAATCAAATTTTCCATTTGCAGCAACATGGAGGCACCTGGAGGGCATTATGCTAAGTGAACTAAGTCAGAGAAAGATAAATACTGTTCAATCTCACTTAAATGTGGGATTTAAAAAACACAATACTAGTAAATATAATGGACAAGAAGCAGACTCATAGATGCAGAGAACAAACTAGTGGTTACCAGTGTGTGTGGGGGGATATAGGGGTGGGGGAGTGAGAGGTACAAACTACTGGGTGACAGAGAGGCTCAAGGATGTATCATACAACATGGGGAAGATAGCCAATATTTTGTAATAACTGTAAATGGAAAGTAACCTTTAAAAATTGGATTAGCAATGAGATCCTGCTGTGTAACACTGGGAACTATGTCTAGTCACTTATGATGGAGCATGATAATGTGAGAAAAAACAATGTATACATGCATGTGTAACTGAGTCACCATGCATAGAAAAAAAAATTGTATTGGGGAAATAACAATTAAAAAATGAAAAATAAATAAAAAATAAAAATAAAAATGGCATAATTTCTTAGTTTAAAGAACGTTATATAAATAGGATCCTACAGTATGGGACATTTTAGGATTGGTTCCTCTCACTAAGAATCCAAGTTGCTGGAGTTCCCACAGTTCTTTATTTTTTTATTGCTAAGTTGTATCCTATGTTAGATGTTCCGCAGTTTGCTTAACAAGCCACTCACCGCGGGACATTCAGATAGTTTCTACTTTGGTGTTATTACAGATACATTGGCTATGAACATTCATATGCAGGTTTTTGCATGAATATGAGTTTTCATTTCTCTGAGAGTAAATAGCCCAGAGCATAATTGCTAGGTGTTACGATAGGCATACACTTAGTTTTTTAAGAAACTGCCATACTTTTATCTAGATTGGCTGTAACATTTATATACAAGTAATGTCTGAGGGATACGGTTTCTCTGCTTCCTTGTCAGAATTACAAAACATATTATTAATATTATTTAAATTTTTTAGTTATTTTGATCAGCGTGTAGTGCTATTGCACTATGGTTTGCATTTGCAGTTAGCTCTTGGCTAATGATGTTGTACATCTTTGCAGGTTTATATTCGCCATTGCTGTATCCTCTTCAGTGAAATGTCTGTTCAGGTCTTTTACCTATTTTATTATTAGATTGTTTGTTTTTGCCTGTTAATTTTTGAGAGCTCTCTATATATTCTAGACTCAGGGACTTGGTCAGATGTGGTGTGCAGTTATTTTCTTCCAGCTTTTAGGTTTGTCTTTCCATCCCCTTTCATGGATGGGGTCTTTCATGGAGAAAGTTTTTCATTTTGATGAAGTCTAATTTATCACTATATCCTTTTATGGATTGTGATTTGTATGTGTGTGTGTGTCTTTTCTAGGGCTGTGCCTGTGGCATATGGAGGTTCCCAGGCTATGGGTCTAATTGGAGCTGGAGCTGCCAGCCTTCACCACAGCTGTCAGCCTACACCACAGCCACAGCAATGCTGGATCCAAGTTGTATCTGTGACCTACACCACAGCTCACAGCAACGGTGGATCCCTAACCCAGTGAGCAAGGCCAGGGATAGAACCCACAGCCTCGTGATTCCTAGTTGGATTCATTAACCACCGAGCCATAACAGGGACTCCCAACATGGATTGTGCTTTTGATGGAAAGTGAAACATTTTTCCCAGTCCTAGCTCAAAGATTTTCTCCTAAGTTTTCTCTACTCTGTTCCATCTATGCATGTGCCAATCTCTCCACCAATAGCACACTCTACTGATTCCTTAGCTCTATAATGAGCCTTAATATCAGGTAGAGTAATTATCCACTTTATTCTTTTTCAAAATTGTTTTTTAGCTATTCTAGGTCCAGTGACTTTATTTTTCCCCCAGATTTATGGAGATATAATTGGTATATAACAATGTGACAGTTTAAAGTGTACAATGGGTGATTCGATACATGTATATATTGTGAAACAGTTACCACAATAAAGTGAGTTAACACCTTCATCTTCTCACATAACACCTTTTGCACCCGAATATAGTGAGAACACTTAAGATCTACTCCCTTCGCAACTTTCAAGTGTATTACACAGTACTGTTAACTAGAATCACCATGATGTACATCAGATCCCCAGAATTTATTCATCTTATACCTGAAAGTCTGTACCTTGTTACCAAAACTCCCCATCTTCCCCCACTCTCAGCCCCTATCAACCACTATCCTACTCCTTATATCTGCTTTTTTAGATTACACATATACGTGACATCATAAGGTATTGGTCTTTCTCTGTCTGACATATTTTACTTAGCATAATGCCCTCAAGGTCCATCCATGTTGTAAATGGCAGGATATCCTTCATTTTTATTATTGAATTATAGATAAGTTAGATTAGATAGACAGATAGACAGATATAGATACACCTCATAGTTCTCACATATAGAAAGATATATCCCATCTATCTATATAAATATATGAATATTATATACATATACATATATCACATCTTCTTTATCCATTTATGCATCTGTGGACCCTTAGATTGTTTCAATGTCATGGCTATTGTGCATAATGCTATGCTGAACCCTGCGGGGTATAGATAACTTTTCCAGATCCTGATAATATTTCCTTATGATATATATCCAGAAGTAGGATTGCTGTAAAATATATGTTATATTTTTTAAATTTTTGGAGGGGCCTCCAAACTGTTTTCTATAAGTGGAGGTACCAATTTACTTTGACATCAGCAGTGCACAAGAGTTCCCCTTTCTCCACATTCTTGCCAATGCTTGTTATCTCTTGGCTTCTGGATCATGGCCATTCCAACAAGTGTGAAGTGATATCTCATTGTGGTTTTGATTTGCATTTCCCTGATGATTCATGATGTTCAGCACCTTTTCATGTACCTGTCGGCCACATGGATGTCTTCTTTGGAAAAATGCCTATTCAGATCATCTGTCCATTTTTAATTTTTAATTTATTTATTTTACATTATTTTATATTTTTGCTTTTTAGGGCCACACCTGGGGCATATGGAAGTTTCCAGGCGAGGGATCAAATTAGAGATACAGCTGCTGGCTTACACCTCAGCACAGCAACATGGGATCTGAGCCACACCTGCAACCCACACTAAAGCCCACAGATAGTTGCAAATATTTCATCCCATTACATAGGTTGCCTTTCATTTTGTTGACTGCTTCTTTTGCTGTGCAGAAGCTTTTCAGTTTGTTTTATTTTTGCTTTTGTTGTCTGTGCTTTCAGTGTCATAGCCCAAAATAATCATTGCCAAGACCGATGACCTTGGAGTTTTTCCTTTGTTTTCTTCTAGGAGGTTTATGGTTTCAGGTCTTATGTTTAAGTCTCTAATCCATTTTGAGTTCATTTTTATGAGGGGTGTAAGATAGAGGTCCAATTTCATTCCTCCACATATGATTATCTAGTTCTCCCAACACCATTTCATGAAGAGACGGTCTTTTCCTCCTTGTATAATCTCGGCTCCCTTGTCAAATATCAGTTGACTATATAGACATGGCTTTATTACTGGGCTCTTAATTCTGTTCCATTGGTCTAGGTGTTCTTTCTTATTCCAGAACTGTACTGTTTTGATTTCTACAGCAAAGTCCTGCACAGCTGAGGAAGCCAGGTGCTCATTCACATCTTCTCGTTCTCCCCATGGGAGAAACCACTGGCCAAGGTGGTCTGATCATTGAGCTGTGCCCCCTTGGGGGAGGGGTAATGCAGATAAAGTGAAACTTCCTCTTACCTTCTTCAATGTGCTCAACCTTGATTTTTTTTTTTTTCTCCAACAATGTGCTGGAAATTCTCCACTGGTCTCCTGGACTTCCACAAAGAAGGAAATCTCATCAATGAATGTCAAAACTGGTGTTATTTGGGAGAAGGATGGAAAAAAAAAAAAAACCCTCCTATTCCACCATTTTGATAATGTCTCAGAACAAGTCTGTCTGTGTTTATAAAAAAGTACTTTGTGATTTTGGTAGGAATCTCATTCTATAGATAAATCAATTGGGGCAAATTGACATCCTCCTTATGCAGAGCCATCTAATCCATGAATACAGCATGTCCCTCCATTTACTTAGGACTTCTTTGATTTCATTCAGCAACATTTTATAATTTTTAGTATAAAGATCCTATACATGTCTATTAGATTTATACCTATGCATTTTTTTTCAATTTTTTTTTTTTATCTTTTTAGGGCCATACCCGCAGCATATGGAGGTTCCCAGGCTAGGGGTCCAGTCAGAGCTGTAGCCACCAGCATACACTAGAGCCACAGCAACTCAGGATCTGAGCCACATCTGCAAACTACACCACAGCTCACAGCAAGGCTAGATCCTTAACCCACTGAGCAAGGCCAGGAATCTAACACACAACCTCATGGTTCCTGGTTGGATTCGTTTCCACTGCACTACAACAGGAACTCCCTACCTACGTGTTTTATTTTCGTTGGTACAACTGCAAATGGTACTGTGTGTTTCACTTCAGTTTCCACACGTTTCTTATTGGTATATAGAAATATGATTGGTTTTTGTATATTGATCTCATATCCTGTGGTCTTGCTAAATTCATTTATTAGTTCTAAGAGTTTTTTGTAGATTCCTTGGATCCTCTATGTAGACAATGATGTAGTCTGCAAATAGGAAGAGTTTTTATTTCTTCCCTTCTAATCTCTATATATTTCATTTACTTTTTCTTATCTGATTGCACTGCCTAGAACTTCTAATTCTATGTTGAATAATGGTGGTGCCAGTGGTCATCTTTGACTTACTGCTGATCCTAGGGGGGGAAGCATTCAGTGTTTCCCCATTAAACATGATGTTAGCTATAGTCTTTTGGGGATACTTTTTTATCCACAAGTTGAAGAAATTCCCCACTATTCCTAGTTTGCTGAGTTTTACCATGAATCACTGTTGGATATTGTCAAATGCCTTTTTTGTGTAAGCAGATATGACTGTATATTTTTTAGTCTGTTGATATGATGTAATAACATTGATTGACTTTCAAATGTTGAAGTGGCCTTGTTTACCAGGAATGAATTCCAGTTAGTCATAGTGTATAACTCATTTTATACTCTGCCAGCTTTAATTTGTTAATATTTTGTTGAGGATTTTTTGTATCTAAAAGTAATTGATATGTTCCCCCCCCCCTTTTTTTTGTCTTTTTGTTGTTGTTGTTGTTGTTGTTGTTGTTGCTATTTCTTGGGCCGCTCCCGCGGCATATGGAGGTTCCCAGGCTAGGGGTTGAATCAGAGCTGTAGCCACAGCAACGCGGGATCCGAGCCGCGTCTGCAACCTACACCACAGCTCACGGCAACGCCGGATCGTTAACCCACTGAGCAAGGGCAGGGACCGAACCCGCAACCTCATGGTTCCTAGTCGGATTCGTTAACCACTGCGCCACGACGGGAACTCCTGTTTCCCCTTTTTTTGTCTGTCTATTTTTGGTATCAGAGTAATACCAGCTGTATAAAACCTAGTTGGGAAGTGTTCCCTTCTCATCTATTTTCTGCAAAAGATTGTGTAAAATTCCTCTTTAAACATTTGATATAATTCTTCAATGAAACTTAGGCTTGAAGATTTCTTTGGGGGGAGATTTTTATTTTTTTAATTATTATGAAAAATTAAGTTTCTTTTCTATTATAGGATTATGCAGGTTTTCTCTTTCAAGTGTCTGCATTTGGGGTTTTGGGGTTTTAGAAGAACTGGTCAGTTTCTTCTAAGTCATCAAATTTATTAATGCAAAGTTATTTTCCAGTACTCCCCCATTAATAATTTGATGGGTGAAGGATAGCTTGTGATATACCTTTCTCATTCTTAATATTGGTTATGAGTCATCTTACTTTCTATCTTTGTAATTCTTGATAAGGAGTTAACTTGATTGATGCTTTTCAAAGAATTTGCTTTTTGTTTCATGGATTTTCACCTTTTTCAATTTCTTCAATTTGTGCTCTTTTCTTTGTTCTCATTTTTATGCTTAGTTTATGTTTATTTTGCTCCACTTTTAATTTTTTTAAGGTAGGAATATAATTATTGATTTGAGACCTCTTCTCTTTTCTAAAATAAGCATAGTTAATGCTATAAATTTTCCTTTCAGCATTGCTTTATCTGCATCCAACATATTTTTATGCTGTGTTTTCATTTTCATTCGTTATATTTTTAAAATTTCTTTTTGAGTCTTCTTTCCTTTCTGAAGTTCCAAGCCATTCTTTGATATCATTTTCTCTTATGTTAGAGAACTAACATTAGCAATTTTTTAAGAGCAGATTTGCTAGCGAAAAGGTTCTCTTAGTTTTCTTTAATCCTTATTTCCCTTTCATTGTGGAAATATATTTTTCCTGGATATAGAATGTACAGTTGACTGTTCTTTTCTTGTACCACCTGAAATATCCTGATTCTTTTTAACCTCCATGGTTCCAGATGAGAAATCTGCTCTCATATGAGCTGGTGTTCCCCTAAAAGTAAGCCTCATTTCTCTCTGTCTGTTTTCAAGATTTTTTTCCTTGCCATTTAGTTTTCAAAAGTTTAATGTGTCTTGCAGTGAATTTCTTTGGGTCTTCCCTATTGCAATTTTCTCAGATCTTGAATTTTCAGTTTTATCTCTTTCAACAAATTTTTGATGCTTTCAGGCATTGTCTCCTTAAACACTTGTTTGTCATCCTCTTCCCCTGCCTTCTAAGACTCTAATGATACAAATGCTAGCTCTTTTGTTATTGTCCTCAGATCTCTCAGACTTTTCATTTTCTTCCACTCTGTTCATATTGGGTACATTCTATTGATCCAGCCACAGTTTTACAGATTCTATTCTTCACCATCTCTACCCAACTATTGTCATTTTGCAAATCTATTATTCCTGTTGTTGTCTTTTTCAATTCTATAATTTCCCTTTGGTCCCTTTTTACTTCTCCTAGCTTTGCTGAAAAGATATATTATTTTTATTTGTTCCAAGAATATTTGCAATTACCTTTAAACTATTTTTATGGTGGGTACTTTAAAATCTCTGTCAGATAATTCCAATATTTGATTCTTTTTAGTATTGTCATCTGTTGATTTTCCCTTTCAAGTTGTGATTTTCCTGGTTCTTTGGGTAACGAGTAGCTTTTCTACTGTGTCCAGGGGGCTTGGATATTATACTGAGATTGTATTTAATTCTGAAGTGCAGCACTATGTCTGTTCCACTTCCTGGTGGGTGCTGCCAACATCACTCTGGCAGAAGTAGTGCACTTAACTCATGTTGGCTTGTTACAGACAAGTAGTGTGAGACTGCAGCTCGACCTTGGTTGTGCTGATACCAGGGGCAGGGGGTGGGGAAACAGAATGCCAACTAGCCCCATTTCTTGCCACCTCTTTCTACTTTATTGATGCTGCACAAGGGTAGACACTGAGCTCCCCACTGGCTCCTACACAAACTTAGGAGAGCAGGAAGTAGAGTATTTGCTAACCCAGCTCGTGCCATTTCATCTGCCACTGATGCCAGGTGAGGCTGGAGACACAGCTTCCACTGAGCCCCTTTGGTATGGGGTGAGAGGGCAGGGAGAGGAGGGATCAAAAGGCCCACTAGTCCTGCTTTACACTGTCTAATTCAGTTTCTTGTTGTTGTGTGGGTATGGGGCTTCAGCCCCTTACTGGGCCACTGGCACCAGGGAGGTGGGCAGGGGCGAATTTGAGTGGTAACCAGCCCTGACTCATGCCTCCTGGTTTGGTCTAGTTGATGTCAGGTAGGGGTAAGTACTCAACCCTCCACTGGACCCTGCTGACACTGAGGTTTTGGGTTGAAGCACAGTGGTAATTAGCTCCACCTTACATCACTTCACTGGGTCTTATTGCTGCTGGGGGGAGGTGAAGGCTTATCTCCAGGAGTCCTGCTGACATTACCCCAATGAGAGAATCAGCTTTTCTTGCTTCTACCAGGCAAGGGAGGGAAGATTGGTATGCTGTTCAGCCCCACCAGCATCACCAGGTGGAGGAATGGCCTTGACACCACCTGCTACCTGCTTCTTCCCACTTCCTCAGACTGGAGATTAGGTATAAGATCAGCTTTTGCCAGGACCTGTTGAAATTTGTGTGTGTGTGTGTGTGTGTGTGTGTGTTTGGTTTTTCTGTTGTGTGTGACTGGTAAAGAGTGAGTATTGCCCCAAAGGTTTGGGGCCATCATCTTCTATTGTGAGACCATTATCTTCTCTGTCCTTTGGCTGGGGGAACAGGCTTTCCTTGGATCATGTTTTGTTTGTGCCTGTTAGAAATTCAGGACTCATGTGCCCTGTCCAGGATTTCTGGGAGGCAATAAGGAGGCGCAGAGAACTTACTGCCTTTTTCTTCCTCCAGTCGCAAGGTCCCTAGGCCATATGCCTCCTTCTTTCCCCTGTGTTACAACCAGGGTGTTTAGTTCTTAAGAGGAAGGCCCTGGGAAGAATAGGGCCATTCCATCTTAGCAAAGCCAAAAGTTCCCATTCTTCTTCTTTAGAAACACCTAATTGTGATCCATTCTATTTACAATTTAATATTATTTTCACTAACCATATCATACATTTTAATTTCTGCAATAAACTCTGTAAGTACAATTTTAAAGGCTATATAATTCCCTACAGAGCACCCAGAACATTATTTACATAATTACTTTGCCATGGTTGAAAATTTAGATTCCAACATTATTGCTATAATAAATAATGCACTAATGAGAATGTTGGTGTCCAGAATTTTTTTGTATTTTGGACTAAAACTTAGATAGAGTCTGAGAAGGTGAATCACACATGGCCCAGCAGCAAAATGGAAGAAGCCCCTTTTGTTTTGATCAACAGTGGGACTTGATATACACTTTTTTTTTGGTGGTACCCACATCATGAGGAAGTCTCTGGGCCAGGGATCAAAACTGTGTCACAGCAGCAACCAGGGCCGTAGCAGTGACAATGCAGGATCCTTAACCCGCTGAGCCATGAGGGAACCCTGACTTCATATACTCTTAGATATGAGCCAACTTGAGAGAGAAAAAAAATTAATACTACAGATGCCCCAACGTGCATTTCTTTGATCACTAGTGTGGTTGCCCCTTTTGAAAACTGGCTCTTCGTGTCTTTTGCCTAAACTGTCTTCTGGGACCTTACATGCTCTTTGGGACCCACCTGCCCAGTAGAAGATGTATGACTCAGTATGTACAAGAAGTAGTTTGCTTAAGCCAAAAAGATATAATTCAACATCAAAGATCAGCTAGGAAGGAAATCAATTAATCTCCCTGTTCAACTACTGCAAAAATCAAGTGCCTAGCAGAAAAACACCTGCCAATTAAATGAACACATCAGATGAAGATAAAACATATGAAGCATTTCAGATTTCTGGATAACTCTCGATCTCGAAAATTATGCTGTTTTTTAAAAAGCCAACATTTCCTGAATCTTACCTGCAGCATTACCACATTGTCACCTTCAAATGTTACAAACACATCTGTGTCACATTTTAAGCCTGAGATTCGGTTTTCCATCATATAACCCTATTGCAAAAAAAAAAAAAAAAAAAGAAAGAAAAGAAAAGAAACAGAGTCTCAGTTTGCAGTTTCATCATTGTAAAGGATTAACACTCTCTTCAATATTAAAAAAAAATACTGACAATTGAAAAAAAAGGGAAAAAAACTATATTTCTCTTACCCAGAGTAGTCATTCCAAGAACTTTGACCCATCCCAACATTAGTTTTTGGTCCACAAATATTATTTGAGGTGTGGCCTTCATTCATAGTAAAAGCATTTGAAAGCAGTCATGTCACATTTCACCAAAATATTTCAACAAATTTTGCTAATTCTTCCTCTCTCTTCCAAATCTCATGAATTCAAATAAATCTCAAGGTCTTAGGGATTATACCCCACAATAGGCAGGAGAAGGATGTCTTTCCACCCCAAATCTTTTTAAATTAGCAAATACACCTAGGATTCTTGGGAGACACAAAAATCCTAAATTGCCATTCTGCCTCTTAATGTCATTACATACTCTGTCTTGGAAATATACACTCCAGCTTTCAGCTAGCTTTTGACTTCTGCTCTTTGTCACTTCCTGGGATCCTTATTTAAATGGAGGTAGCCCACTACTCCTGTCCCAGGTGCGGAAGTGTCTCTGCAGGTGACACACTGGGAGAATCACTGAGAAGGTGGATCAGCCCCAGGCCCAACAAGGAGGAGGGAGCAGAGTCCAGGTTTGGCCACAGGTCCTTCCCTTTCTCCAGGCCTCTGCACCCTTCTTAAAGCTCACCGTCCTCCCCCTTAAATCTCCGAGGTCCTCCCACTCTCAAAACCTGCTTCCAAATCAGTCCTGCCCATGGAAGGTACATGAGAGGCTGCTGTCGCCTTGCCTCTCCCAGGAGTATTTGCACTTAGTGCTTGGGCTCTGATTAGGGAATGACAAGATTTAGCCCTGGGGGGAATTTTCAAGCCACCTAGGCCAAAGAGGGGGCCCCGGTGAGCAGCCTTGTACTCCAGCCTCATGGTTCCTGTTATCCTTCAGGGATCTGTTTGATTCCTGAAAATGGCCGCTCGAGTCACTGAAGCAGGACTCTGGGCTCCTGCTGCCAGCAGAGCCTCTGGTCCTGTGAGCATCCCTGTTACCTGCCCTGAGCATCATCCTCTTGCCTCCCGGCAGGTTGGGCAGGCCCTATGCAGTGTCACTTTACAGATGCAAAGGCATCTTCACAAACCTGCAGGTCCTTCATTACATTTTTTTAATTGGTGTCTGGTTGATTTACAGTGCTCTGTTAGTTTCTTCTGTACAGCAAAGTTATTCAATGATACATACATACACACTTTTTTGGTATTCTTTTCCATTATGGTTCATCATAAGACACTAGATATAGTTCTCTGAGCTATACAGTGGGACCTTGTTGTTTATCTCCTTCATATATAATAGCTCACATCTGCTAACCCCAACCTCCCACTCCACTGATCCCCCAACCCCCTTCCCCTTGGCAACCACAAGTCTCTTCTCCTTGTACATGAGTCTCTTTCTGTTTCATAGATGGGTGCACTTGTGTCCTATGTTAGATGCCACATATAAATGATATCATATGGTATTTGTCTTTCTCTTTCTGACTTACTTCACTTAGCATGAGAATCTCTAGCTGCATCTTCATTACTTTGATACAGGGAAACTGGTTGCATTTATGGATAAATAAATCAGGAGCATTTCCCGCCTAGAGAAGTTCAGCCTCCCCTCCCCCATCCTAACCACAGGGTAAAACCCACCCCCCAGGCAAACCACAGGAGATTAGGTTCTGACTGTGATCAGGCCCCAGCGTGTTTCTCCGCAAAGGGGGTAGCTGACTCACTTTCACCACCATCATCCTACCATTTAGCGAGTACCCGCCACAAGGCAGAAGCTGTGCTGAGAGCTTTACCCAACAAAGAAACATTTACTATTTCACCTAATCCTTTTCCTCCTCTCAACAGCCTTAGGAGGTAAGCATTACCCCATTTTACAGATGAAGGGAGTAAGGCTTGAGGACTCTGTTGGAATGTTCTTGAATAATCTCTCAAACTCTGGTGCGGAAATGATGAGCATGACATATACCACCTTGGACTTGGGAAGAAGCCATTACACTTTGAGCTAAAGGCTCAAAATAATGATTTAAAAGAAATGAAATACTTTTTCCTTGAGCATTTTGCTCTGGTCCCTCCAGGCAGGAGAGAAAGGAACAGGTTCTTTGTTCTTCTCTGACACTTTTGAACTGTTCACGCTGCTCTGGAAACTGGGGCTTTAAAATGACTAGAGAGACGGTCCACTCGAAAGGCAGTAGAATCAGGGCTCGAATCCCACCCACCGTGTCTCAGAGAGCAGGCACCAGAGCCCCACGAACATAAAGATGCTTAATGTTCTGATGTTAGTTCTTCACATGCCATATAATTTCTTTCTCTTCCAGATGATGAAACTCATCTTTGAGCCCCATTCCTCATTTGAAAATTGAGTAAAACCTCATGACTGTTAGCTTGATGATTCCAGACTCTCCAGGGCCCCTGACCGAGCTGAGGTAGCAAGACCCACGGCCCTCACAGAGCTTGCAGGCAACTGAAATGGAGCAGCAGAGAGACAACCTAAAAGGTAACCACATGTGAGGCAGCAGCCATGGCCGGCACATAGCCTCCAATCTTCTGAAACTACCAGGGGCATAGTTATGATCTAATTTCCCCAGAAGAGGCCGGAGAGGCCCATCCTCATAAAAGTCTAAATCCTTAGGATATCCGAGGTGACCCCTTTAGAAACAAACTAGGATTCAGAAAGTGATAAGCATCCATGCTCTGCGTGAATATGTGTAACAGTTTAGGGAAAGATGTGCCACATCGAGAAGTTGCTGACTGTGAACCTGCTTCAATCTTCCCGAGGAAGTGAGATTCTCAATGTGGGAGCCCTCACTCTTTGGGACAAACAATTATAAGCAGTTTGTGTGCGTGTCATTTTCTAATTAAAAATGAACTTTGAAATGAATTTCTAATAGCAATATATAAGTATTGTTAAAAACAACAACAATGACAACAAGCAAACCAGAAAGAAAGAAAAAAGGAAAAGAGATAAATAGTTATCCATAATCTTAAGATGCAGGAAAAAAAAAGATACCTAAGAAAGACCCCAGGAGAAAGGCTTGATAGGAACTGGGGATTGAAAGGATGGAGTTAGATGTTACAGGGATGCAGGTGGAGAAAGACCCAGAAACCAACAGAGCAGATCTGGGCAAAGGGAGCCAGGGAGGGAGGATCATGAGGGGAGGCAGGGACAAGGTGGCTGCAGAGGCCCTAGAAACATGCTTCCCAAAGCCACAGGTGATCCCAGCTCAGACCTCTGGGGTTGGGTGAGGCTGGCTGGCTGGGAGGGCTTGAGGCAGGATAGATCGGGTCATATATGGACCAGTCCTCATGTGCTGTGTTCCTGGAAGTCTATGGGACACAGTTAAGGATAACACAGCTGCAGTTTCAAGAAGAAGGACTGCAGAATGTTTAACACAGCTCTCACCTCAGCTCCCTGGCCTGGATGCAGAATGGTGCTGTCTGAACAGGGGGTGTCCCAGCCTCCCTGACTCTCCCTGTGGGTGCCAAAAAAGGGGTGACTCAAGCTCCACCAGAGCTTAATAAAGCGAACCTCGAATAGGCCCAGCAGCAGACCACCTGCCCTCGCAAAGCCCAGGCAGGTGCAGGCAGGACAGGAGGCCAGGCTGGGAGGAGGAAAGGAGTCTTCTGGCCAATGACAGTGACCATCAGCAGTCAGCTTCTCCGGGGCTGGGGGTCAGGGAGGAGATGGGGACAAAGACCAGCACTTAGAGGGATGCTGAGCTGGTGCCCAGACAACAGCCAACAGCAGGGCTGGGCCTCCTGCAGTATCCACCTGGGCCCAGAAGGAGAGGTGGCCCTTTCTTCCAGGCTAAGACAACCAACAACATCGATGGTGCTCGGAGAAGAACGAAGTTCTGGTGGCAGCAGCCCCTGCATGGGTTCAGGGCACACCTCGGGGCTGTGACCTCAGGTTCAGAGCAGAAATGGCCAGGCTGCAGCTCTGTGGTGAGGACCCCGCCATCCTCCCTTCCCCCTCAGTCAGCTCTCTGGAGCCAAAGCTACACCCTACCCCTGCCCCGCTGAGCCTGCCCTGTCCCCGAGCCTCCTTCCAAGGAGTAACTCTGCTTTCTTCAGAGGCAATGGTCCATACAGAGCTGCCAGAACCTGGGTAGGCCAACCAGGGTAGGGATTTGGACTCAGTCCATTCTCGCCTTAGAAAAGACTTGTCGCCCCCAGGGGCAGGGCAGGGACCCCAGAGGGTCATGATCATATGTATCAGCATCACACTGTCTCCTCCCAAAGCACATCCCTCCCAGAGTCAACACCTGTGAAACCTGCATCTGCCCAGGAGGAGGAGGAGGGCCTCTTCAGTGCCCGGGATGCCCAGGGACCTGCTCCTTTCATGGCATTTTCCAGAAGAGTCTTAAGTACTCTAGGGAAATAGCCAGGGCTGTGCTTCCTGTCCTCTGCTCCTACCCTTGTCTGGGGCATTGTCCCTCTATCCTCTGGCCACAGGGCTCCCTCACTCCCTCTTGGGATTCAGCTTTCTTTTCTAAGCTTCACAATCAGCTCAGCTTTAACTGGGAGCTCAAGAGGACCACTCAGTGGGAGGACCGCTCATACCACACAGTTCTTGGGCAGGGTCCCTGGAGAGTACTCCTGACACATGTGTGGCTGAAGCCTATCAGGGGAATGGACTGGGGTCTCACATCTTGGGGAAGTAGACTGGGGGGCTAACCTCTCAGGGGAGTGGACTGGGGGTTCACTTGCCTCTCGTGCTGGGAATCTCTACCCCGGGACTGAAACTTTGGCCTTCAGTGGATCTCAAGATAAACTAAAAATTTACTTTGGAACATTACAGGAGAGTGTGTGCATGAGTGTGGCGTGTGTGTGTGTGTGTTGAATTTTACCACTGAAAGTCCGGTGTTGACATCCTATCTCTCTGTACCTCAGATGTGACTGTGAAGACAGGGCTAGTGAAAAGGTAGTTAAGGTTCAATGAAGTCACTGGTGTGGGTAGGTCCTAATCCATGATGCCTCAAGCCAGCACCTTGATCTGGACATCTAGCCTCCAGCATTGTGAGAAAACAGAGAAAATAAATGTCTATTGTTTAAGCCAATCAGCCTGAGGGACTTTGTTATGGCAGCCTGAGCAAACTAATCCAGGGTATGCATGTGTGTGTGTGTGTGTGTGTGTGCGTGATCTCGAATCTTGCCTGTTCTCCACCACAGATAAATCCATGTGAACTGCTTCTCCAATGTAAATAAACCCTTCAGAGTCTTAGGAAATCCTTCTCTAAGCCATCCTATCAAGGCACTCCCCTAGCACCTTAGGGTTTCATTACAGAATGCAATGGTAGTTTCCATCATGCTTCTTCGTTTCCACCTTGGACTCCTAAGTGGGGGCCTTTGCTTGTACATTTCAGGTTGGGGGCTGGGGAGAAGAGGAAAAAAGAGGGAAAAAAGAGGTTGCATCCCCCCCAAAAGTGAATAATATTTTCCATTAGCTTACTTCACTCTTAATAAAAAAAAGAAATGTGAACTAGACAGAGGGAACTCTAAACTCCACTCTCCCCAAGCCAACAGCATCCTTGGGGGACGTGTGGGCCAGGATCTGGGAGGAAAGAGTGCGCTGGGCAGACGCGTTACTCTAGCCTTGCCTTCTGGGTTACATCGGGCCTCTTAGCAAGTAATTGTGAATGTCATTAAGGTTGTGTCCCATTTCAGGGAGGGCCCCATGGAACATATTTTATGATTCAAACTTTGTACACTGAAAGTTTAATACGTTCCTGCTGTTTTTAACATCTCTGATTTTTTTTTTTTACTGTATGATTATGTTTAATAAATGTATCAGAACAAATTAGAAACAGGCTTTCTCCCCCACCCCCTTTTAAACAAATTGAGGGTACATTTTGTTCATCTGAAGAAGAAAAAGACAAAATCAATCTTATTGTAGGGTTAAAGGAGGGTCCATGGAAAATAGAAAGACAGACCAGAAGGGACTCACTGGGTCTTAGGGTTGCATTAATTTTTTGTGGGCTTATTCCTGCCACCCCAAATGGGGGGAACCTGTACATGTGGGCAGCTAGTGTGAGTAAGCTTCACTGTGCCCTTTCTTGTGACAGCCGTGATGGGGTGGGGGGCTTCTGACAGCCCAGCAGATGACGGATGTTCTGATGGAGGTGATGGCGAGTGGTCCTGCCCTGCCATGTGTGCTTTGCGTCGACCCTGCACTCTTCCACCAGGCCTTTGAACTCGGGGGAGTGGGTGGGAGGGAATTCATTCGTGGGTCCTGTCACCAAATGCATGCTGAGGGTCTCACGTTGCAAGCATTATGCTACACACTGCAAACTGTAAACACCATCCTGTCCTTAGGAGGCAAACAGGCACTGGTCAGGTGGACAAATAAAAGAGGTCATTAAAAAATCTGCGCTATGTGCCAGAAAGGAAAAGGTCTCCGCTTCCGCAAGGAAAGAATAAACAAGAAAGACCTCTTCTAACCAAGGCACCAGAAAAAGTCTTCAGGCCTTGTTCAACTTTGTAAAGAAGAGAAATCAACCAAGCTAGGAATGGGGACAGTTTACTCCAGGTGAGGGAACAGTGTGTGCAAACACCCTGTGGCCACGAAGGAGCAGAATGTTTGGGACTGGAAAGAAGGCTTGGTTTGGAGGTGATGAATGGAGAGGAGAGTGGACCAAAGATAAGATTGGAAATGGGCGTCAGGTGACTCAGGACCTCGGGGCCATCTTGGGGATTCATTTCATGTTAGTTTAGGTGCAATGGAAAGTCATAAAATAATTCTAATCTTTGGAGTAAGATGACTTGTGATTTTAAAATAGGGCTCCAGCTGCTGAGTGATCCCAGCCCACAGGAGGTGAGGGAGAAGGGGATGGACTAGTTGGAGGTAAAGATGAGAGACATGAGTGGCATGGGTGTTGAAGGAAGAAAGGCTGGGAGAGGACTGGGTATGTGCATGAGTGAGACGAAGCCTGGGCCACAGGGACCACAGGTGTACGGGGTGGTGTTTACTGAGCTGCAGCATCCTGGGGAAAGATGTTTGCAGGGAAAGATCAAATGGTCACATCTATAGATGTTCGATGTGAGAACTGGTGGGACAGCCAAGTGGACTGGGCAAAATGATGGTCAGATATAAGATTCTGGAGATGCAAAAAGATGTCTTAGATGGAGACATTAACTTCGAGTGCTCACTATGTAAGTGCTCAAAGCCCATGGAAGGGACAGACTTACCGAGAGGGTAACTACACAGAGAAGAGAGGACCCAGGCTCACGTGATAGAACATGCCGACATTCAGAGGTCAGGTGGAAGAAAATGGGCCAAAGAGACTAAGAAGACAGAGAAGCGGAAAGAAGGTGGGAGGGTATGGTGTCCTAAAAGCCAGGAGAAGGGTGCTTCCAGGAGCTCAAGCCAGTGAGGGCTCAGGAGCCTCTGGAGGGGGCCTCAGGGAATCAGTAGTGACTGTCCCAAAACAAGTCAAGTAGCACAGAGGAGGGGAAGCAAGATCCACTTGGGACATCCATCTAGGACAACATGGCAGACGAGATGGTCTTTCACAAAAACTAAGTCTCCAGGAAAAAACATTGAAAAAAGGCTCAGCAAAATATTTTTAAAAATCATTGTGATGTATATTGAGCTGATAAAGAGAAATACTCAGAGGCCAAACTCAATGAGCGAGCATGACTCCAAAACGAGGAGCAGGGGTTGAGGTCAAGTAAGAGGTTACAGAAAGACACCAACATAAATGCAGTCCTCTGGACAACCATGCCTACCACAGGTTAAGTGAGAAAATATCACCCCTTGGCCCTGAATATAATGAGGAAATTTGTCAGTCTCAGCTCTGGCTGTGGATGGAGGGGGAGAAATACCTCTGCTTGGAAATTTGACCATGGCCTGCATTTATAGGTCTCTGAGGCCAGAATCCATACTCCCCAGGAGGCCCTCAAAGCTTCTAGGAGAGGGGCCGGTTTATGGTGGGTTGTGGGCTCCAGGCACCTGGAAGAGGTAAATGCAGATCTTTTCTGGCCTAAAAGAACTATCCAGACAAAGTTCCAAAATGCATGGGCTCGAGAAAAAAAAAACCACTCTCTCTCTCTCACACACACACACCCAAGAGAAAGTAAAGGACCCTCAGAAGAGACAAATAGCATCAACAGAACCAAAAGTGCAGAGGTAGCAGGCATTCATATCAGTCTACTACACCAGAAGGAGATGATATAAGAACATGAAGAGGAGTTCCCATTGTGGCTAAGCAGGTTAAGAACACAGCTAGCATCCATGAGAAGGCAGGTTTGATCCCTGGCCTCTTGCAGTGGGTTAAGGATCTGGCATTGCCATGAGCTGTGGTGTAGGTCACAGGTGCAGCTTGGATCCCACATTGCTGTGGCTGTGGCATAAGCCAGCAGCAGCAGCTCCTATTCGACCCCTAGCCTGGGAACTTCCATATGCTGCAGGTCTGGCCCTAAAAAAAAAAAAAAAAAAAAAAAAAAAAAAAAAAAAAAAGCATGAAGAGACAGGATTCAAGATGACAATGGCCTAAAGTTGTCCCAAATTGTCAAGTAACACAAAACCCTGTATTGGGAAAAACCGAATGACCCCCAAATAGGAAAACTAAAACACAGATTCATACCTACATACATTATAGTGAAACCATAGATCACTAAAAATAAAGTATCTTAAAAGAGGCAGGGAGAAAAATTTTTGATTGCTATGAAAAATTACAAGCAGAGAGCTGATGCTTCGGCAACAAGGGAATCCAGAATAATGGTAACAACTTCAAAGGTTGAGAGAAAATCACTGTCAACTATGAATTCTATCCTTAACGGCACTTAACCTTTCAAGTTTGAGAATAAAATACATAGTCAGATGAAGAAAAGTTAGGTTAACTGCCACAGACCCCTGCTATTCTGAAGAAAGTACTCCATGAACAAGGATAATGACTAAAGAGATGCAAGAAGGAATTGTGAGCAAAGAAACTGGTAAAAATGTGGTAGTTCTACAGAAACCCTAATTCCATATAATAAATATGATGGCTAATGTGTGGGATTAAAAACTGTAGAACTGGGAGTTCCATTGCGGCGCAGTAGAAATGAATCTGACTAGCATCCATGAGGATGCAGGTTCAATCCCTGCCCCCAACCAGTGGGTTATGGATCCAGTGTTGCCATGAGCTGTGGTGTAGGTCACAGATGTGGCTCGGATCCAATGTTGCTGTGGCTGTGGTGTAGGCCGGCAGCTGTAGCTCCGAGTCAACCTTCGATCCCTAGCATAGAAACCTCCATATGCTGAGGGTGTGACCCTAAAAAGCAAAAACAAAAACAAAAAAACCAACTGTAGAACTGAATAAATGCACAATGATGCTATAGAAGGTGGGAGCTGCCGACTAGTGAAAGCAAGCCAAAATCTTTTCTTTTTGGGAGAATGGAAAGCTAATCATTAATTTTAGACTTTGTATGTTAAATGTATATACCCCAACTGCTAACCTGACCACAAAATGAACATAATAGAATGAACCCAGAAAAGAGAAGAATGTCAAGGGGGAAAAATGAACAATAAATATGAAAGAAAGAAGCCCAAATAATCAGAGAAAAGACACAACCAACAGAAAGCAAAGAGTAAGATGAAAGACACGAATTCAAATATATCATCAATGACAACAAATATTTAGCCTAAATAGATAAAAATGAGGTTGTCAGAGTAAATTAAATTTAAGACCGGATAAATGTTGTTGATAAGAGACATAGGTGAAACGCGGTAACACTGAAAAGTTGAAAGTAAAAGGTTATAACAAATGAATACCAACTGAATGGAACGTTTTGTCCTTATGTTAATATTGGACCAAATACATTTTAAGGCATTACTAGAGCTAAAGAAGAGGCACCACAGGAGGACCAAAGATTCAGTTCATTAGGAACATAGGACAATTCTAAATTTGTAAACATCGAATAACACAACTTTAAGGGAGCAAAACCAAAACTGGTAGTAAAACAAGGAGCTACCAACAAATCTACTAGCAACAGTAGGAGACTCTAGTATACTCAATTATTGGGAGATCAGACAGACCAAAAGCTCAACAAGAATAGGGGATATTTGAATAATGCCACTAATAAGCTTGATCTACTGGTTACATTTAAAACCATGCACCTTGTTGCAGAATGCATCCTTCTTTGAAGCACAAGTGGAAACTGTCATGTTCTAGGTCAAAAAGTAGGTCACAATAAATTTCAAAAAAATCTCTCTCACATTGGCCATTTTCCCTGATTACAATGGAATTAAGTGAAAAAAATTATTATAATGACAATAACAATAAGAACAGTCACTAAAAAGAAGGCAGTATGTACAATGTTTATACTTCACAGCTAAAATGCCTGGGTTTGAATCTTGGTTCTGCCAACTCAGAAGCTGTGATACCTTGGGCAAATTGCATAAATTCTCTGTGCCTCATTTTTCACATATGTAATATCGGGTCATAATAGTGTTACTTTGCAAAGTTGTTGTGAGGATTATATAAATTAATTAATACAAAATATGAAGACTGGTGCCTGACACAGTAAAAATTCAACAAAATTTGACTATTATTACATTTAAATACTAGACATTAGGAAATTAAAAAAACATATATTAGCTAATTCTTGGGTAAAATAAGTCATGATGGACATTAAAAATATTCTTAGATTGGACAAACAGAAAATCTTATATATCATTTCATGTTTTTTCAGCCAAAGTTATATTTTTTTAAAGTTATAAGTTCAACTGTTTATAATATCCAAATTATAGAAGGACAGATCTAGAAAATAATAACATAGGACAATCTCACTCATGATGGCAGATGGAAAAATCCTAAATAAGACAGAATCAAAACTGAATTAAACACACACCTACTCTCTCTCTCTCTCTCATGCACACACACATCATGACTACATTGTATAGATTCCCAAACCCAAGATTTATAAAACATTAGAAAATCTGTTAATGTAAGTACACCACATTAAATAGATTAAAGGTGGAAAAGGTGTGATTATTTCAGTAAAATAAAGGGACATAAGTTATTTCATAAAATTTAAATCCATTCATAATTTCAAAACCAAACCAAAAAAAAATGAGCACACACACATACACAAGCCTCTTCATAAATTAAAACATACCTGCCTTAACATGATAAAGAATATCAGCAGCCTATCCACATCAAATAACATCCTTAATGGTGAAAAAGTAAGTACATTCCTGATAAAGTCAAGAATAAAATATAGGTGCCCATTGCCAACCACTTCTTTAACCACTGCACTGGAAGTCCTTGCCACTTCAGTGATATGACAAAGAAATAAATGTGAATAATTATATAGGAAGAAACAAGCAATAATTTATCACAGGGAAGATGACTATATTCATAGAAAACACAAAAGAACTACAAACATTAAAATTGTTATGACAGACCCATATATATGCTGTCTTCAAGAGACCCACTTCACTTCTAGGGACACATACAAATGGCAAGTGAGAGGATGGAAGAAAATATTCCATGAAAACAGAAATCAAAAGAAAGCTGGATTAGCAATACTCATATCAGACAAAATAGACTTTAAAATGAAGAAGATTTTAAGGGACAAGGAAGGTCACTACCTAATGATAAAATGATCAATCCAAGAAGAAGATGTGACAATTTTAAATATCTATGCACCCAATATAGGTTCACCACAATATATGAGGCAGCTGTTAACAACCTTAAAAGGACGAATCAACTATAACACAATTATAGCAGGGGACTTACCCCACTTACAGCAATGGACAGATTATCCAGATATAAAATCAATAAAGAAACACAGGCCCTGAATGAAACATTAAACCAGATGGACTTAATGGATATTTATAGGACATTCCATCCAAAAGCAACAGAATACAGTTTCTTTTCAAGAGCACATAGAACAGTCTCTAAGATTGATCACATCCTGGGCTACAAATCAAACCTCAGTAACTTAAGAAAATTGAAATCATATGAAGCATCTTTTCCGACCACAATGCTATAAGACTAGAAATCAACAGCAAGAAAAAAAAAAACTGCAAAAAACACAAACATGTGGAGACTGAACAGCATGCTACTAAACAACCAATGGATCACTGAAGATATCAAAGAGGAAATTAAAAAAATACCTAGAAGCAAATGACAACAAAGATACAACACTCCAAAATGTATGGGATGCAGCAAAAGCCGTTCTAAGAGGAAAGTTTATAGCAATACAAGCCCACCTCAGGAAACAAGAAAAAGCTCAAATAAACAAGCTAACTTTACATCTAAAGCAGCTCGATAGAGAAGAACAGACAAGACCTAAAGTTAGTAGAAGGAAAGAAATCATAAAGATCACAGCAGAAATCAATGAAATAGAAACAAAGAAAACCATAGGAAAGATCAATGAAACAAAAAGCTGGTTCATTGAAAAGATCAACAAAACTGATAAACACTTAGCCAGACTTCTCAAGAAAAAAAGAGAGAGGATTCAAACAATTAAAATTATAAATGAAAAAGAAGAAGTAACAACGGACATCACAGAAATACAAAGGCTCATAAAAAACTACTATATGCAACTATACACCAATAAAACAGAAAACCTAGAAGAAATGGACAAATTCTTAGAAAAAAAAAAGTACAGTCTTCCAAGACTAAACCAAGATGAAATAGAAAAGATGACTGGACCAATCACAAGCACTAAAATTGAAACTGTGATTTAAAAACTTCCAACAAACAAAAGTCCAGGACCAGAGGGCTTCTCAGGTGAATTCTATCAAACATTTAGAGAAGAGCTAACATCTATCCTTATGAAACTATTCCAAAAAATCACAGAGGAAGGGACACTCCCAAACTCATTCTATGAGGCCACCATCACCCTGATACCAAAACCAGACAAACACCACACACACAAAAAAAGAAAGAAAATTACAGGCCAATTTCACTGATGAACATAGATGCAAAAATCCTCAACAAAATACTAGCAAACCGAGTCTAACAATACATTAAAAGGATTGTACATCATTGTACATCATGATCAAGTGGGATTTATCCCAGGGATGCAAGCGTTCTTTAATATCCACAAATCAATCAGTGTGATACACCACATTAACAAACTGAAGAATAAAAACAATATGATCCTCTCAATAGATGCAGAAAAAGCCTTTGACAAAATCCAACAACTATTTCTGATAAAAACCCTTCAGAAAGTGGGCATAGAGGGAACCTAACTCAACATAATAAAGCCCATATATGACAAACCCACAGCAAACATCATTCTCAATGGGGAAAAGCTGAAAGAATTCCTGCTAAGATCAGGAACGAGACAAGGATGTCCACTTTCACCACTACTATTTAACATAGTTTGGAAGTCCTAGCCACAGCAATCAGAGAAGCAAAAGAAATCAAAGGAATCCAAATTGGAAAGGAAGAAGTAAAACTATCACTATTTGCAGATGACATGATACTATACCTAGAAAATCCTAAAGACTCTACCAGAAAACTGTTAGAGTTCATCCATGAATTTGGCAAAGTCACAAGACACAAAATTAATACACAGAAGTCTATGGCATTTCTATACACTAACAATGAAAGATCAGAAAGAGAAATTAGGGAAGCAATCCCATTTACCATCCAAAAGAATAAAATACCTAGGAGTAAAATCTACATAAAGAGTCAAAAGATCTGTACTCTGAAAACTATAAGACACTGATGAAAGAAATCAAAGATGACACAAAGAGAGGGAAAGACATACCATACTCGTGGATTGGAAGAGTCAATATTATCAAAATGACTATACTACCCAAGGCAATCTACAGATTCAATGCAATCCCTATCAAATTACCAAGGACATTTTTTGCTGAACTTGAACAAAGTATTTTAAAGTGTCTTTGGAAGCACAAAAGACCCAGAATAGCTAAAGACATCCTGAAAAAAAAAATGGAGCTGGAGGAATCAGGCTCCCTGGCTTCAGACTATACTGCAAAGCAACAGTCATCAAAACCATATGGTACTGGCACAAAGATAGAAATATAGATCAGTGGAACAGGATAGAAAGCCCAGAATTAAATCCATGCACTTACAGCCAACTAATCTATGACAAAGGATACAAGACTATACAATGGAGAAAGGACAACTTGTTCAATAAGTGGTGCTGGGAAAACTGGACAGCCACATAGAAAAGAATGAAATTAGAACATTCCCTAACACCATACACAAAAATCAACTCCAAATGGATTAAAGACCTAGATATAAGACCAAATACTATAAAACTCTTAGAGGAAAACATAGGCCAAACACTCTCTGACATAAATGACAGCAACATCTTCTCAGATCAACCTCTTAGAGTAACGACAATAAAAACAAAAATAAACAAATGGGACCTAATCAAACTTCAAAGTTTCTGCACAGCAAAGGAAACCCTTAACAAAATGAAAAGACAACCCACAGAATGGGAGAAAATCTTTGCAAGTGAATCGACTGACAAGGGATTAATCTCCAACATTTATAAACACCTTCTGCAGCTCCATACCAAAAAAACAAACAACCCTATCAAAAAATGGGCAGAAGATCTCAACAGACAGTTCTCCAAAGAAGACATACAGATGGCCAAGAAACACATGAAAAGATGTTCAACATCACTCATTATTAGAGAAATGCAAATGAAAACCATGATGAGGTACCACCTTACACCAGCCAGAATGGCCATCATCCAAAAGTCTACAAACAATAAGTGCTGGAGAGGGTGCGGAGAAAAAGGAACCCTAGTACCCTGTTGGTGGGATTGTAAATTGGTGCAATCACTGTGGAAAACAGTATGGAGATTCCTCAGAAAACTAAACATAGAACTACCATTTGATCCAGCAATCCCACTTCTGGGCATCTATCCAGAGAAAACCATAACTCAAAAAGACACATGTGCTCCAATGTTCATTGCAGCACTATTTTCAATAGCCAAGACATGGGAAAAACCTAAATGTCCATTGACAGAGGAGTGGATCCAGAAGATGTGGTACATATACACAACAGAATATTACTCAGCCATTAAAAGTAACAAAACACTGACATTTTTAGCAACATGGATGGACTTAGAAATTGTCATGCTAAGTGAAGTCAGTCAGACAATAAGACACCAACATCAAATGCTATCACTGACATGTGGAATTTGAAAAAAGGACAGAATGAACTTCTTTGCAGAACAGATACTGACTCACAGACTTTGAAAACCTTATGGTTTCCAAAGGAGATATTTCGGGGGTTGGGGGATGCACTGGGGTTGTGGGATGGAAATCCTATAAATTCGGATTGTGATGATCATTGTACAACTATAAATATAATAAATTCATTGAATAATAAAATAAAATAAAATTGTTATGACAGTTTAAAAAGGTTGCTGGACATAAGATCAATATACAAATTTCAATTCCATTTCTCTACACCAGCCTGAAAGGATCAGTTAGAAAAATATTTGAAAAGCTCTCACATTAACTGTAACAGATATCGGCTCAGTTACTATCTGAGAACTCTCTCACCACCCATACAAGTGGGGTATCAGCAGGCATGTTCATGATCTGCGATGCCAGTTTCTAACCAAAAGTGTCTGAATAATGTCAACTCCCAATTGAGCTAGGGATTCAGCACTGTCATCTATGAAACACCTTCTCAGAGGATGCTATAAACTCTACAGGCAAGGGGCAGCCACATATGCAGAGGAGCAAGGAGAAAGGACAGACACCAGAGAGGCAAAGGCTGAGACTATGCCCCTAAGGGAAACCAAGAGCAGAGCTGTGTCTACTCAAGACTCCTTCCCAGTTCCTGGTCTTCATGAGACCTGGATTCCAGAACACATCTCTCTCTCTCTCTCCCTCCCTCTCTCTCTCTATTTCTCTCTCTCTCTCCTTTCTTAACATATATTCTCCTTTCTTACTTGAGCAAGTTTGTACTTGCATCCAAAAGAATCTTGTACTTGCATCCAAAAGAATCTTAACTGAGATGATCACAAACTCAGAAGTCAGCTTATGAAGTTTTATTTTTTTTCCTTCTTATTTCCTTGATGTGATAAAGTGAATCCTTCTGGAGAGTCATGAACCATCTCAAGAGAGGGTAAAATGAGAATACGGTAGATTCAAAATTTGGCAAATTGGCCCAGGATTGATGCCAGCTCTAGCCATTATTCTTTCATATGTCTGGATGATCTCCATTGCATGTAAAATTTATAATTGCCTTCTTTACGCCCTTAAGAAGTTTGGGCTGAGATCTTCAGAGGAATGTTGCCAATAAAATGGATTGTCCTTGGTCATTTTAGTAATCTCTCTTTTATCAGTGATGAGGGTCAGTTTTACTGCCTGCTACTCTCCCAACTCTAATTTGTCTGACAAGATAAGACCTACAAATATGACATTTGGATCTTCTCATTAGGAGATGATTTTTTCCAGTGACCACAGATTAACAACAAACCCTGAGGCTTGTTTACAAATTGTGCAATATGTTAAATGAGGGTTAAGTGCAGAACATTGATTAGCATGGAACCCAGAGGCCAGAAACGAAATTATCATCCACCTCCCCTGGGGGAAAAAAAAAGAAAGGCTTGGAGTTAGGGACAAGAGACTTGGATTTGGAAGACCTGAATTAGAACCCCTGCCTCCAACTTTTACTACATCTGGAGAAACAGCATCTACCTCTGGTCTAAGTTTCACCATCCATGAGAAACCATGAGGACAATTATTCCTACTCATGGGGACTGTTGAAGGATTAAAGGTGGCCACATCCACACAGGTCCCTCTGTTTACATAGCAAGGACTTGGGGAATGCCAGAGGTCAGGAATAGAAACTTCTTTTTTAACAGCAAAAGCCAATTTCTCTAATCTTGGAGCAAGGTTCTTTCAAAGTTGAGAAGTAATTAATCACTACACAGTGCTTTTTATTGGGCTCTCTTTCTAAATCCCTACAAACAAGTTATTGTCTACATAATGATCAGAAAGTGACATCGGAGATGAGCAGAAGCCTAGGATTTGAGCTGGAGCCCTAGAATATTGGGATTCTTCTTGAAGGTTCTTAGTCTGAGCAGAGAAAGGGATTTTGGCCTACGAAACAGAAAGGAAGGGAGTTGTCAGAGACTCTTTGGTGCCCTGGAAAAATTAGGCTGGAGCAGAGCAAAGGGTCTGATTGATAAAGGTTGTCATAGGAACCACTGAGGAGGCCCTTCTATTGGGGTCACACATGGGTCCTGGCCAGTCCCTTCTCAGAGGTTTGCCAGATTCAGCCTTGGATCCTTTCTGAGTATGGCTTGAACCCTTTCCACTCTGCTACTTGGTTACTTAGTGTCACACAGCTTAACTTGCCCTTACCCTTCCCACATCAGCATTCCTAGCCAGCTGACCTTCAGATTTAGAATCCTCCACCAGCATCATTAGCTACACTTATCCCAGGCACCAGCCAGGATTTTTCTTGGCTGTTTATCCCTGTGAAACTGGAGGGGAGCAAAATGGTCTCTGCCATATTAGATCCAAGTCGGGCTGACCCACTTATCTGCTTGGAGAGATACATGTCTTGTGGATTGCCATCAAAAGCTGAGAATTTAAACACTCTCTATTGTATTCCAGGGAGTAGTAAATCTGCAGCATCCTGGAGGGAGAGAGGCCCTCAAATGACTGTCCTCCTTGCATCAGCCTGTCTGCCCACCTTGCCCAGAGCCTACTTGCCTTCTAGAAGACCTTCAAGTCCTCCTTGGGGCTGGGCACTGGCTCACTGAGCTCTTGGATTTTTTTTTTCCCTTTTCAGGGCCACACCTGCAGTATATGCAAGTTCCCAGGCTAGGGGGTCTAATCAGAGCTATGGCTGATGCCTATGCCACAGCCTTAGCAACACTGGATCTGAACCACATCTGCAACCTATACCTCAGCTTGTGACAATGCCAGATACTTAACCCACTGAGCAAGGCCAGGGACCAAACCCACATCCTTGTGGATACTAGTCAGATTCTTAACCTGTGGAGCCATAAGGGGAACTCCTAGTGGATTTTTTAGTCTGATTTTTTGAGTTCTGTCTCTTATTTGGTCACCAGCTCTCTTAGCTGCCTACATTTAGAGACCCTCTATCCTTACTACTCTGGGGCATCCCAAGAAACTGGGGACCATGTGTGAGAGTCAGCTGGCCAGGCTCCTTCAGGAGTAGAGTGAGGATTTGAGTCTCAGTACATGGACTTCATGTTATCTCTTTGGGATTCTCAGAGTTCTGTTTTGCTTTTTTCAAGCCTTGGCTGTGTTCCAAGAAACTGATGCCAAATAACGAAGCGATGGTGCCTGTCCCTGAGGAATTAGTCCTGGGACTAAGTCTACTAAATAACCAGGGGACCCAGCCTCATGCTGCTTTCATTTTAATTTACAAACACTTGTAATTATTTCAGTGTTCTCTTGTGCAATCTTTAAAATATAATGATTCTGTCTTTGCCCAGCTGGATTATATCTCCAAACAGCAAACAGCAGCTCCATGTCTAACATAAAAGGAATGGCCAACGCGTGTTGGCTGATAACCTTATCATCACACAGGGTCAGAGGTCTCTTCTGAGATTTCATCCTGCTCCAATTTTGTCCAGATACTTCTTTATGCTGCTTTGGCCAGTTCCGCTATCCCATGTGGGACTGTGGAACACACTGAGGAGGAATGCAGCAGGCAGGGACTGAGATGAGAAGGCTCTCATGGAGAGGCCCTGATTGGGGGGGGGGGTGCTAAAATCCTGCAGTAGAGACTAGTCCTGAGGGCCCAGTGAGCCCAGGAGTGGCCTCTTCCAGTGCTGCTGTCGAGGGGGCCAACATGGAGGGCACAGCCCTGGACCACGGACATCCAGGTACAGGTAACACTCAACAGCCATGGAATACTGTAGACGGTCCCTGTGGTGAATTTCACTGTGCAGGGCCCATGTCAGCAGCTGGGGCTGCAGCTCTACCCCCACGGTGGGGGCCCCATGGGGTCCAGGCAGCCTGTGCCATCCCCAAGCCTGTCTCTGTAGACCCTGAGGCTTCGGAGTCAGATTTGCTGAGAATGTGACTCGCCTCTGGGGTCAGAGGCTGCACCCAGAAGAGCCCCACCCGGGCAGTTCCCACATGTCGAATGGGTCAGGGTGGAGGTGGGGAAGAGAGAAGGAGAGAGGGTGGGAATCCTTTCTTATAATCACTCCAGGAATAAAGAAGAGGAGGAGAGCCAAGTATTTATTGAGGGCCTACCATGTGTTGTGCTAGACTTTAGGAGAGAAGGAAACTGAGACTCCCAGGGGTGAGGCCCAGGGTCACAGTGTCCTGACCTCGAGTCCCACCCTTTCCGTGATGGGGTGCCACCCCCACCTCTCAGACGCTCTTCTCCATGATCCGGCCCCACATGAGGCAGAAACGGAATCCAGGGTTCTGTTTCCCACTCCTCTCTCAGCTGATTTCAAGAAATTCAATCTGGGTTTGCTTGGATGTGGGGAAAAGTGGCCACGTGCAAGTTCAGCTAAAGATCAACTGTCCTTGGGTCACTTTGCTGTACAGCAAAAATTGACAGAACATGGTAAGTCAACTGTAATAGAGAAAATAAAAATCTTAAAAAAAATCAACAGTCTTAAAATTTGGTTTACCTCGTTTATTCCTTTTTTTTTTTTTTTTTTGCTTCTCAAGGTTGCTGCTTGGGCAACCTCAGCATATGGAGGCTCCCAGGCTAGGGGTTGAATCTTGAATCAGAGGTACAGCTGCCAGTCTACACCACAGCCACAGCAATGCAGGATCCAAGCCTCGTCTGCAACCTACACCACAGCTCACGGCAACTACAGAACCTTAACCCACTGAGTGAGGCCAGGAATCGAATCCAAAACCTCATGGTTACCAGTCAGATTCATTTCATCTGTGCCACAACAGGAACTCCTTGTTGATCCTTAAAGAAAGAAGGTGGGAAACAAAGGAAGCAGCAGGACTGTCACGTGACCACTGAAGCCTCGGCGCCTGCTCTCCAAGTTCCCAAAGGGGCAGATGAAGGGTTTTCATCGAATCACATTCATTTCATCACATCAGGCCAGGGGATGCTCTGCTCACACCTGGAGGCAGACCACATGTGAG
Organism: Phacochoerus africanus; assembly: GCF_016906955.1. Classification (NCBI taxonomy): domain Eukaryota; kingdom Metazoa; phylum Chordata; class Mammalia; order Artiodactyla; family Suidae; genus Phacochoerus; species Phacochoerus africanus. The sequence goes on from NC_062548.1 coordinate 49,189,649, forward strand.
CATGAAGCCCTGGCTGTCCAGAACAGCACAGCTGCACCAGGAACAGAAGCTGCCTCCCCAAAGCCCAGTCTAGTCCCTCCCTAACTCAAGAAGGAGGTGTGGGGGAATAGAACCCCATCCTGCTTTACTTCCCTCAGCTCCATGACAGAGGAGAAAAGCAGGGAATCACCTCAGATGGTCTGATAGGAAAAGAAGGGTCTGCACCTGCCTGCCAGCCTCTACCCTTAGGGGAAGATCCAGCCTGACACTAATTTCCAGGCCACTCAGCAGGACATGTCTATGGGCATCGGAAACTGAGGCTCAGGAAGGGTTGTAACCCAGCCGAGGTCACACAGTTTAAAGATGAGCATTAAGTCAAACCATGCTCATCCCATTAATGTGAACCCAGCTATTTCCTTGAGCAGAAGGGCAAAAACCAGCTTGGGTGACACGCGGCTCAAGTTGGATGCATGTGTTCTGGAGACAGACCCTCTGGTTTCAAAGCGAGGGTTTAGCTGCTTGGGCAAGTTAAACCCTCTGGCCTCAGTTTCTTCCTGTATCAATTACATACTCATTTAATTTGAAGATTAGCTAAGTTACTGTGGGTAAAGCACTTATGAAGGTGCCTACATATATAGGAAGTGCTCGATGGCTATTAACAAAGACAAATAAAAAGCAGAGACCCGGAAGCTCTGGCTCCTGGGCCCTGCATATGCTGTGTCTGATGTGGGAAAAGGCGACTTTCAGTCAGCACAGGGAATCTAGGGGAAGGGCAGGTCTGGAGTATCAGATGCACAGAGGCCTGAAGAATTCACTACCTCATCTGGGGTAAGTGTGGGCCTCCCAGCACAGAGAGGCTTGCTAAGCACAAGTATGACCCGTGTGCAATTACACAATCTGATGGGGTCATACTCATCTGGTCATTTCTGCTCATTCTACACAGCAAAATTGAGCCTCCCCTCCCTGGGGAGCTTTCCCATCCTCCTCCTCTGGGCATAGATTTTCCAGAACAGCACAGGCTCTAGGGGCAGACAAACCAGGCTGCAAAGTCCCTGCAACGTATGCAAGCTCAGGCAAGTCCAACTATCTGAGCCTCAGTTTCTTCATCTGCAAAGTGGAGATAACCAAAGTAGCTGCCCCCCTGTGTTGGAGATTATTATATTCTCCTGATGAATTGGCCCTTTTGTCATTAGGAAATGACCTTATTTATCCCTGGCAATACTCTTTGCTCTGAATTCTGCTTGCATATCAATGGTCACTGCAGCTATCTTTTGGTGTGTTAGTGTGGGATAGCTTTTTCCATCCATTTCCTTTTAACCTATTTGCGTCTCCACATTTGAAGTGTGTTTCTTGTAGGCATATAGTAGTGCCTTGCTTTTTTATCCACTCTGATGATCTCTGCCTCTTAACTGGGGTATTTACATTTAATTTTTTTTTCTGTTTTCCTTTTTCTTTTTAGGGCCGCCCAGGCTAGGGGTTGAATTAGAGCTTCAGCTGCCCACCACAGCCACGGTCACAGCAACTCAGGATCCAAGTAGTGTTTGTGACCTACACCATAGCTCATGGCAATGCTGGATCCTTAGCCCACTGAGCAAGGCCAGGGATGGAACCCACATCGTCATGGATACTAGTTGGGTTTGTAACCAACTGAGCCACAATGGGTGCTCCCTAAAATGCTTATAAATACAATTAAGGTTTCATCTGCCATCTGGATATTTGTTTTCCATTTGAACAATTTTTCTTCTCCCATATTTCCTCTTTCCCTGCCTTCTTTTGGATAAACTTAGTATTGTTATAATTCCATTTTAACTCTTTGGTTGGCTTACTAGCCACAACTCTTTATTACTTTAGTCAGAGCTTTAGGATTTATAGTAGAAATCTTCAACTTAGCTTCATCTATGGTCAGGTGATACTGTACCGCTACGCTTATAGTATAAAAACCTTCCAACAGGAGTCCCGTTGTGGCACAGTGGTTAATGAATCCGACTAGGAACCATGAGGTTGCAGGTTCGGTCCCTGGCCTTGCTCAGTGGGTTAAGGTTCCGGCGTTGCCGTGAGCTGTGGCGTAGGTCGCAGACGCGGCTCGGATCCCGCGTTGCTGTGACTCTGGCATAGGCCGGTAGCTACAGCTCCGAATAGACCCCTAGCCTGGGAACCTCCATATGCCACGGGAGCAGCCCAAAGAAATAGCAAAAAGACAAAAAACAAAACAAAAAACCTTCCAACAGCACACGTCTTTTTCTCCCCTTCTGGCCTTCATGCTATCACTGTCACATATCTTACTTTTACATAAATTATAATCCTCACACTGTTATAATTTTTGTCTAAATAATTATCTTTTAAAGAGATTTAAATACCTAGGGAAAAAAAATCTTACCTATTGACCCATACAGTTACTATTTTTGGTGCTTTCCATTCCTTGTGCAAATTCATAATTTTAACTGGTAACACTTTCCTTCTGCATGAAGAATTTCCTTGAAAATTTCTTATAGGAAAAGGCTGTGGGTGATGAATCTTTCCAACTGTTTCAATTCTGAAAGTATCTTTATTATACCTTCTTTTTTGGAAACATAATTTTGCTGAGCATAGAATTTTAGATTTTTTTTTTTTAGTGCTTTAAGAATATTGCTCCAATGTCTTGTTTGCATTTTTCCCAATGAGAAATCTGCTGCCATCCTTATCTTTGTTCTTTTATACATAACATCCTTTTTTTTCTCCTTTGTGAGTCTTAAGGTATTTCAGACTGGCTGGTGGGAAAAAGCACTATTCCAGTCCCACGTGAGCACCTGATACTGTTCCCCCTAATCCTCTGGGGGGATTCTTTCCTTAGCCTCAAGTGGTTTCTTCACATGTACGCAATAGTCAGTGTCAATGGACTGATGGAAGGGGCCGGGCTGCAGATCTGAGTGCTCTGTCTGATTCTGTATATGCTTGGGTCTCCCTGGCCCCTCATCTCCACGTCTTCAAATCAGGGAGTTTTCTGGGTTCTGCTTTGCTTTTCCCTCATGAGTCATGGTGTGGAAAGTCCTGCCAGGCAGAAACTGGGCAACGGTAGGGTTCCTCTGGTTGATTTCCTCTCTTTCAGAGATCACTGTCCCTCACTGCCTGACGTCCAGCATCTTGCAAGCTGTTCAGTTCATATGTATTGTCCATTTGGCGGTTGTTTCACTCAGGAAGGTATATCTATGGCCTGTTACTCTAACTTGATCAGAACCAAAAGTCTGCTATGCTCATTTGACTGAAAGCCTAGGGCCTCCCAGTTGCATGCAGTGTACAGTGTGTCCCCCTTACAGGTCCCAGCTCTCAGGACAGGGAACATGTGCCTAGCACCCCGCTCCTCACATAGAAGGAACTTAGAAATACTTAACAATGACTCTTAACCAGCAGTCATGAACCAGCAGTGCTGGGTGCTTGCATTATGAATTAGGAAAGTTCCAACAGTGCTCATTTGAGGATCTGATTTGGGGAAAAAATTCTTTTGTGTATGAAAGCTCATTGATCCCATGCCTTATGCACAAAAGCTGACAGACTATGTTGAAAAGGTAGAAAGAATCAGAAAAAAAAATGTCAGCTGGGAAACAAAGGAGTTAAAGGTGAAAAAAGAGTTCAATTCCAAAATTCACTTCTCTTTGTACTCAGCCTGTATCTACTTCACTGCTAAGGGTTACTCTTGCAACATTCAGAGAAGTCAATGATTGCCAAGGCTCTTGTAGAAATAGCCAACCCAAGACTTTCTCACTATTTCCTGACATAAAGTGATAATGCTATTAAAAAATCAACCACCAAGTGCTAGGGAAACATTGATTTGTGGAGAGAAAGACTCTCAGAACCCAGAGGTTTCCACAAAACAGTTTGAGCACAGCAGTATTGGGATGGTGAACTCTTGCCTGGTCTAAATGCTGGAGGCTGCTGTGCATTGAGTCTCCCTCTACCAAGATCTGACATTAAGCAAGCCGCTAAGAAGAACTGACCACTTTTTGTGAGTGTCCATGTTGCAGAGGCATTTAAAGGCCTTTATCTCTTTCCCACTTGTAAGTGGGATAATATAGTGATATATAATCTTAAGTCCCAAAGGAATGCTACTAATTCCATGAAAATGGAATTACCAGAGATGTTCATCTCAACAGAAGCCACTCCATAGTCTGAGCTAGAAAACACATTCCCTTGAAAGCTCAGCTTTTTTTTGTCACATAGACACACTCTGCAGACCTGAAGCTCTCAACTCTATATAGCCAGGTCCTTTCTATTTGATCAGTGAGTCTGTGCTGTGTTCTGAAAATGACAGGCTATGACCCACTAGCAGGTCATGAAATCAGTTTAATGCATCATGACTAGCTTTTCATAAAGTGATGTAAAATAAATGAACTACTAAAGCACATCATAATAGTGAGGTGAGTACTGTTTCATGAACTTAATTCTTTCAATTCTGTGCATGTACATTTGTAAACACAGGGTGGTAATGAAAAGCATACCCTTTCCTTTAGGTCATGGTCAAAAGAGTTTGAAAGCCAGTGGTCCAGCAACTATGAAGGTGCTTTGTTCAACTCCTGGTGGAAGTGAGAATTAGTATAACCTTTGGCAATGATACAGATATCATTGAAATACTTGATCTAAGGAAACCATCTCAGGTATGCAAAAAAAAAAGTTAGGCACTAAAATCTTTTGTATAGCATAATTTGTAATAAAGAAAAAATTGACACATGAACTAATGGATTCATTGAATAAAGTACAGTTCATCTACAAGATAAATGGTACCAGCCATTAAAACTATGACAAAGGAGTGATCTGTAGGGGTATCTATAGTATCCATATCAATTCTTACTTGAAAAGGAGAGATTATAAGAACACAATGCATAGAAAAAATATACTGCAAATGACAGCAATCATCCCTGGGAAAGTATAATCATGGGACGTATTTTACTCTCTTCTTTATGTCTTTGTATTTTCAGAAATTTCTACAATGGACGTGCACTGCTTTTTTAATGGGTGAAAATCATACAATAAGTTTACTCAGCAAAGAAGCTGCCTTCCACAGATGACACTTCCTTTAGGCAACAGCAACAGACATTAAAGTTAGCAATCAAAAGAAGCGAGATTTAAACAGGGCAAATGTTTAAAGTAGAGGCAAGAATTAGGTGCCAGATGTAGCAGTGTCTTGATAAATTGTACAACGATTCCCTATTTGAGCCCTCTTCTCAAGACACTGTGTCCTAAACTACTCAACAAATGAGTCATCAAGATGGGCCTGGACAGGCTTTAGAGCCAACAAATACCACCAACCTTCTGAATGTGAGTAGCCTAGAGGTGCTGCCAGTGTTCTTTCTCCCCAAAAAGTAACAATAAAGTCAGATGTTAAAGTGCTCAGGGTAAAAAATAATAATAAAGCAAGGAAAGACCAAAGGGAATGTTTTGTGGATTAATCTCAAGTTCTAAGGGCAGGAAAGGCAAATGGATGCACAGGGCAGTCATTCACTGACTCAAACCATGATGTCCATCATCCCATCTGTCCATCTGTCCATCAGTCTGTCATTCAGACATTTTAGTCAGTCAACAGCTGCTTACTTATATGCCACACTACAGTCAGAAGGAGGGCTACAGTGATCAAAGACTGGGTCCCTGCCTGTTTGTAATAGAGAAGAGCAAATCTGACTCCATGTTGGAGCTGTTTCTTTTACTTTAACCTTTGTATTCTGTTGCTTTTGCTTCCAGTTAAGAATGTTGCCTGTAGCCTGAAATATACATGAGAGCCCATTCTCAAGGCTCTGACCTCTAAAGGTATGTTTCCATTTATTTAGAGATAAAAAGTTGCAGAACAGAGAATAACATTTGTCTTGTTGGAGGCTTACAGGAACATCGTGACCTGACCTATGTGGACAGCTGCAAGAACAAAAGATTCCGGGACCAACAAGTTGGTAACAGCCAGCCACACCCTCTCCCCTTTTAGTATAAAAGCCTGGATTCTCACTCAGGTAAGATGGTTCTTTGGGGCACTAGTCCACCATCTTTTCACTTTGCTCACTTTCCGAATAAAGTTGCCATTCCTCACCCCAACATCTCATCTCCCCATTTACTGGTTTGTGCGGTGATCAGTACAAGCTTGGACCTGTTAATGCTTTCTGCCCTCATAGTCCAACCTCAGTCTGTCCATTTCTGAAACAACAATAAATTAGAAGAGGTAACAGTGTCAAGTGCCTCCTACATGCCAAGCACCATGCTGCAGCCTTTGCCTTTATGAACCCAGTCACGCTGTGGGTCTCCTGCCTACAGAAGATGCCGTGTATGGAAATAGAACATAAAACACTTAGATGCTCATGCTTTTCCTTCAGCAAATATTTATGTCTCTACAAATAGCTCTGTGCTAGGTGTTGGGTGGATAGGGGATAGAGAGGGGAAGGGAAGGAACAAAAATGGAAATACATCCCTCTGTATCCATTTCATCTGAGTGCCTGCCTCAGGCAGCAGTGCAGGCAGGGTTAGTCCCTTCTCTTGGGTCTAATTCTGCCTTTTCCCTTCAATTCTTTCCTCCTATGCACCTTCACTGAACCCAGCCCAAGCATGTCCCAGTGTCCCTAGATGCATCACACACTTCCACAACTCCATCCTGTGTGCAGGGGTCCCTTTACCTGGCACTTTAACTGCCATTTCCTGGGTTCACAAATGAAGCATTTTATGCTTATTATCTCACACAACTTAACCCTCATGACTGCGACAAAAGAAAGCTTATCCTCATTTTACATACAGGAGAAATGAGGCATAGAGAAAGGATAATTTCCCCACAGTCACACCCAGGGTTTCTGGCTCCAAAACCCCAAAACGTGTGTTGAAAACATTTTTAAGAAGCAAGCTCTACTTAGATCTCCTGGCCATAAAAGAGGTGGTTTTCAGCACCATCTCAACAGCCCCCAAACTTGTCTACACTTCCCTCCTGGAGATCTCCTGCCTGCAGAAGATGCGGTGTATGGAAATAGAACTTAAAATGATGAGGTTCCTCATGCTTTTCTTTCAGCAAGTGTTTATGTCTCTACAAATAGCTCTGTGCTAGGTGTTGGGTGGATTTGGGGTGGAGAGAGGAAGGGAAAGAACAAAAGTGGAAATCAGGGCCCTCAACATCCACTGCTAAGGAGCTGCTGAGAAGCAAAACCATGTGAGGCAGCAGCGTCTGGAGGGATTCCAGGGCTGGATCCCAGCCAGGAAGGGCAGCCCTCCCTGGTCAGGTTCTCTTCTATAATATGGGGTGGTGGGTTGGTTCTGCACTGCAGGGTGTTCTGGGTGATAAAGAAGGGCTTGGCTGGGCAGGGCCACTGGACAGGTGGAAACCAGCCCCTGGCAGGGGCCTCTCAACTTTGTCAGTCACTTAGGAAGGTCACAATGAGCCATAGCCTATAGCTGCCTCGAAGGACCCACACTCCTGGCCCAGCTGCACCCCAGAGTCAGCTGGCATTTTATTCTCTATTCCCCTTATTCTTCTGGGGGACCTGCACATCATCCTCCTACCACAACCACCACCATGGACACAGAGTACACACCTGACTAACTGAAGTCCCCTTCACCATGGACACAATCCTTTCTCAGTCACCACAAGAGAAATAACCCGACTGGCTCTGAGATGAGAGAACACAGGAGGCGCTTGCCCGCTTCTACATGGCCCATGTAGGAGAAACCTCAGGCTCTGCCTGTGAGGGCTCAGTCCCTCCTTGTCTCTCCATAGACCCTGGCTCTGATGTCATCTCTCCAGAAATTCATCCTCCCCTTTCATTTTCTACAGCTGCCCTTGACTTGCTCTTGACCCCTTCTCGCTGAGGCTAAAATTCTTCAACCTCCCCTTCAGGTTCGGAGCTGCTATTTTTAGGCAAATACTCAGCCAAGTTCAAGGTTACATTCAGGACAAAGGCCCAAGAGAGGCTCCCCCTCCCCCTCACTCCTGTAATGCCTGCATCTGGCCCATATGGAGGTGAGGCAGTATAGTCCCTGGGCATCACCCACATGGGGTTGTCACCTGGGGCTGAACCTCAGATGCCACCAGAGCTGATGCCTACAGCCCTGTCATGCCACTAGGTCACAGGTCCACAACCACGCAGGTCCCCTGTCCTGCCCTCAGAGACCCCAATTGGGTCCTCCTTCTCACCAGACTCCTGCATCCGGCACTCCACATGTGCCTCTATTCCCGGGGTTGTAAGGGAATAAGGAACAGATCCCAGCTGTTCTTAGGGCCCCCTTAACTCTCCAGACATTTCAGCATTTCTTACACCTAATACCCCTCACTGCACGATCCAGTCTGAGGTCTGTTCTGGGGATATTCTAAACACTCTCTCCATGCTTGGCCCAGCCCCATCTAACTCCTTCCCGGGGTAGGAACCCCTGGGGTCATTTCCTGCATTCTTCCCAAGGGATTAAAACATTGGAGCAGAGCTTTGATTCTCTGACCCTCAATGGCCTTTTCCTATACTGTCGACAGCCACCACCAAGCCTCAAGCTATTTACTAAGGGCTTCCACAGCTAAGCATTTTATAAAAATGGTCTGTGTCAGTCCTTGCAGCTTCATAGAAGATGGACATGCATAGACGACAAGGTTAAGTCATGTACCCAGGGTCACAAGGACGGGTGGGATTTCCACTTTGCTCCAAAGCCCACTGGCCACATGATCCTCCCCCACACATGCTATAACATGCAGGCCTGGCAGGAATGGTAAGCCTTGGGGCCCTTGGGGGCTCACCATGCCTCACCATGCCTCCGGTGCACTCTCGGCAGTCCTGCAGGCAGCTGACATTCTCCCAGGTACTGTAGGCCTTCAGCCCCGCTCACCTGCAGCGAGCGACTGTTGACAAGCTCCTTCCCAGAGAAGATGTCCTTGTCCAAAAGGACACCAGCATACCTGAAAGACAAGCAGAAACATGGGATGGATACAGAAGTGCCCCCAGCACATATATTCATGAGGGACATTGGTCTTATGATATCTGGGTTTTGGTGTCTGGCTCATGCTCCTAAAATTAGTTAGAAATTTTTCCCTTTTCTGAGTTTGTGTAAAATCAGTATGCTTTCTTAAATATTTGGTACATTTCACCTGTAATGCCAGACAAAGCTATTTAGGTTTTCTATTTCTTTTTGTGTCACTTTTGGTACTATATATCTTTTAAGTACTGTGCCTATCTCATATATGTTGTCAGATGTGTTGGCATTACACTGACATTGCATCAAAACAATAAGAACTACAATACTTAACTTTATCCTTTCAATGTCTATGGGCTGTATATGATGTCCTCTCTTTATTCTGGATACTGGTAATTTGTGTCTATTTTCTTCTGCATCCTTCTAGCTAAAGGTCTTTCTATTTTATTTATTTATTGAAAGGAAAAAAAATAGTTTTGGGCTTAATTATTTTTTCTTTATCTAACCATTTCTTATTTCATTGATTTCTGCCCTCATTTTTATTATTCTGTCTACTTACGTTGGGTTTAATTTATTCCTCTTTTCCTAGCTTCTTAAAATAGAACTTTACACCACTGGCTTTAGACTTTTCTTCTTTACTAATGTAAGCATTTATTTTTTGAATCTAATAAATTTTGCTTGTAGAGAAGTTTCATATTTACAAAAAAGCTGAATAAAAAGAGTTTCTTTATGCTCACCCACTCCCAGTTACTAACACTCCCATTACTGACATCTTGCATTAATGTAGTCCATTTTATAATAGATGAACTGATATTGATATGTAGTCATTAACTAAAGTCCATATTTTGCATTTGGGTTTGTTCTTTGTGTTCTAAAGTTATACAGGGTTTGATAAATGTATGTCATGTCTTTGCCATTACAGTGTCCTATAGAATATTTCACTACCTAAATATCCATGTTCCACCTATCCATCCCTCCCTCTTCCCTGAACCCTGGCAACCACCGATCTTTTTACTGTCTCTATAGTATTGCCTTTTCCAGAAAGTCACACAGTTGGAATCTTATAGTATTTAGGCTGTTCTGACTGGTTTCTTTCACACAGCAATTTAAGTATTATATTTAAGTATCTTCCATGTATTTTCAAGGTTCAATAACTCATTTCTTTTTAATGGAAGCATTTAAAGGTACACGTTTTCTCTGAGCACTGCTTTAGTTCCATACCACAAATTTTGATGTGCTGTTTCGTTTTCATTTTGTTCAAAATATTTTCTAATTTCTCTTGTGGTTTCTTCTTTGGCCTATAAAGTATGCATGTTGTTTAGTTCCCTAATATGTAAGCATCATTACAGACATTTTCCTGTCATTAATTTTTAATTTAATTCTAATCAGAGAACACATGTCATATTATTTCAGTCATTTTAAATCTACATGGTATCTACTGATAAATGTTCTATGTGCACTTGAAAAGAATGTGTAGTCTTCTCTTATTGGGTAGAATGTTTAACAAATGTCATTTAGGTCAAGTTTGTTAGTAATGTTGTTCACATAATTTATATCATTACAGGTCTTCCATCTGTTTATTATATCAATTACTGAGAGAAGGATAAATGTCTGCTGCTATAATTTTGGATATGTTCATTTTTCCTTTCAGTTCTTTCCATTTCTGCTTCATGTCTTTTGATGCTATTTTGTGGAATCCATACAGATTTAGACTGTTATGTCTTAATGAATAGACTGCTTTATCATTATGAAGCGATCCTCTTTCTCTCTGGTAATATTCCTTCTTCTGACGTCTACTTTATCTTCTATTTGTATATCTACTTCAGCTCTTTTATGGTTAATGTTTGCAAGTGCAAATTTTTCACTTTATTACTTTAACCTATTTGCCTTCAATTTTAAGTGAATTTCTTGTAGAAAGCATCTAGCTCAGTCTTAATGTATCATGTCTAAAATCTGAAAATAAGAGTGTTTAAATCATTTACACACAATTGTAATTATTAATGTGATTGAGTTTAAAACTATTACCTTGCAATTTTCCCCCTATTTACTCCATATGTTCTTTGTTCCCTTTCCCTCTGCTCCTGTCTTCCTTTGATTAATTGAATAAACTTTAGTATTCCATTGTTAGATTTTTAACTGTGTTACTCATTTTTTTCAGCAATTTTTTTCTATAGCCTAAAACATGCATCTTTAACATGTCATATTTCCCCTCAAATAATGTTATACCACTTCAAGGAAAAATGTTAAGAACCTTACAACAATACAATATGTAATTCCTTTCCATTCTCCCATCCATTATGTCACTGTTGAGGCAAAAATATATGCTACATATATTATAAACTTCATTGCTATTTTTCTTTAAACAATTTTTTTCCTTATCAACATTACTGAGGATTAATTTATTCCCAATAGACTGCATTATTAAAAGCACACCATTTATAGGGTTTTGACAACTCTATGTACTCAGGAGAATATCACCACAATCAAGCTACAGAATATTTCTAATGCTTTCCAAAAAATGCCTCATCTCTTTTTGCAGGCCATCTCTCCCTCCATTCCCATCTCCAGACAACCACTGACCAGCTCTTTGTCTCTGCAGATTAGATTGCATTTTATGTAAATCAGATTCGATAGTGTGTGTTACATCTTACTTCTTTCAATCCTTGAGATTCATCCATTCGTATTGCACTCTGTATCTGTGGTTGTTTCTTTTTGTTGCTAACTAGAATTCCATTCTATGTAATGTATGTATTATATTTCTTACATGCATTCACTTGTTGATGAACATTTTGGTTGTTTCCACTTTGGAGCTGTTACAAATAAAGCTGCTATGAGAATTCATGCAAAAATCTTACAGCCACATATGTCTTCATTTCTCTTGAGTAAATATGTAGGAGTGAAGTGACTGGGTCACATGGAAGATGTATTTTTAACTTTTTAGGAAACTGCCAAACAATTTTCCAAAGTAATTGCACAATTTACATTCCCCCCTGCTGGGGGGAATCCTAGTGTTTGTGAATCCTAGTTGTGAATCCGCATGCCTACCAACCAGCAGTCTTTGCAGTCCTTTTAATTTGATTCATTCTAGCGGATATGTAATGGTAACCTTCATGGTTTGAATTTGCACTCCCTGAGTAACTAATAATCACCAACACCTTTCATGTGTCTATTGGCTGACCATTCACATTTCTTCTCTTGTTAACTAGCTATTTAAACATTTTGCCTGTGTTCTATTGGCTTGCTCATCTTATTTTTAGTTGAATTTTATTTTTACTGTTCTTTACATATTCTGAATAACACCCCATTGTCAGAGGTACCTATTACAAGCATTTCCTCCCATTCTGTGGCTTGTCTTGAAGACCAATTTTGGCTTAAGGTATTTGCCATCTTCCATCCATAGAATAATCTTGTGATGTCTAAATATCCTTATTTTCTCAATGAAACCTGCACATGCAAAAGATATTGTATTGGGTCTCATCCTACAGCAAATAGGAAAGAGTATCCAACCATTTAACTGAAGCTATTGAGTGGAGGTGAATTGACAAGACATGGAAACTATCATTTATTTGTTTAATTGCACTTGGGTGAAAAGAAACCTAACTGTATTGAGCAACTACTATACGCAAAGAACTTTGGCATTTATCATCCAACTTGGTCCTTAAAACAACATTATGAAATAGAAAATCATATCCTTGCAAATGGGGAAACCGAGGCACAACTAAAGTTGCATACCTAAGGTTTCATATGTTTTAAGACCAAGATAGGATCTGAATCCAGGGCTCTCTAGTCCTAAATACAATGTTCTTTTCATTATAAGTAATGTGTGTATCAGGGCCCTGAGGAAGTTAATAGCATGCTAAATCTATGCTATAGTGTAACCATCCATATCCTGGGCTGTGGCTTCAATACAATGACTCTCAGAGAATCCAGATCTGGTCACTTAAAAAAATGTATATATGATTTCCCTCTGACCTCTCCAAACACACACACACACACACACACACACACACGCACACGCATGAGCACACGCATGAGCACACACACACACACACACACACACACTCATACAACCCTAGATGTTCTCCAGGGTAGACACAGGCGGGAAAATAAGAAAGAAATCTGCTAAAAAATATGTAAACAACCTAAATGTCCACGGACACATGAATGGATAAAGATGTGGTACCTTTGTATAATAGAATATACCCAGCCATGAAAAAGAATGAAATCATGTCTTTGCAGCTACATGGATGACCTAGAGATTATCATACTAAGCGAAGTTAGTCAGACGGAGAAAGGCAAATACTATATAATATCACTTACATATGGAATCTAAAATATGATACAAATCAACATATCTACAAAACAAAAACAGACTAATAGACATAGAGAAGGGACTTGTAGTTGCTGGGGGCGGGGGAGTTTTGGATTAGCAGAGGCAACCTAGTCTATATAGGATGGATAAATAACAAGGTCCAGTTGTATAGCACAGGGCACTATATTCAATATCCTGTGATAAATCATAATGGAAAAGAATATGAAAAAGAACATAAAAGAGGAAGTCAGCTAAGAAAATAAAGAATGGTGAGACTCTCTCAGCAGAGAGCTGGTGCAATTACTTTGTGATGCTGGCCTGTGATGTTACTTAACACTGACAGGACATGGGCCCTGCTGAGGGAAGAGCCGTCATCTGCCAGACAGTCCCTTGAGGGGTTAACCACTGTCACACCCTCTCATCTGCTTGCCAAGGAGATCTGAGAAACCCTTCTGTGCTCAGGGTGTGTACGAGCCCAGGAGGTACATGTCTTAAGAAAGTCTGATATAAGAAGTTCAGAGAGGCCCAGAGATCAATTAGGAAATAGGGATTCTGTACCAAAAATAGTCCTCATTTCCAAACCTGTTTATTTAACAGGGAATTCTCTAGAAATGCAAAGTATTGCTTATAGGTTACATCCACGTGAAGTAGTTCAGCCCACCATCAAGGCAAGATTCATGAGACGTGCAGTCAGAATAGCTCTAAAACAATCAAGTCAGCAAGCAGGCAGAATTCAATTTACAAAAATCTGTATTACATAAAGAGTAAACAAGACTTTCTGGCAATCAGATAGCAGGATTCTATTAAAAACACAGTTCAGTAGTATTATAAATAGTACTAGAAATTCTATAAAGACAATATATGGTAATATAAAATTTTTAAGTTATTTTAATTGAAGTATAGTTGATTTACAATGTGTTAATTTCTGGTGTACAGCAAAGTGATTCACGTATATACATATATATTTTTTTTCTATTAGTTTATTACAGAATATTGAATGTAGTTTTCTATGCTATACAGTAGGACCTTGTCATCTATTTTCTATCCAGTACTTTGCACCTGCTAATCCCATACTCCCAGTTTATCTCTTCCCCACCTCCTTTTCCTTTTTGTAATCTTAAGTTTGTTTTCTATGTCAGTGAGTCTGTTTATGTTTTTCATATGGTTATGAATAGTCTTCATTTAGCGGAGGAACCCTAAGGGGCTTAACTATCCTTTGATAAGGACAGGACTTCGGTGAATTTCTGAAGCTATGAAATATCATTCTACCTATTCATTTATTCAACAAATATTAATGAGATCTCTCACTTTGTGCCAGTACAGTTTCAGGTAGGTGCTATCCACTAAAAATCAAAGAGAGGAGTTCCTGTTGTGGCTCAGCGGAAATGAATCTGACTAGCATCCAGGAGGATGTGGGTTCGATCTCTGGCCTTCCTCAGTGGGTTAACGATCCAGCATTGCCATGAGCTGTGGTGAAGTTTGCAGATGTGGCTCGGATCCCACATTGCTGTGTGGCTGTGGTGTAGTCTGGCAGCTACAGCTCTGATTTGAACACTGGCCTGGGAACTTCCATATGTCACGGGTGTGGCTCTAAAAAACAAACAAACAAACAAAAAACAAAAAAAAGAGAGAGAGAGAAATTTGTTGAGTTGTCATGAGGCACTGAATGAGTTACTCCAGGTAAAAACCTTAGGTGAGTCTCTGGTACATGATATGCAATGAATGTGTGTTAGCCACTGTCTTAATTTTATCATTGCAAATGTTGAGCGAAAAGAGAATGCCTAAATCCAGTATAAAGACAGCAGCACGATGGTGTTGTGGCCCCTCCTGGCCTGGAACCCATCCTGGTCTGTAGAGCTGACCATGTGGGCTGGAATACATAACAGGAAAGGCAAGCCCCAAATACTCCTCCTGGTTGGCACATCACAAATACTGATCTTTTCAAAAAGCTGTTGGTCACTTTCTATGTTAAGAAGTTCATTTTTGTAGCAAATCCCATGAGATGATTCCAAGGGGGGATGTCAGTGACCAAGGCCCTGTGCAGCCAGTGCTCAACTCCACTTTCACAAGGCATAATTTCTGCTTCAGTGACCATCAGAATGCTTAAATGCCAAGCTTCAAACAACCTCATGGCCAAGAGTGATGTAGTCACACAAAGTAAGTTCATTCAGTTTAGTTGAAGCACCCCATGCAGGTGCTCTTAGCTATGGAGATGCCAAATTAAGTTTCCATAATTCCTATGCTCAAAGGATTCATAACCACAAACCAAGAGTCACGGTGCCATGATAAGAGGGGCCCAAGTTTCCTGCTCCAAGAAGCTTATATTTGGCTCCGTGTTCCAAGAGGGGCCCAGAGGAGAAGGTGGCTTGGAGGAGGTGACAACCTCAACTGTGTCTCCAAGGATGAGTGTTAACTATCAGGTGACAGGAGGCAAGGATGTGAGGAGTAAGTGGCGGGGTTGGGTGGGAGGCTGCCTGTAAGAAAGGCTGAAGCGGGGAAGAGGCTGAGCCTGGGGTGGAGGACAGAAGAGATGACAGGTGAGGGATAGGGAGGCAAGGTCAGGTGCCCCAAGGCTTGAGTTGAATCCAACACAGAAGGCACAGGGAGGCTGCAGGAGGGTCCCAGCAAGCAGGGGGAAACTCAGATTCCATCTCAGGTCTGGTTGCCTATAGAGGGCAGATTGGACAAGGGCCAGGCTGGACATGGGAGGCAGGGAGGTGAGAGAGGGAGCTGGGGAGGGTTTAAGTGGGATTCTGGGGAGGGAGGGAGGGCTTTGATGACTTCTATGTAGGAGGAAAACTCTGCAGAATGTGGTCACTGGCAGGATGGGGGTAGAAAGTTGGAGGCATCTTGGGGCAATGGCCACAGGAACAGCTGGCTCTTATGGAACGTTTATTCATACCACAGTCACTAATTACTGTCACAGTTGGTGAGTGACAACATAGAGGGCATCAGCCCGAATGTCCAGTAAGACCTGAATGCCAGGACCCACAGGCGGGGTACTGAGCCAGGATGCACGCAGGACACCAGAGCCTCCACAGTGGGAAGTGGGCCTCGGATGCCCTGGGGCCAATGGGAAGTTAATAACTGTTCCAAGGATGGGTACCCACAGCCAAACAGAAGACAGGAATCCTCCCTGGCCACTCAGCCACCCAGGCATGGCTGTGATCACTCTCTTGGCTGCCAAGTGCTCAGGGCCCAGAAAGGTGTCTGACACACAGGCGGTATGATGTGGGGAGGAGAGGCGGCCCTGCAGCTCTGAAGAAAGTGAGCCAGGAGGAGAGCCAGGCCCCATCCTCCTGGAGCTGGCTCTGCCCAGCAGCTAAGCAGCCAGTGGGGAGATGGGTCTTATCTCTTCTAGAGCAAACAGGTGCCAAAGGACATCTGGTTCTACCCCCTCCTGGTCAAGGCCAAGAGAAAGGTGTGGGGTGGGGTGGGGATGGGGGACTCACTCAGGGCCAGGCAGCTCCCCACCTGCCACCGTCTCCAGGCTTGCAGAGGCAATGGGAAAGGAAAAGGATCGGGAACTGGGTCGGCTTGCCAAGCTGCTCTCATCACACCCCAGATGAGGCCAGATAAGGCATCACCAGGTCCATGTGGCAGGGACCACTTCTGACTCCAGCAGGACTGCCAGATTCAACAAATGGAAACAGAGCACGCCCAGGAAATTTTGAATTTCATATAAACACATAATTTTTAGTTGAAGTGCTATCTGAAGTTCAGAGTTAACTGGGAGACAATGTTTTACCTGGCAGCCCTACTAGCAAGGTGCCGTGTGGTTGCTGAAGATCTAAACATGCATGATGTGCCCTGGAAGAAGCCTGCCCACCCACCCCCTGCCCCACTTCCGTGACCTTCTTTTACCTGTGACGTGAAGCACTGGATATTTGTGCTTTTGTCACATTAGATGGGAGGATAGGCAAGGTTGATGACACAGGTGATGGCCTCTTTTTCCTGCCCACTTAATTCCGGACACATACACTTGAAGGTTTGGATTCTTATGAGTGTTCCCCAGCACTTGAGTGGAACCCAGTGCATTGAAAAAACATCTAACCTGTCAAACTTCAAGTTACTCATATCCTGACGCTGAAGCCACTTCATTGGCAGAATTACATCCATAGGAACCGGGAGGTGGGACCCAGAACCAACGTTTGATAACTTCGGTTTTTAAAAAGTGGGGTATTGGGAGCTCCCGTCGTGGTACAGTGGAAAAGAATCCGACTAAGAACCATGAGGTTGTGGGTTCGATCCCTGGCCTTGCTCAGTGGGTTAAGGATCTGGTTTGCTGTGAGCTGTGGTATAGGTTGCAGACATGGCTTGGATCCCGCATTGCTCTGGCTGTGGCATAGGCCAGCAGCTGTAGCTCTGATTAGACCCCTAGCCTGGGAACCTCCATATGCTGAGAGTGCAGCCCTCAAAAGCAAAAAAAAAAAAAAAGTGGGGCATTGAGTGGGAGAGGTACTTAGCATTAAATTGTGTCATGTAACAATCAGTTTCAGAGTTCTGGCTGTGACGCAGAGGGTTAAGGATTCAGCATTGCCACAGCTGTGGCATGGGTCAGCAACAGTGGCTCGGATTCAATTCCTGGCCTGGAAACTTCCATATGCCGCACCCGACCAAAACAAAAAAAAAAATTCATTAAACTCTTCACTGTTTGGAGAAGAGACAACAGAGGTGGTAAATGAGAGAGAAACAGGAAAGCCAGGCTATGTCACAGAAACACCGCCTTCCCCCCCCCAACACAGACAACCTCATCCTGCATTTGAGGCAGTTCATCCTGGAGATTCCTATAACCAGATTTTCAGTGGATCAACCCCCTGCTGCAATGCAGGGATAGCAGGAAAGAAAATAAGGAGAGAGGTAGTGCCCACTGTGGCTCAGCAGTAAAAAATCTGACTATCCATGAGAACGTGGGTTCAACCCCTCGTGGGTTGAGGATCCGGCATTGCCAAGAGCTGTGGTGTAGGCCCCAGATGTGGCTCGGATCTGGCTTTGCTGTGGCTGTGGTATAGGCTGGCAGCTACAGCTCTGATTAGACCCCTAGCCTGGGAACCTCCATATGCTGTAGGTATGGCCCTAAAAAGACAAAGAAAGAAAGAGAGAGAAAAGAAGGAAGGAAGGAAGGAAAGAGAGAGAGAGAGAAGGAGAAAGAAAGAAAGAAAGAAAGAAAGAAAGAAAGAAAGAAAGAAAGAAAGAAAGAAAGAAAGAAAGAAAGAAAGAAAGAAAAAGAGAAAATAAGTAGAGGACAACAGAGCCATGATGGGGACACTGTTCCAGGCCAGAGACCAAAGAAGATCAAGAAAATCAGCTTGGTGAGGGCGTGTGTCCCTGTTCTACTCCGTCTCACCTACACATGGCACAAGGTAAGGGTGCCATGATTTTTTTTTTACTAGTTAATTTCCATTTATTACCATTCCTTTCTCTCTTGAAACCTAAAACTGGAACTGTGATCTCTTTTTCTCTGATGTTGGCCTTTGAGGAGTGCCTCTCTAAAATCAAGAGAAACTTTCATATTAATTAAGAGTGCCAAAACAGTTCTTACAAAATCAACTATGTGAAGCTTAAATCAATCTAAAAAATACAAATGCAGCTGAACAAAATGGAAACATGCAGATACATATAATGCTCTTGTTACATATAAAAATAGGTGTGTATATATGTATATATAAATTTATATATACATATGTACAAACACATATTGTTAAATATATGAACTTATACATGTGGAATATATAGTGCCTTTTGGTTCTATGGTCTGGTAAATTCTTGTGTCATGGATGTGTAAAAGGCAGTTTAAGAAGTGAATGTACAGATAGCCTTGCCTCTTCAGAATAGTTACAAGTTCTACTGGGCAAAAAATTCAAAGAAAAATTTTGTTTGCCTTTGGCATGCATGCAAAATATTTGTAGGTTTCACTGTCAAGTTATTTTGATCCAACATAAATTTTCATGATACTTTAATACTGCTGTTTCCTAACTGTTAGTGAAATTTATTTCCAGGTCACCCTAGGAAACTCCCTAAAAAGTTACTGTGGTTCTCAACCCTGGCTGTTCATAAGAATCTCCAAGGAGCTTAAGTACACACACTCTGGATTCCTTGGGATGCTCCCTAGATCAGGTGAATTCGCATTATGGGAGGGGGTGCAGAGAGTCTGTAGTTTTTTAAAAGCACATTAGAGAACCACTGAAGACCAGACTATGTGTCAAGAACTATCTGGCTTAACTGAAGTAGGGCTGGAGGGGTGAAACCAAAATGCATATATGGGGTGAGGAACGCTTTGCAGAGAGTTAGCAGCAACTTCAGATAGAGTCAATAAGGTTAAAGGAAATGTCACAGGGCTAAGATATAAAAGGACACCAGAGACTTCTGCTCCATTAATAATAGCAAGGAAAAATGGATGAAATGAAAATCACATTTTCTCAAAGAGCTGTCAAAGAACAAAGGCTAGAGGAAGCCTTGATGAACTGAATTCTGGGGAGGGGCCAGCACTTTTTAGTTGATTGGATGTTGTGAGAAAGGAGCAGAGAACTTGAAGACAGATCCATGGACATTATCCAAATTGAAGTATAGAGAACAAAAGAACATAACCTCAGTGACATGCAGGACAATATGAAGCAGGTTAACCTCTGTATAGGAAGGAAAAAAATAATGGGGCAGTACAAACACTTGAAGGAATAATAGCCAAAATATTTCCAAATTTGATGAAAAACTTTAACCCACAGATCCCAGAGGCTCAACAAACAGCACAAACACACAAAACCACAAAACCACACCTAGGCCAACATAATCAAACTCTGAAAATCAAAGAAAAAGAGAAAATCTTAAAAGCAGTTAAAGTGGAAGTTGGACAGCTGCATGTAAATCAATGAAGTTAGAACACACCCTCACGTCATGCACAAAAATAAACTCAGAATGGCTTAAAAACGTAAACATAAGATGTAACCACCTAGAAGAGAACATAGGCAAAACATTCTCTGACATAAATTGTACAAAAGTTTTCTTAGGTCAGTCTCTCAAGTCAATAGAAAGAAAAACAAAAATAAACAAGTGGAACCTAGTCAAACTTACAAGCTTTTGCACAGCAAAGGAAACTATTAAAAAATGAAAAGATAACCTGTGGGATGGGAGAAAATATTTGCAAATGATGCAACTGACAGGGGATTAATTTCCAAAATACACAAACAACTAATACAACTCAACAACAAAAAAACAAACAACCCTATCAAAAAATGGGCAGAAGATCTAAATACATATTTTTCCAAAGAAGACGTACAAATGGCTAAGAGGCACATGAAAAGATGCTCAACATTGTGAAATACTAGAGAAACGCAAATCAAAACTACAATGAGATACTGCCTCACACCAGTCAGAATGGCCATCATTAATAAGTCTACAAATAACAAATCCTGGAGAGGGTGTGGAGAAAAGGGAACCCTCCTACACTGCTGGTGGGAATGTAAATTAGTGCAGACACTATGGAAAACAGTATGGAGGTTCCTCAAAAAACTAAACATAGAGTTGCACATATGATCCAGCAATCCCACTCCTGGGTATATACCCTAAATAAAATTATAATTCAAAAAGATACATGCACCCCTACATTCATAGCAGCACTATTTACAATAGCCAAGACATGGAAACAACCTAAATGTCCATCAACAGAGGAATGGATAAAGAAAATATGGTACATACGTACAATGGAATATACCCAGCCATCAAAAAGAATGAAATCATGTCATTTGCAGCTACACAGATAGACCTAGAGGTTACCATACTAAGCAAAGTAAGTCAGAAAGAGAAAGACAAGTACTAAAGATATTGCCTATATGTGGAATCTAAAATATGAAACAAATCAACATATCTATGAAACAAAAACAAACTCACTGATATAGAGAACAGATTTATGGTTGTCAAGGAGGAAGGAGATGGGGAGGAAAGGAGTGAGAGTTGGGATTAGCAGATGCAAACTAGTATATATGTGATGATTAAAGAACAAGGTCCCACTGTATAGCACAGGGAACTATATTCAATATCCTGTTACAAACCAAAATTGAAAAGAATATAAGAATATATATGTATAACTGAATCACTTTGCTATACAGAAGAAATTAACACATTCTTGTAAATCAAATATACCTCAAAAAATTTTCAAGTAGTTAAAGTGGGACTATATAAGAACTATAGAGAAGTATCCAGGAAATTGATGGCTGTTTTCTTACAAGAATCAAGGAATCAAGAATCCTATAGAGCAACATCATTTAGGTACTCAAAGAAACATAAACTATCAGTCTAGAATTCTGTATATATTGGTAATGTATTTTGAAAAAATAGAAATAAAGGCTATCTCAAAAAACAAAGATGGGGAGAATTCATCACTAGCAAAACAATTCTACAAGAAATGTTAGAAGTTCTCCAGGCAGAACAAATATGGTATCAATTAGAAATCTGGACCTATACAAGTAAATTTGAAATGATGGAAATTCAGTAAGTAAAGGCAAAATAAAATTAAATATTACTTATTTTTAATTGCTCTAAAATGTAACTTTATACAAAAAATAGGGGCACTGTATTGAATGTTTGCAGCATATTTAAAAGTAAATTATGCAACAACAATAGCAGAGAAAAGAATGGGAGAAAGGAGTTGGGAATACACTGTTTAAGGTCCTTACCCTACAGGGTAAGCTGTGTAATAGATCAACATAGTCTCTAATTCACTAAAGATGTACACTGTAAATCCTGGGTAAACAATTGAAACATTTTCCAAAAAAATATAAATAATGTCAATAAAAGAGATAAAATGGAATGATAAACAGTATTTAATTAATCCAAGAGCAGGCAGGGGGAAAAGGAAAAGGGAACAAAAAACAGATGGAGAAAATAAAAATCAGCCATCAATATGTATTTTAATCCAAACATATTCAATAACCACTTTACATGCAACTGGTTTAAACATACCAGGTAAAAGTCAGATTTTCAAACTGGATTTAAAAATCAAAACCCAACCCTACTCTGTTTTACAATGAAACCCACTTAAAAAAATACAGCCAGGTTAAACATAAGTATAAGAAGCAATATGTGCCATGAAAACACTAAACAAAGGAAACCCGGAATAGCCAGCTTAATATGCAAAAATAGACTTCAGGAAAAGAAATGCTTTGGGGGTTAAGAGAAAAATTATGTAATGATAAAGGGGTCCATTCTCCAAGAAAATATAATAATCCATGTATGTACATGCCTCTAAAAAAGTCAAAATACTTGAGACAAAAACTACTAAAACTGAAAGGAGAAACAGACAATTTTATAATTGTAGTTGGAAGTGCCAGCCCCTTTCTCTCAACCACTGATAGACAAGAAGGCAGAAAATCAATAAAGATGTGTGTGGTCTGCAGAGCACAACTTAACCTAATTGACATTTATAGAACTACCATCCCAACTATGACAACATACATGTTCTTCTCAATGTGGAATGTGTTAAGTGTGTGTGTGTGTGTGTGTGTGTGTGTATTCTGGGCCTTAAGTTTGAAAGTACCAAATCCTTCATGTGAAAGTATTCTTGGACCACGACAGCATTTCTAAATAATCAAAGCAGTCAAAGCAGAAGTCTCAAGGAAAACTGTCAACTATTTTGAATTGAATGAAGTGAAAATGAAAATACAACTTATCAAAAGCGGGGGAGGGGGCGTTTCCTGTCATGGCTCAGCAGTAACAAACCCAACTAGTATCCATGAGGATGCAGGTTCGATCCTTGGTATCGCTCAGTGGGTTAAGGGTTGGTGCTGCTACCAGCTGCAGTGTAGGTTGCAGACGTAGCTCAGATCCCCAGTTGCTGTGGCTGTGGCATAGGCCAGCAGCTGCAGCTTCAATTTGACCCCTAGCCTGGGAACTTCCATATGCCACAGGTACAGCCCTTAAAGAAAGAAAGAAAAAATAAAGGTAGAGGAATGCCACTAAAGCAATAGAGAGAAATTTTAGTACTAAATGGTTAGACAAAAAGAAAGGTCTCAAAGCAGTAACTTAACCTCTCACCTTAAGACAGAGAGAGCAGGAGAGAGAGGGAGGGGAGAGAGAGAGAAGAGAGAGAGAACAAATTAAAGTCAAGCAAGTAGAAGAAAGAAATACTAAACATTTCTTTTAATTGTTTCAAAGAGCAGATATTTTAAAATTGAAGGCAGAAAACATTAGAGAAAATCAATCACATCAAATATGTTTTTTTGGAAAAGGAGTGCAATTGATAAACCCATGCAAACTGATGAAGGGAAGGAAGACAGAACAGAAGATCAGGAATGAAAGAGGGAAAATAACTACTGATTCCACAGCCATTAAAAGGATGATAAGGGAATGCCACAACCAACACTAACTGCCATAAGTTTGACAAATTAGATGAAATACACAAAAAGCCATTTGAGAAGAAATAGATAATCTGAAGACTCCTACATGCATTAAAATCTACAAGATTGTAGATCCAAACACTAAAGTAAAGACTATTCCTATATACTAGAAATAAACAACTCTACCCACAAAAAGGTAAAATGCTTAGGTATAAATAGAATAAAATATATGCAGAATCTGCATGCTGAAAACTGCAAAACACTGAAGCTGGAAATCTAAGACCTTTAATAAATGGAGATATACAATGTCCATGAATTGCAAGTCTCTGACATGAAGAAGTCAGGTCAGCACGATTTGATCTATAAATTCCACACAATCCCAAGCAAAAGATCAGCCATCTTTCTTGCAGATATTTACAAGCTGATTCTAACATGAGTACATAAAGGGAAAAAGGAGTGAGAAGACCCAAAACAATTATGAAAAAAGAACTCACATTATCCAATTTCAAAACAAGTCAAAATTTAAAGCTATCAAATCTAAATTAAAAACAGTTGTTCTGCTTAAGACACTTTTAGGAGAATAAAAAGAACAGCGACAGACAGAGAAAATATTTGCAAATCACATCTGTGACACCAGAGAAGCTATCCTGAATATATAAAGTACTCTGATACTCAACAGTAAGGAAACAAACACCCCAACTGAAAAATGGGTGAAAGAGCTGAACAGATGCTCCACCAAAGAAAACACACAGATGACAAATAAGCACATGGAAAGATACTCAATATCATTAGTTATCAGGGTAATAAAATTACAACCATTAGAAAGACCAAAAAAATTAAAACAGAAAACAAGACAAAATCTGACAATAACACCATCTGGCAATGACACAGAGCAACTGGAATGCTGGTACATTGCCTATAGAGTATAAGATGACACTACCTCTATGAAAAACTGATAATTTCTCATAAAATTGGATGTACACGTACCCAGCAAGTCCTCTGTAGGCATTTACCCTAAGAAAAATGAAAGATTTGTGGTAGGCTATTCATTGTAGCTTCTTCATAGTACCTAAAAGCCCCAAAACAACCAGAATGTTCATCAGTGAGAGAAATGGATTTTAAAAAAATGGGGTTTACATGACATTTTTCACAGAACTAGAACAAGCAATCCAAACATTTATATGGAACCACAAAAGACCCAGAATCGCCAAAGCAATCCTGAGAAACAAAAACCAAGCAGGAGGCATAACTCTCCCAGACTTCAAGAAATACTACAAAGCCACAGTCATCAAAACAGTGTGGTACTGGTATCAAAACAGACAGACAGACCAATGGAACAGAATAGAGAACCCGGAAATAAACCCTGACACCTACGGTCAATTAAGCTTTGACAAGGGAGGCAAGAACATAAAATGGGAAAAAGAAAGTCTCTTCAGCAAGCATTGCTGGGAAACATGGACAGCTGCATGCAATGCAAAGAAACTAGAACACACCCTCACACCATGCACAAACATAAACTCCAAATGGCTGAAAGACTTAAATATACGACAGGACACCATCAAACTCCTAGAAGAAAACATAGGCAAAACACTCTCTGACATCAACATCATGAATATTTTCTCAGGTCAGTCTCCCAAAGCAATAGAAATTAGAGCAAAAATAAACCCATGGGACCTAATCAAACTGAAAAGCTTTTGCACAGCAAAGGAAACCCAAAAGAAACCAAAAAGACAACTTACAGAATGGGAGAAAATAGTTTCAAATGATGCAACCAACAAGGGCTTAATCTCTGGAATATATAAGCACCTTATACAGCCCAACAGCAAAAAAGCCAATCACCCAATGGAAAAATGGGCAAAAGACTTGATAGACTGTTCTCCAAGGAAGATATACAGATGGCCAGCAAACACATGAAAAAATGCTCAACATTGCTGATTATAAGAGAAATGCAGGGAGTTCCCATCGTGGCGCAGTGGTTAACGAATCCGACTAGGAACCATGAGGTTAAGGGTTCGATCCCTGCCCTTGCTCAGTGGGCTAACGATCCGGCCTTGCCGTGAGCTGTGGTGTAGGTCGCAGACGCGGCTCGGATCCCACGTTGCTGTGGCTCTGGCGTAGGCTGGCGGCTGCAGCTCCGATTCGACCCCTAGCCTGGGAACCTCCCATATGCCGAGGGAGCGGCCCAAGAAATGGCAAAAAGACCAAAAAAAAAAAAAAAAGAGAAATGCAAATCAAAACTACCATGAGATACCACCTCACACCAGTCAGAATGGCCATCATTAATAAGTCCACAAATAACAAGTGTTGAAGGGGGTGTGGAGAATGTCAACTGGTACAGCCACTATAGAGAACAGTTTGGAGATACCTTAGAAATCGATACATAGAACTTCCACATGACCCTGCAATCCCACTCTTGGGTATATATCCGGACAAAACTCTACTTAAAAGAGACACATGCACCCGCATGTTCATTGCAGCTCTATTCACAATAGCCAAGACATGGAAACAACCCAAATGTCCATCGACAGAGGATTGGATTCGGAAGAGGTGGTATATATACACAATGGAACACTACTCAGCCATAAAAAAGAATGACATAATGCCATTTGCAGCAATATGGATGGAACTAGAGACTCTCATACTGAGTGAAATGAGCCAGAAAGACAAAGACAAATACCATATGATATCACTTATAATTGGAATCTAATATACAGCACAAATGAACCTTTCCACAGAAAAGAAAATCATGGACTTGGAGAATAGACTTGTGGCTGCCTGATGGGAGAGGGAGGGGGTGGGAGACATCGGGAGCTTGGGCTTATGAGACATAACTTAGAATAGATTTACAAGGAGATCCTGCTGAGTAGCATTGAGAACTATGTCTAGATACTCATGTTGCAACAGAACAAAGGGTGGGGGAAAAATGTATACATGTAAGGATAACTTGATCCCCATGCTGTATAGGGGGAAAAATTAAAAAAAATAAAATTCAAAGACTAGATACTATTCTCCTTAATTTCCTCCACACCTGTCAAAATCCCTGGCACAGATCAGATGCTTAATCTATTTTTTTGAAAAAATTAAAATGTTGGGTTAATTAATTATGTAGCATCACATAGCTGAGTAGGTAGTAAATGAAAATTAACACAGATATTTTGCAGTAAATTTTTGCCTCCTGATGATCCATAGCGATTTCACTGAGTAAAACATAAGAGTTATTATAGATATTTGTTTTCTTTAGTTTTTGAAAATAAATTACAACTGTGCTAAGTTTACATGTAGCTTTATTTTTCCTTGTTGTTAACTTGTTTAACCAATAAAATCAACAGTCAAAATTAAAAAAAAATTAAAAATTAAATATGGGATTTATTCATTTAATGCTACTACTCAGCAGTAAAAATTAAACCCTCAACATTGAAAAACACCAAGACATTACACTGAATGAAATAAACTGGACACACACAAAGACAGACTGTATGATTCCATTTATAAGAAGGTCAAGAAAAGGCAAAAAAGAAGCTAATTGGATAGAAATCAGAAAGGCGGTTATCTCTGCTGTGGTGGTGAGGTGGGGCTACCACCCTGTTCATTACACAAGCGTCCGTGCTTGTCAAAACTCATCGAACACTAAAATCTGTGTTCAACGTGAATTAAAAGACATTCAAAAACATTATTGTTTATTTTTTGCTTTTTAGGGCCACACCTGCGGCATACGGAGGTTCCCAGGCTAGGGGTTGAGTCAGAGCTGCAGCTGCCAGCCTGAACCACAGCCACAGCAACACAGGATCCGAGCTGTGGCTGCAACCTACACCACAGCTCACCACAATGACCGGATCCTTAACCCACTGAGTGAGGCCAGGGATCGAACTTGCACCCTCATGGATGCTAGTCAGATTCGTTAACCACTGAGGCATGACGAGAACACCTCAAAAACATTTTAAGCAAGATGTTAGAGGTAAATGATTTACAGTTTCTCCCAGGGGGCTTGGATCAATTGTAGTGTTGATTCCTAAACTCATTCTGCAGGATTCACTATTCAAACCCAGCCTTAAGTGCAGTAAGGGCAAGGGGGCACCCATCCAAGCTTCTCCCAGCCCAGCCCCCTACAAGCTGGCAGCACGCTAGACAGGTGGAATCTTTCCAATTACCTTCTTATCCTAAACTCTGGCCCCAGCTTACCCGTTGGTGCAGTCAATTCCAAACACACACCAATTCTAAATTACTCAGAAATTAATTCAGGTACTTAATGCAAGAAACAAGATTGCAAAAGGAGGGAAGAACACCAGTAAGGGTCCAAAGTCTGGAGTTATATTCTCCATCCACCTACTCCTGGACCTGTGATCTTAGGCAAGTCCCTGACTTTCTGATCTTCATAGTGTGAGAATGACACACAACTGCCCAGGCATTGTTGTGTGTTAGGAGATATGGGTAAAAGCCAGCCATAAAACATGAAGTTGTGTGTGAGTTTGCAGTACCATCACTGCTGTTTTATTCAGTAGCCTGATGCCTGCCACTACATCGACATACCTTGACCTAATTTTGAAGATATTCGTGGAAATCAGAACCTTTTTCAGAGGGAGAGAAATTTGAACTGTTGGAATCTGTTTCTTTTGGAAACTCTGGAGAAATGTCTTTTTGAGACTTGCCAAATTTTTCGTGGCTCCCCTTCATCATATACACCCTGATTTGGGTGTCGTGTTTAACCTGAGCACCGGATTTTAACCACAGACTCCTTCATGTGTGCAGTTAAAAGGAAACTTTTTAAATAAATAAACAATGAATAAATAAATAAGGGAAGCCCCTGCCTGCCCCTCTCCTCTCACCCATTAAAGCCTGAGACCCAGACTCACCTCCCTTGAGAGGGCAAAGCCCCAGAGCCACCTCACCTGCTCACGAAGGTCAAGGCCAAAGCCGTGGCCAGGTGAGGCATCAGCCGCATGTTCTGTGTTTGGTGCTCGATAATCTTGACCTCCTCCTTGGCTTTGGGCCCAAACTGCCTCCGGCTAGAGAGAATCAAGCAGACACAACTTTACCAAAATCCAAGGGACAACGGCATCCCAAGCCGCCATCTGCCTTTCAAATCCTTCGGCATCCAGGGTATCTGAATCTCCCCAAATGCAATTGAGGTAAAAAGATGTCAAAAGTTTCTGAAGATAGTCCAACAAAAAGCTTTTTAGCTCCTTTGGAAATTAACCTTCCCACCATGAAATATTTTTTTGGCCACACCCACGGCTGTGGAAGTTCCAGAGCCAGGGATGGAACCAGAGCCATGGTAGGGACTCAAGCCACAGCAAGGATAACAGTGGATTCTTAACTCACTGAGCCACAAGAGAACACAAAATTTGTGTTGTTTTAAGCCAAGGGAACTCCTCCGCCATGGAATATGTTTAAAGCAGCATATCTATTTAAAATACAAAGTAATTTTTACCCCTTAACTTTACATGGCATTTTACAGTTCCTAGTACCCTGCGATCATTAATTAGTCAGCTTTACTAAGTTTCTGACATGATGAATAGGACAGGAGCCATATCTTCGGACATATTTCAAAAGGACAGTCTCAACAAGGCAGCGATGCTAACACTGGTGCTTCTGTCAGATTCCCAGGCGATTCATTATTTTCAACCCCTCTACATCCCTGCCTGCAGTTCCTCGTGGGAAAGGTGTTCACATTCTGCTTGGACCCCTGTGCCCTGTGGACAGCACTGCCTTCAGCTCTGAAGCAGCTGGGTCAGGGTGAATGGAGGCCCTCCTTGGGGCAGCTTATAAAGTGGTATGGGATCATCCCCAGGCGTCATCCATGGATTAGTCTTACAGAATCCTGCGGCTACAGTCAGAGCCCAGCCTGTCTAGGGCCTCTGCCCCGTGCAAGCTAACAATCTAAGATCCTGGGCTTGGCAGCCTCCCTTTTGTGCACAGCTCTGAACTTAATGTCCGTTTCTGAAACATTTCACACACACTGGCGCATGGGCACAGGTGCACTTGGAGCTCGGTTATCAAAGAGGCAGGGCGAACCTGTGCTTCAGAGACCATGGAATGAGGATATTCCTCAACCACTCAAGGGGAGAGAGGAAAGAGCAAATTTCAAAATCTTTTTATAGTTCATACTTGCTTGAACATAAATTCATGCTTTAATGTTGTTCCTGTTTGTAATTTGAAAAAGACACCATGATCATTTCAGTTCATGAAGCATCTGGGATTTACCACCTGCCGTGTCATGCAGGGTGGGAGGCAAGGAGGCCAGATCTCACAACAAGTACACAGGGGCACACTGTGAGCGCAGGCTCATTTTCTAAGGACACAGCTTCCCTAGATGCAGTCCAACGACCCACAGATGGTTGTGTAAGGAACACAACCCCACCCTGCCTTTTGCCCATGCACTCAGTCCACCCCAACCACAATGGGGCACAATGCCACATGAGCCTGAGAGTCTGGAGGAAAACCTCTCAGCTTTCTCTGGATCATTGTGAAGCCAACAAAACCATCACAGCCCCAATAATGGTGTCATCATAATGGCGGGTCATTTTACAAACTCAATCTGTCCCTACACTCAACTTTCA
Organism: Phacochoerus africanus; assembly: GCF_016906955.1. Lineage (NCBI taxonomy): Eukaryota > Metazoa > Chordata > Mammalia > Artiodactyla > Suidae > Phacochoerus > Phacochoerus africanus. The sequence continues at coordinate 49,219,711 of NC_062548.1, forward strand.
TTTTGAGATGCAGTGATGATACTGTAATTTTTCCTATGGTGGTTGTGGCTAAACTCTTGTCCCCTGGAACCCAGACATGACCATATGCAATTTGCTTCTCTCAGGAACTTCTGCATGCCTACTCTGGGCTGGCACCACACTAGGCACTGGGAGTCCACCAGGTCAAGAAGGCTCAGGCCTGGCCACTGAGCTCATAGCCTGAAGCTCACAGCCCAAAGCTCACAGCCGGGGACACCAACAGAAGCAGCCCAGGTGGCGAGGACAGGGGAGCTTCATGCATCCATCCCCTCCCTCTGCCCATCTTGCCCCATCTCAGTCACCAGGATTTCCTTATCTGGTACCAGAACATCATTGCAGGAAGCATCACTCACATGGCAACAGCAAGAGAAAGGGACTGATCACAACATTTTTGAGTTTTTCTTTTGCAGAAAAATAATTGAAATAACACAATAATTTGAGACAGGATCCCATCAAATTTTCTGTCTTTGTGTCTTGGCTGGCACTCAGCAGATACTCAATATTTGCTGAATGAAAGAAAGAATGAATGAGCGGAGTTCCCGTCACGGCTCAGTGGTTAACAAACCTGACTAGATCCATGAGGACACCGGTTCGATCCCTGGCCTTGCTCAGTGGGTTAAGGATTTGGTGTTGCCATGAGCTGTGGTGTAGGTCACAGACGCAGCTCAGATCCTGAGTTGCTGTGGCTATAGCATAGGCCAGCAGCTACAGCTCCAATTCAATCCCTAACCTGGGAACCTCCATATGCCACAGGTATAGCCCTACACACACACACACACACACACACACACACACACACACACACACACACACAGAATGAACAAGCCTTGCCAAGGAGGAAATAGAGATGAAGTACCACAGAGCAGCCCACTCCAACCTCACAGAATGTCTTTAGATGCCAGATCTGCCCCCTGACCTGCCCTCCTCGGTTCCCCAACACCACCTTGTAATCACCCCATTTCCTCTTTGACCCTCATGGTTAAATTAGGGTAACAAGTGCAGGGATGAAAGAGGCCACCAAGGGTCCACTACTTTCCATTGTGCTGACAGGGAGGGAAGAGTGTAGCTAAGGCATTGCCAAGTGACCAGGTGATTTCACAATAAGAATCTGCATTTCCAGCCTTTCTGGCAAACAAACAAGATCTGGCAACTCTGAACTCCATTCCCATGATGTGAACCCCTGGAGCCCAGACCATCAACCCTTCTGGACATGGCATGGCTGGTCCCCACAGTCCACATGGTCCCCACAGCCCTTCCTGTGCACCAACATTACCTGCAAGCCTGGGGAGGCTGTGCGTTTTCAAACCCTGCCCTGGATTTCTTTTTTTCATTCAGAATAAATTCACATCAGCATCCTAACTTGTTAATTAAGTTCTGTGACTATGATATATGGCCAAGTGTGTATCTGTAGGATTTTATGAATTCATTACGAGAAGTCCTGGCCAGCTCCTGCAGCATAAAATCCAAATGCCTCAGATTGGCATTCAAGACCTACTTTGGCCTCACTTGAATGTCCTAATCATTTTCTCTGCTAAGCTCTGCAGACACCTTCCCATCTTGGGCCTCTGTCCAGGTAGGGCTCTGCCTGCAGCCAACCTCACCCCTAACTGCCACATGTCAATTTTTGGTGGCTCAGCCCTCTCCTCCCATTGAGATATTCTCTCCTCTCCCTTCAAACACCAAATCCAAGTGATGAAAGCCACCAGCTGCTTTTCCCAGAATGCTCCAAGCATTTCACCTGCCACTTCTCCCATCAGGAGGGAGTGCTTCTTCCTTCCAAGCTGGAGCCGTGAGTACCTGTATAACCACATGTTTTGATGCATTGACATCTGGGCCCTTGCTGTCCCTAGAGGGACTGCCCCTCCCAGGAATAGTCAGTTCCTCAAGAAAGCAAAGGATTACATCTTGCATTTGCCAACCAGTCATTCCAGAGCCCACACAGCCACCACCTCCTTCAAAGCCTCTTTTGCTCTGGGTCACTGTCCCCCTGCCCTAATCTCCCCCTGGCCAGACACCAGACCACTAGGAGAGGCTGCATGCCCCAAACCTGCTGAAATCATTCAAACTAGCCTAAACTGGAAAATCCTAAAGCTGCTTGGCCTGCTTACCCTGCCTTGCCCATGCCTTCCCACAGGAAAGGCTCTTATCCTCCCCCCTCCATCTCCCGGCTGTCCCTGGTGCCTCCCCCTGTGGCCCTGAGAGGCCTGGCAGACATTCACCTCTTGGCAACTTTGAGTAACAAGCTACATTTTCAATGGCAGTCACATCCTGATATGTTCCCTCCTAACCTCACACCTAAACAACTAACACAACTTAGGGTTTTAAAACAGCACTTGTGGCCAGACTCATAGCACGTGGAGGGCAGGCCTGTTCTGTCTTCAGGTGTCCCAGCCTGGCCAGGTGTGAGTGTATGGGAAAGGCTGAAAGCTGCATGACAGACAGTATCCTGCCATCTCCCAGCAGCAACACACCCAACTCCACCACCCATCCTTCCACGTGTCCTCAGAATGTTTGCTTGTTCCTAGATGTCCTGATAAAAGCCCAACTGGCAGACAGTGGAATGCTGGGTGGGAGCCAGTGGGCTGTTACAACAGTGATGGAGGAAGCAAATAAGATGAGGAACCCACCCGGCCCTTATGCCCAGCAGCCCACGCACCACTGGTTTTTGGTTGGGTTTTTCTAAGGACATGAAAGAAACAAAGCGGGGGTGGGGGGTGGAAGGCAGGCAGCACCCACACTCTTTCCCTCCTTTTCTCCAGCCCAAGATACTGACAGTCCCCCAAGCACTGAGCTGGGAGGTTCCCACAAGCTTCTCACCCATCACATGTGCTCTCTGGCTTCTCTGGGGGAAAATATGACCCTAAAGGCCAATGCACCCTCTCCTGCCCAGAGATGCACCCAGAGTCATCCCTGAGACTCTGAGGTGGCCACCACCAACTCCCAAGCTGGTAGCCTGGCTCCAACAGAGGCAGCAGAGAGATGGGGCTCAAGACTGTGCTCTGAGAGGGCTTGGCCAGAGCAGGAACCCTTCCCTGCCACTCTGGTCAGCCTCTTATTTACCTACTCAGGCCCCAGTCAACCTCACGGAGGGCCACGATGGTCCAGGCTGGTCCTCCAGTTGCCAGGGTCCTGGCCTATGGCCCTGAACGCAGCTCACAAGACCATAATCCCCAGTTACTGCCTGCGAGATGTTTTTACCATTCCAACTTATGATCCGTATAGACACAATATTCTTCCTATCCTTTTCCTCTGCTGGGTTACTATTTTCCTTTAAAAACAAATGTAAAGCCTATATTTTTCTCTGCAAACGTAATTTTTATTTCAGGGCCAGCAAAACACCCCCAGAATCACTGAGCTTGAATTTTTCACTGTCTTGAAAAACAGCAAGTGATGCCTGTGGACCACAGTATCCGTGAACAATGCCACTTAAAATTATAGATTTGAGAAGCTATTTCTGGATTCCAGCAACTCATAAGGACTAGAGGAAACACTTATTTGGGGTTGTTTTATTTCATTCCCACTCAATTTTGAACACGGCTGCTTAAAGCAGCCTTCATGGAAAGTGACACGGCTATTAATCACCAGCGCAGCTACTGCACACACAGCCTCTGGGGGAGGCCATGCTGCCCGCCATCCCAGTCCTCCCTCTGGTCTCTTCTCCCAAAGGAGGCCAGTGACCTACTAAAAAGATAATTGCTTTGCATGTTTCCTGCTCTGTAGCATCATTGCATCAGCCTGCTCTGAATGACAGCCAGTCAGATTGGAAGGAGAGGAGTTCTGGGGCTGGGCCTCTGTCCTTGATCCTGAGACCTGCTGGGGGTACAAAATGGTCCACAGGCATCCTCACTGCCAGAGGACAGAGCCTACCTCCTTTGCTGTCAAAGGGCTGACCTCTGCAGACGAAAACTGTGCAAATTCCGGAGCCCAGCCACACTCCCTGTGCCACCTTCCCTCATTAACAGGGTCCAGACAGGTTGGAATGAGGGTGGACCACTGGACCCCATTCCTACTGGCCCCAGTGGAGCCCTCCAGCCTTCCAGAGAGCCCACAGCTCATCCTATCCCTCTTTGTCCCCTTCTTTGTGCTGTTCCTGGACATGGAAACCCAAAGAGAAATTATGTTACAAAGCAAAAGATTTTAATGGCACTGGGTGGACCAAGAAGATGGCATGGGGTCAGCTGGGCAGCCAGGATGTAAAATCCTGGCTCCGTATTACCCATTAATGCATGGAACAGACACCTGACTCCCAGCCCTGAGCCTCACCACACCCAAACTCACCCCACCCCACTTGGGGTCAAGTTTGGGATCACCCAAGGGCCAGGCTGCACATAACTCTTGCTATTTTCTTTTAAAGTTGAACATTTAGTAGTTTGCCCTGAGGTTCTGACAAAGCAATCCTGCCCTGAATCACCAGGCTTGACAGTTTCCACCCACTTTCTCTTAGCTGTCACTCTTCCAATGGGCAACTCTCAGTCCATCTTGTAGGAGAGATGGAAGAGGCATATAAACACAGTATAGAGATGAGTGCTTCTTTAATAGTAGCTTGGATTGTGATTAAATATGCAACATGGTCCCAGGGAATATTCCTCCAAGTGCCTGTCCAGTCCTGCATAGATCCCAACCAGTAACTTCTGCACCTTCCAAACACTTTTTTCCCCCCACCTTTTAAGGGTCTATCCGTCCAACCACAGAATAGAATAGATGAAGTTCGATGGCTGTGATGGGGTCAATGACAATTTTTAAACGTTAGAAAGTTTCAGATACAGAAAAAAAAAATGAGGGTGCTTTGGTGTCAGTGTCAAAGGCTCTACAGGGAGAGCAGGACAGCTGCTCCAAACGCACAAACACAGAGAGGTGAGCCCGGGTTTTCTTGGCCAGAGAGTACAGAGACAAAGAGCCTATGCTGTTTTAATTTTTCCTTCCTCGAAAGTTACATCAAATCAAACCCCAGGAATGTAAAGGCCCTCTCCAGCAGGAATCCCGTGGGCCTAAAGTCAAGGCCAGTCCTGGTCTGGTAGGGACTAACATTCTGCTACCCTAGACTGCAAAGGCTGTCTGCCCCATCCATCAGCACTAGAAGCCCATGCCAAGGGGAGCAGGCTGCAGAACCACAAGGGATGAGGATCAGGCCACTTCCTCCCATCAGCTGATGGATGACCCCAGCAGAGACCCCAGAAGCCCTTTGGATAAGAGACAACATGAGGCACAATAACCGTGGCTCATATATCCATTGTGTGGGCCACTTCTGGCCAACAGAGTAACTTGGATTGTGACCATTGTAAGCCTGACTCTGAAGGACCAGTAGAGAGCCTGGTCTGGGTCACCTTGGATCTGAAGATCAACCAACTTGAGCTGCTGCTTCATCTTTTTTTGTCTTTTTAGGGCCGTACCTATGGCATATGGAAGTTCCCAGGCTAGGGGTCAAACTGGAGCTACAGCTGCCGGCCACAGCCACAGCCACAGCCACAGCCATGTCAGATTCAAGCTGCATGTGTAACCTACACCACAGCTCATGGAAATTCTGGCTACTTAACCCATCATGTGAGGCCAGGGATCGAACCTGCATCCTCATGGATACTAGTAGGGTTCGTTACTACTTAGCCATGGCAGGAACTCCATTGAGCTTCTTATCTGAGGGTTCAATTACACCAGCAAGAGGGCTGACCTGACACACTGTGTGTAGCTCAAACCCTTCACAATGAAACCCAGCAAACCTGGCTGCCTCCCCACTGAGATTGTTCTTTTCTTCTGGTGCCTCATGCTGCCCAATCCACCACCCTCCTCCCCACCTCAGAGGCCATCCTGGGACCAAGTCAACATGATATCACCCCAGGTACCACAGGACGGGAGGCAGAACATAGTGGTTAAAACCCAGGCTTCGGATCAGACAAAACCAGTCTCACAGGCTCTGACACAAGCATTTTCTTCCTGGGCAAGTTACACAAATTCACTGTAGGTCCCTCAACCCTAAAACAGACTGACAATGATGGTAAGAATGAAGGGAGATAGTGTCCACACCTGACACATAGTAGGTGTTCAAGGCATGGCAGGTGCCATCACCGTAGTCATTACTGTTATCCTGAGCTCCCAGGATTACCCTCTATTCTATTCATCCTTGATCTAGAAAAGCCATTTAAAAATTTCCCAGAAGAAACACTCTTTTTTTTTTTCTTCTTTCATCCAAAGCACTAATCTATTCAGCATCACTAAAACTGTTATAAAAAGATTTTTAGGGTGAGGAGGAGCATCTCTTTCACTCAACTTTAAATTAAAGATAATCAAATTGCTGACAGAGAAAAAAGCAAGCTGTCAACTAAAGTGAGAAAAAATTGTGTGTGTGTGTCATTGTTGGAAAGCATATGAAGCTTTCAAAAGCACCTGCCCTCCCTATGTACCTAAGAACACCAGCCAATTTTCTTCTTCCCAAATTCCAGGGAGGGACAAGGTGGACTGAATAAAGCCAGAGAAGGTGGTAAAAGCAGAGCCCTCCATCACATCACGTTGCCATAGAAGCAGCAGCTTCTTTCCAGAGTCCCTCAGCCTACCCTAGAGAGGAAACTAAATGTTATTCAGATGGTTCCCACACAAGGGAAATTAATTTACTTTTCAGAATTATTGTCTTAGCAATATCTATGAGTGACATGGTGGTTAACGTGAGTCGTCAGAACTGTGATTCCTTGAGATTTTTCTTTTAAGAATTTTGCATCCTAATGAGAGGATCTTGCAAAACAAAATCACAATGGTGGGAGATTCAGAGCCATAAATTATAGCTGAAACTGCCTGGGGTGGCCAAATGATTTTGTTGTAGAATTATTTTCATATTTTCAAAAACCATGTATATATAGAGAAAAAAGTCTATCATCGGCACCACTGCACCAGTAGCGCAGAATCCCCCAGCACTGTAGCCATTATTAGTGTGAGGAAGCAAGAAGGCTGACCCCTTTGGGAGCCAGGCCTTGTCTCCTCTTGCCCCTCTGTACTATATAGCAGGTGTAGGGTCTGTGTGCATCCTGCCTGTCCAGAGGGCCAGCCAGAGCCTGCTGTTATTCTGAAGACTCAAACTGGACCACAGTGAGAGAAGGGAGACAAACACTGAGGCCCCGACACTCTCCAGGGTTTCCCTTCCCTGAGGGTGAGCATCAGCAGAGTAAAGCTCAGTAGGGTACGCTTTAGGGCTGGCATCCACTTTTTAATGCTTTAGACTGGCTTTAGACTGCTCTCAGCAGAGTCCCCACTGAGGCTCAGTGAGTTAAGAAGTCAACACAGTGTCCATGAGGATGTGGGTTCGATCCCTGGCCTCGCTCAGTGGGTTAAGGATGTGGCATTGGTGCAAACTGCAACATAGGTCACAGATTCAGCTCAGATCCTGTGGCTGTGGCCTAGGCTTGCAGCTGCAGCTCAGATTCGACTACTAGTCTGGGAACTTCCATATGCTGCAGTTGCAGCCATAAAAAGAAGAAAAAAAAAGGCTGCCTTTAGTAATGGGACATGCATGAGTAGCCCAAAGGTTGCCGCCTCCACTTTCCCTCTCAATCCATAACCTTAAAAGTAAAGGGTTCCTACAACACCAGGATCTTTCAATCCATAAACACAGTATCTTTCCATTTATTTAGATTTTTGATTTCCTTCATCAGTGCTTTTGCAGTTTTCGGTATTTAAGTCCTGCATATGTCTTATTAAACTTGCACCTAAGCATTTGAATTTTTATGACCAATTGTACAGGGCATTATATTTAAAATTCTGGTATCCTTGTGTTCATTGTATATAAAAATACAACTGCATTCTGCAATTTGCATGTTTATTTTGTATCCTGTGACCTTGCTGAACTCAATTCTTACTTCCAGGTCTTTCATAAATAGCTGGGGATTTTCTGTATAAACAATCCAGTCATCTGAATACAGAAACACTTTTATCACTTTCTTTCCAATGCACATGCTTTTTCCTTGCCTTGCTGTACTGGCTACAGCTTTGATCACATATCCTTGCCTTAATCTTAGAGGGAAAGCATTCAGCCTTTCCTCATAAATAATGTTGACTGTACACCTCAGGGATACTGTGGATTCAGTTCTAGACTCCTGCAATAAAGCATATAGGGCAATAAAGCAAGTCACATTAATTTTTTGGTTTCCCAGTGCATATAAAAGTTAAATTTACACCACACTGTAGTCAATTGTGTGCAACAGTATATCTTTAAACATGTACATAGCTTAGTTTTAAAATTTTTTATTGCTAAAAAATGCTAACCATCATCTGAGCCTCCCGAAAGTCATCATAGTAACATCAAAGATCACCAATCACAGATAATTGTAACAGCTATAATAATAACGAAAAAGTTTGGAATATTGTGAGAATTACCAAACTGTGACACAGAGACATGAAGTCAGCAAATATTGTTGGGAAAATGATGCCAGTAGACTTGGCTTGATTGCAGGGTTGACACAAACTTTCCATTTGTTAAAAAAAAAAAAAAGCAACATCCCCCAGGCACAATGAAACAAAGCACAATATAATGAGGCATGCCTGTATGGTTTTTATAAATGCCCTTTATCAGGTTGAGCACATTTCTCACTATTCCTATTTGAACAGGAGTTTTTATCAAGAATGTATGTTCAATGGGTAAAATGCTTTTTATACACCAATTATGATTACATGATTTTTCTTCCTTAGCCTATATGGTAGATTACTTTGATTTTTGAATATTAAACCAGCATTGTATCCTGGAATAAACCTCACTTGCTCATGGTGTATACTTCTTTTTATATATTACTAAATTCTTCCTAATATTTTGCTAAGGATTTTGCACCTATGTTCATGAGGGATATTGTTCTATAACTTCCTTTTATTATTATTACTATTGTCTTTATTTGGCTTTGCAATCAGGATATGACTAGCTTCATAAAGTGAATTTGGAAATTGTTCTTTCCTCTTCTATTTCCTGGAGGAGCTGTACAGAATTACTGCTAATTCTTCTGTAAATGTTTGGCAAACTTCTCCAATGACACCAACTGGTCTGAAGTTGTTTTTGGGAGTTTTTTAATTAATCAATTTCTTTAATAGTTATAGAGTTATTCAAATTGTCATACATATTGGCTGAGTTAAATCATTAGCCCATTTCATCTAAGTTTTCAGATTTCTGTTTACAGAGTTGTTCCCAGTATTCTCTATTATCCTTTCAGTGTTTGCAGGGTTAGTAGTAATATCCCATCTCATTCCTGATTTTAGAAATTTGTGTTTTCTTTTTGTTTGGTTGACAATGTTACTAGAGATCTATCAATTGTATTGATCTTTTCAAAGAATCAGCTCTTTGTTTTATTGATATTCTCTCTTTTTAAATCTTCTAGTTCATTGATTCTTTCCTCTGTCCCCTCTATTCTGATGCTGACACCATTCACTGAGTTTTCTATTTAGGTTATTGTTTTTTTCAGCTCTAAAATTTCTTTTTGGTTCTCCTTTATAGCTTCAATTTCTTTGCCTAGACTTCCTATTCTTCGCCAAGACTTTCTATTTTTTAGTGTTTCAAGTGTGTCATAGTTACTCGTTGAAGCATTTTTATGATGGCTGCTTTAAAGTATTTTTCAAATTATTCTAACATCTCTGTCATCTTGGTATTGGTATCTATTGATCACCTTTTTGCTTTCAGCTTGAAATCTACCTGATTCGTGGTATGACAAGTGACGTTTTATTGAAACAGGTACATTTTCATGTTATGTTGTGAGGCTCTGGGTCTTATTTAAATCTGGATTTCTCTGCATGAAAGGAATCACTACTGACAGGTGGAGGTAGAAGTTTAAGTTCCCTACTTGGTCTCTGTTGATACCTACGTGATGAGGATGAGTTCCTCTTGTTTCCAGGTAGGGGTGGGAGTTCTGGATGCTCATGTAGCCTCTACTTACATGGCAGTCTGTGGAGCATCATATTGCCAAGTAGTAGTGAAAGTTCTAACTTTCCACTTGGCCTTCTATGACACCAATGGGAATGGGGGGAGGTTACTGGGTAGAGGTCCAGGCTCCCCACATGGTCTCTACTGACACCCCAGGGGATAGTGCAGGTTTCCTTCAGGCAGGGATGAAAGTGCCAGGTCTCTGGCTGGCCTTCTCTGACACCACCATGATGGCAGAATTGGTGCAACCCATCACAGCGCAAGCAGAGCAGAGGTCCAGGCTTTGTTGGCATGGGCAAGTGGGGCCACGTTCCTTCTGTGGTGTTTGACTAAAGTAGGACAGTACTGCCTAAAATTATGCCATCTTGCTGTTATTTCCCAGTCCTTGGGCTAGACAAAACAGACTTTGCGGGGACTTTTTTTTTTTTTGCTGTTCTCACTGGTATTTCTGGGTTGTCAGCTTCACCAGTACCTAGTCTGGAATATATGAGGCAAAAGGAAAACAAGGGAAATCCCCACTGTGCCATCCCTTGGGTCTGGCTGTGCTAGCTGGTCTGCCTTCTTGTCTTCACCTTTCAGAATCATTTTATGTCCACTTTATATGTAATGTTGAGGATTTTTGGTTTGTTCTAAGTGGAAGGAATGGAGAAAAGTACATCTATTCAAAATTCCCAGAAGTACAAGACATATTTATATTTGAATTCTATTAAGTTTATCTGGCAGAAGTGTGGTAATTGACACATACATAGAGAGACAGAAAAAGAAAATCATACATAAATGTGAATATATAATTATATATTACAACTATATAATAATTATATTATCAATATTAATATATTGCATAATATAATATATTGTTTATAATATTATATAAATATTTATAATATTATTATTGTTTATAATATTATATAAATATTCCTGCTATAGCACAGTGGGTTAAGAACCTGACTACAGCAGCTTGGGTGACTGTGGAGACCCAGATTGGAACCCTGGTCTGGCATAGTGGGTTAAGGATCTGGCATTGCTGCAGATGCAGCTTATGTCACAGCTGCAGTGCAGACTGATCCCTAGCCCAGGAACTTCCATATGCCTTGGGTGCAGCCACTAAAAAAAAGATCTTAAATACATATCACTACTTTAATAATAATCTGTCATGAATAAGGAAATATTACATGGTAAATGTGTGCCAAATTACAGACACCCCAATGTCAGAAAAAAATAAAATGAACAAGTATGTGTGTTAGGATCAAGGGATAATAAATATCTCAACATATGTGAGTATACTCAATTAGGAATGTATGACAGAGAGTTCTATAACCTGCTTTTCTGTTTACCTAATACTTTAGTGTATGCAGTTTCCCATGTCATTAAATATTCTTGAAGTCACCATTTTAATGATTATTTCCTTAGAGCAAATTTTTAGAGAAATTAGTTCTGGATCAAAACCATGAAAACCTTTTTTTAAAGCCCTTGACACATATCACTAATTCACTTTCCCGAAAGAGTGAATCAATTTTTAATTCCTTCTCCTAGTATATAAGTTTTCTGTTCCTAATGCATTTCTGCTACATCTGAGTATTGTCCTTTCAAAAGTCTTTGCTAATTTAATGAAGTTAAAGTTATCTCACTTTAACTTATCTTTCTTTGATTACTAAGAAGTTAATTTGTTTGGTTACATGCTTATTAGCCATGGATTTGTCTTCTTCAAGTTGTTTCATATCATATGCCCATTTATGTATACACTGTGGTGTCACTAATTTTCTTATTTATTTGCAGAGGCTTTTTATATAGTAAGGAAAGTAAATCTTTGTTCATCGTATTTGCTTAGATATTTCTCTACTGTATCATTTGAAGTATATGCATTTTTGAAATTTTTATGTAATCGATTTACTCCAATGCCTTTGCTTTGGGACTTTTTTCCCTACTAGGAATATTTTTAAAACTATATAAAAGGATGAATCACTTTTTTTCCTCCTCTATATAATTTTGTGGTTTGTTTTAACTTTAGAGATAAGCAGAGGTGAGAGATATAGGTCTACCCCAGTGGGATACGGGAATAAATCTACCAACATAGTTAACTGTAGCAAGTGCCACTAGGCTGACCCAAGAAGGATCTATGAAGGTGAAAAGACTCTTGTTCTTATCTGCTTAAAATAGTCGTTCCCTGGTTTCAGACAATTCCCTTGATCTTCCTCCTTCCAACTGACTTGGCAGACATGTCCTTGCTTTAACCTCTCTCCCACTTTATTCTCTAATCTGCCAGGAAATTAATGCAAGTCTTGAGCCTCCCTAAACACAGGCATCCTTTTTCATCTTTGATTCTAAAACTGAAATAATAAGTAAAAGCGAACTTTGCTATTCTGTTGGCAACAGAATATGTGCCTTCAAGGAATATTTACTTAAGGGAAAAAAAAAAAAAAAACCTCTTTGAGTGGGTCTATCTTGTAATAACTACCCCTCCCAGCAAAAACTAAACACTTCATTCTCCATCTAACAGTTTCTGTATATCCAGTTATTGGGCCTCATAAGGTCCAGCATCTGGATGTCAGGTGTTGGGTGAACACGTCTGTCATCAAGGTCCAGAACCCAGCAATGCAAAGTTCTCTCAGCTGGAATTGCCCATAGAACCCACCACCAGTTTGCTGCCCTCGCCCACAGATGGACCTGCAGGGGGCCTATTACATCTGCTGGTTTCCCAGGGCTTCATTTTAGGACATTCTTCCTTCACTTTCAGATGTCAGTGCCACATTTTGCCCAGAAATATCTGCCACATCTGTTATCTGGCTCTCATCCCCTCCCAGGCATTCCCAAAGGGCAATGCCGTCATCTGGGTCACGACAAGCCCATCTCATTTCTTTGTACTGATGTTATTCTTGCACATAATTGAAAATTAAAAAGAAAATAATCTGGCAGTTGTTTTCTTTACAAAAAAAATTTCCAAAATTAACAATTTATTATGCCTGTGACAAAAATAATTCATCTGCTTTGCAAGGGATACTGCCTGGAACTAAATTTCCACAGGGTCATTTGAGTTTCTGTGTACAATCTTAGGATACTGGAAATTATCCAAATTGTGGGATTCCAAAGGATGCAACAAGTTGACAGCCTGAGTAAATGCACTTCAAAGAAGTTGGGAATGCTAGAGAGACTGGACAAGAAGACCTACCAGTGATCAGGAAATCAGGGTCCTTGTACCTCCTCTATCATAACTGAACCTAATATAACAGCACATTTCTGAGCTTTGCTCAAGAAGGAAAGCCAATTTGCATCCCCAGCTGGACTCCACTCCTTTTGCAGACCTGCATACAGTGATCTTAATACCCAAATGCTTTCCATTTAATCACTTAAAATTATTTATAAAACAACTCCTAAAGTCGCAGAAAATCATCTTAAGGACATTACATATATAGTCAAATAATGTAAACTTAAATCTCATTTGAACCTCAATCTACTCACATTTACCTCCTCTCCCCATGTCCACCAGCAGTTCAGTGTGATGGAAGCTGTATTCTGGACAGGTACAGCCAAGAAGATGGGGCTCCCTTACCCACTAGTTCCCAGTCTAGGGCTATGGTTTCATGCAGGCCACTGGCATCTCTCATTCCTTCCACCCCTTCATGTACCACTTTATATTACAGAAGATCTATTCCAGGCAGACACAACCAAGAGAACATCCAGCCCCCATTCACAAGGCAGAAGCTCTACTCCAGACACAGCAAATCAAGAATCCCAAATCCTGAACATCAGTGACGCAGCTTGCTTCTAGGATGGGGGTCTCATGCCAGTAAGGATAAGCTGAAAAGACCAGGAGCCACCATCCCTGTCCAGGGTCCAACTTGCAGCAGTGTCACATCAGGGGAAGCAAGTCACAGTCCCATCCCCAGCTCTGACCATTACAGAGGTTCTGCCTGGAACTCTGCAGCTTTGTGTAGGAGACTAACAGGTTTTGGAAGAAAGTATACAGAAGTTCATGTCCATGAGTGCAGTTACAAACAGTGGAGATCTTGATGGGGAGCAACTAAGAGTTTCTGGTAGCTCTATAATTCTTTCAGCGACAGGTCAAAGATGATAAATTCAGTGAAATCATAGATAAGACAGGAGTTTAACAGAAAGAATAAGGGGAAGAGGTAGCTAAGCAGAGCCCTCTGTGGCTGGAGCAGCCTCAAATTCTGGAAACATCCTGCTCCTGCAAAGGGACCCAACTTTACTGGAGCAGACTGTGGCATAATATATACCCCAGGGCATTGTTTAAAACATCATAGCAATCATCTAGTGATTGATGGGGACTAATAGAGGCAGATCACCCAAAAGCTTATGGGGGAAGTGTTCATAGCAGCATTACTTACAATTGCCAAGATAAGAAAGCAATCTAAGTATCCATTAATAGATGAATGGATAAAGAAGATATGGTGTATATAAACAACGGAATCTTGCTCAGACATAAAAAAAGAATGAAATTTTGCCATTGGCAGCAACATGGATGGACCTGGAGGACACTGTAAGTGAAATAAGTCAGACAAAAGCAAATATTGTATGATACCACTTATATATGGAATCTAAAAAAATACAACCAAATAGTAAATATAACACAAAAGAAGCAGACTCACAGATACAGAAAACAAACTGGTGGCTACCAGTGGGGAGGGGGGAAGGAAGGGAGTAATAATATAGGTGTAGAGGATTAAGAAATACAAGCTATTAGGCATAAAATAAAGACATATTGCACAACAGGGGGAACAACACAGCCAATATTTTAGAATAACCATGAAAGGAGTATAACTTTTAAAAATCGTGAATCAGTATATTCCACACTTGTAACTTATATAATATTGTACAGCAATTATACTTTGACCAAAAAAACTTTAATTAAAAAAGAAACAATTTTTTAGTGGGGGAGGAAATGGGATGGACTGGGAGTTTGGGGTTAGTAGATGCAAGCTATCACATTTAGAATGGATAAGCAATGAGGTCCTACTGCATAGCACAGGGAACTATATCCAGTCTCTTGGGAGAGAACAAGAAGGAAGACAATATGAGAAAAAGTATATATATAAACTGGGTCACTTTACTGTACAGCAGCAATTAGAACAACATTGTAAATCAATTGTACTTTAATAAAAAATTTAAAATTCTTTAATTTAAAAAAAATTAAAAAGAAACATTTTTTTAAGTATATGGGGGAGATGAGGGACATGACAAGCAAAATCATAGTCCTCCCAGGCACTCAGCTACACAGTTGTATGCTCAAGGCCAGCCCCCTCAGATTTAACATCAGAGACTGCACACTGCAGGAGTAACATATTTTACTGAAATAGTCCATTCAATTCAATAAACAAAGACAACAAACCCCAGAAGGCAGAATCACTATTCAGTGTTACTATAATATTTATCTAAAATGTCCAGTATTACAAAACAAGAAAAGAAACAAGTGTGACCCATATGCAGGAAAAAATGCAAACAATCAAAAATTGCCCTTGAGGCAACCCAGATACTGGACTTAGAAAACAAAGGCTTCAGAACAGTTGTTAAAAGTACATTCAGTCCATCAACAGATGATTGGATTCGGAAGAGGTGGTATATATACACAATGGAATACTACTCAGCCATAAAAAAGAATGAAATAATGCCATTTGCAGCAACATGGATTGAACTAGAGACTCTCATACTGAGTGAAATGAGTCAGAAAGACAAAGACAAATACCATATGATATCACCTATAACTGGAATCTAATATACAGCACAAATGAACATCTCCACAGAAAAGAAGATCATGGACTTGGAGAATAGACTTGTGGCTGCCCGACTGGAGAGGGAGGGAGTGGGAGGGATCGGGAGCTTAGGGTTATCAGATACAAATTAGAATAGATTTACAAGGAGATCCTGCTGAGTAGCATTGAGAACTATGTCTAGATACTCATATTGCAACAGAACAAAGGGTGGGGAAAAAAATGTATACATGTAAGAGTAACTTGATCCCCATGCTGTGCAGCAAGAAAAAAAATAAAATGAAATAAAGAAAGAGAGGAGGGAAGAAAATGCAGAGAGAAGGAAGCTTCTTGCCTAATCCTACTTATGTCTTATCTCACTTATTGCTAAAGGAGTTTAAGTCTATGTGGAAAATCAGGGTAAGGCTAACCATCTTACACTGTTGGTAGAATGTAAATTGGTCCAACCACTATGGAAAACAGTATGGAGGTTCCTCAAAAAACTAAAAACAGAACTATCTTATGATCTAGCAGTCCCACTCCTGGAAATCTATCTGGAAAAAAAATGTAATTTGAAAAGAGAGATCAAAAAAGACAAATACCATATGATATCACTCATATCTGGAATCCAATATATGGCACAAGTGAACCTTTCCACAGAAAAGAAAATCATGGACTTGGAAAATAGACTTGTGATTTCCAAGGGGGAGGGGGAAGGAATGGGGTGGATGGGGAGCTTGGGGTTAACAGATGTAAACTATGCCCTTTGGAATGGATTAGCAATGAGATCCTGCTGTGTAGCACTGGGAACTCTGTCTAGTCACTTATGATGGAGCATGATAATGTGAGAAAATAGAATGTATACATGTATGTGTAACTGGGTCACTATACTGTACAGCAGAAAAAAAATTGTATTGGGGAAATAACAATTTTTAAAAAATGCTTGAGAAAAAAAATGAAAAATAAAAAAAAGAAAAGATACATGCACCCCATTGTTCATTGCAGCACAATAGCCAAGTCATGGAAGCAACCTAAATGTCCATTGTCAAAGGAGTGGATAGAGAAGATGTGGTACATATATACAATGGAATATTACTCAACCATATCAAGAATGAAATAATGCCATTTGTAGCAACATGGATGGACCTAGAGATCATCATACTAAGTGAAGTTAGTCAGACAGTGAAAGATAAGCATCATATGTTATCACTTATATGTGGAATCTAAAGTATGGCACAAATGAACCTATCTACAAAACAGAAACAGACTCACACACTTTGAAAACAAACTTATGGTTACCAAAGGGGACAGTTTGAGGGAGGGATGGACTGGGGGTCTGGGATTGGCATAGGAGGCTCTACCCCATATTCTGCGATAATCTATACAGGAAAAGAATCTGGAAAATAAATGCATATATAAATGAATCACTGTTGTACAGAACAACTTATCACAACATTGTAAATCAACTATAATTCAATAAAACTTTAAAAAATGAAAAAAATTAAAATAAAATTATAGAAACAATTAAAAAAGTACATTCAAAAAAATTCTAAGAAATCATGCCTAAGTGTTTAAGAAAGGTATGATGACAATGTTTAATCAAATAAAGAATTTCAATAAAAAAGAAACAAATAGAAGTTACAGAGTTGAAACATAAATACCTGAAATGAAAGATTTCACAGGAGAAGCTCAACTGTAGATTTAAGCTAGCAAAAGAAAGAACCAGTGAATTTGAATACAAATCAACAGAGAATATGCAATACGAAAAACAGAAAAAAAATTAAGACATGTGGACAGAGCCCCAGAGTATTGTTGGAGACCATTAATTGCATCAACATGCACATAAAGGTATTATCAAAAGGTAGAAAAGAGAAGGAGCAGAAATCTATTGCATTTCTGTACACTAGCAATAGAAGATCAAAAAATAGAAATTAGGTAAATGGGTAAATCCTATTTACCATCGGCTCAAAAAGAATAAAATGCCTAAGAATAAACCTACCTAAAGAGACAAAAGGCCTTACTCTGAGAACTAGAAGATGCTGATGAAAGAAATCAAAGATGACACAAATGGAAATATATACCATGCTCTTGGATTGGCAGAATCAATACTGTCAAAATGCCTGTACTGCCCAAGGCAATCTACAGATTCAATGCAATCCCCATCAAGTTACCAATGGCATTCTTGATAGAACAAAACATTTTTAAATATGTATGGAAATATAAAAGACCCTGAATAGACAAAGCAATCTTGAAAAAAAAAAATGGCACTGGAGGAATCTGGCTCCCTGACTTCAGTCTATACTACAAAGCTACAGTCATCAAAACAGTATGGTACTGACACAAAAACAGAAATATAAATCAGTGGAACAGGAAAGAAAGATCAGAAATAAAGCCAAGCACCTATGGTCAATTAATCTATGACAAAGGAGGCAAGAACATACAGTGAAGGACAGTCTCTTCAACAAGTGGTGCTAGGAAAATGGGACAGCTATATGTAAAAGAATGAAATTAGAATATTGTCTAACACCGTATCCAAAAATAAAATCAAAATGGATGAAGGACCATAAAAAAAAAAGCCAGATACTATAAAACTCCTGGAGGAAAACATGGGCAGAACACCTTTGATATAAACTGCAGCAATATTATGTTTGATCCACCTCCTAGTGAAAAAAAAAAAAAACCACAAAAATAGACCAATAGGACCTAATTAAACTTAAAAGCTTTTGCACACCAAAGGAAGACATAAAAAAATAAGACAACACACAGAGCGGGAGAAAAATATTTGTGAATGAAGAAACCAACGAGGCATAAATCTAGAAAATATACAAATATCTCATGGAACTTTATACCCAAAAAAACAAAACAAAACAAAAAACGGGCAGATCTAAATAGGCATTTTTCCAAAGACAGACAGATGGCCAAGAAAGATGTTCAACCTCACTAATTATTAGAAAAATGCAAGTCAAAACTACAATGATGCTGTCTAGAATGGCCATCATCAAAAGTCTAAAAAAAATAAATGCTAGAAAGGATGTGGAGAAAAGAGAACCCCTCATCAATGTTGGTAGGAATGTAAATTGGTGCAGCCAGTATAGAGGATAGTATGGAGGTTTTTTAAAAAACTAAACATAGAACTACCATATATGATCCAGCAATCCCACTTATGAGCATATCTGGAGAAAACCATAATTCTTTGTCTTACAACAGCCAAGACAAAGAAGTAACCCAAATGCCCATTGACAGAGGAATGGATAAAGAACATGGGGTACATATATACAATGGAATATTATTCGGCCATATAAAAGAATAAAATCATGCCATTTGCAGCAACATGGATGGAACTAGAGATTATCACACTAAATGGAGTAAGTAAAACAGAGAAGATAAACACAATATATCACGTATGTTGAATCTAATAAAAAAGATACAAATGAGCTTATTTATAAAATAGGAACAGACTCACAGATTTCAAAACCAATGTTATAGTTACCAAAGGTGAAACTGTTGTGAGGAAGGAGGAATTGGGAGGGTGCAAACAACACATACACACTACTGTATAAAAGAGATTATTAACAAGAATCTACTGTATAGCACAGGAAAACCTACTCAATAGTTTGTAATAAACTATACAGGTAGAAAGAATGGATATATTTTATATGCATAACAGATTCACTTTGCTGTACACCTGAAACTAATACAACATTGTAAGTCAACTATACTCCAATAAAAATTTTTAATTAAAAAATAAATATAATAACCTGTGATGTTGAGCATTTTTCCATGTGCTTGTTGGGCATCTGTATATCTTCCTTGGAGAAATGTCTATTCAGGACTTTTGCCCATTTTTCAATTGGGTTGTTGGCTTTTTTGCTGTTGAGTTGTATAAGTTGTTTGTATATTTTAGAGATTAAGCTCTTGTCAGTTGCATCATTTGAAAATATCTTCTCCCATTCTGTAAATTGTCTTTTGTTTTCTTTTTGGTTTCCTTTGGAATGGATTAGCAATGAGATCCTGCTGTGTAGCACTGGGAACTATGTCTAGTCACTTATGATGGAGCATGATAATGTGAGAAAAAAGGATGTATACATGTATACTGGGCCACCATGCTGTACAGTAGAAAATTGACAGAACATTGTAAACCAGCTATAATGGAAAAAATAAAAAGCATATGCAAAAATAACTAAATAAATATAAAGAGAAAAATCCTCTATATTTACAATATAAAATAAATTTAGTAAATACCTACCTCAAAAAAAAGTAATTTTGCTACATAAATGACATGCATGAATCTGGAAACATTATGCTAAACAAATGTCAGTGATAACAATGCATTATATGATTTTAATGATATGAAATGACCAGAAAGGGCAAAAGTATAAAGACAGATAGTAGATTAGTTCTAAGATTGGGGGTAGGAGTAATTGGAGGGGACTGCTGTGAGTACAGGGTTTCTTTTGGGATTGACAAAAATTTTGTAAGTTAGACCGTGGTGAGGGAGACACACTTCTGTGAATATACTAAAAACCACTGAATTGTGAACTTTGGGCAAATTTAAGGTATAAGAATTATATCTCAATAAAGCTGGGTTTTTTTAAGCAGTTAGGGCAATTAATTTTACTTCTTCACATGCTCTTGAATTTACAGTCCTGCACAATCAGAAATGAGCCACTATTCACAAGGTTCCATGTGCATCTCATGAAACCTGTGTGGACTCTCAGGAGGCAGTTTGTACAGGTGTGTGATAATTGCCTGGAGTGCTTGAAGATGCTATAGAGTTGAGTGCAAAATGGTAACTACAATTCCCCCAGATGTTCATTTTGAAGATAATATACAAGACTTCAGAAACATAAGATAAGCTCACTTCAGGAACACTCTATGTGGACAGTATTCTAAATTTAGCAGTAGTATTAAGTCAATTTGTTGGACAAAAGCTACTGAGCTGGCGCCTTTGGTTTTCACTGCACTACACTCTAGACAGTCATGTTTGGTCTCGTAACTATGAGTTACCTTTGGCTTGTATATTATTCATAAAGTTTAAGTGGCACCTTCTGACACAGCTTCCCCCAGACACTGAGAACTTCCAGCAAGTTCTGTTGTAATTGAATCTACAATCCTTCCTCATAAGTAAACCATTAAAGTGACTTAAGTTCCAATGAGATCATCCCCCATCCTCCCTGTCCTGCAGGTGTAGCTGTGTCTTTAGCTAATCACCTGCCAAGACCACGGGAAAGTGGAGAACTTAAGGCTGGCACTAATTAAGAGTCCACAAGAGCCCAAGAACACTTCCAGCATCAGGGTCAAGAGTGAGAACCTTGGCCCCTTTAGTTCTTGGTCCACTGACTTGGGGTCTAGAAAGAGAGAAGCTAAAGATTCTGGTTATTACTGGGTTGTTCCATGTTCAGTTTATTTGGGATAAAGAAAGGAAACAAGAATTTCCAGAGCAACTGCTCCAAGTACTCAGTGTACTCACATGGGTTACAGAAGTTAATCCACCAGGGAGGTATCAGCAAACCCAAATTTCTAGAAGAAGAAATCAAGTCCCAGCAGAGCTAAATCATTTTCCTGAGGCCATGTTGGAACTTGATCTCACCTCCTCCCATCCCTCAAGCCCTCTGCTGGGGCGATTCTGTGGTCACATAGGACCAGTGGCTCCTGACCAGGGTGATGGGTGTTGGATTTGGGTCAGCCCTAAGGTTATCATCTTTGATGGGAAGCAAATATTGGAGACTTTGTTGACTCTAAAACTCTGGCCAAATAAAAAAACGGAAACAGGAGTTCCCATTGTGGCTCAGCAGATTACAAACCTGACTAGTACCCATGAGGATGCAGGATTGATCCCTGGCCTTGCTCAGTAGGTGCTGCCATGAGCTATGGTATAGGCTGGCAGCTGTAGCTCCAATTCTAACCCCTAGCCTGGGAACTTCCATATGCCACAGGTGCGGCCCTAAACAGCAATAAAAAAAAAAAAGGAAATAGATGCAGCCTATTCATTATGAGGATGCTAAATATTTATCAGCAGGTAAAGCCTTTTGGGAATCATTAAAATATTTATTCAAAATTTTTATCAAATAATTGTCTTTCTCTTCAAATGAATATTGGGAATTTTGTATACCTATGAGAAGAGGTAAATAGAAGCCCTCCACTGTCAGCAAGCAAGCAAGTAAAGCTTGCCATTATGAAAAAGAAAGAACCAAACTTGGATGTTATCCAAAATAAGAATGCAGGACTTTTTGCTCAAAGTAGAAAGGCAACACAGGCTTTTAATGTAACAGTAAATTAACCCCCCAAGTTTGAATACTAGAGAAAACCTCTGCTAATTGGCTAAGGCTGCTGCCGTGTGTCATGGTGCGTGCAAGCCTGGGGCCCAGAGCTGAGCTTTTTGCTCTCTGTTCTCATTAAAAGGTGGGAACAAGATCAAAGGATGCAGAGGAACCAAGAATAAGTGCCCTGCACTTTCTATCAGCTGTCTGGTCCCGTCCAAAAAGGATTTTGATGTATTTTTTAAAAGAAGCCAAATTTCTACTCCTCACCGCAAGAGCTGAAAACTCAGTGCATGCTAATATATTCAACAATTTCACGTTAAGATCAAAGTTCACCCATCCCAAATCATCTGTACTTTGTGGAGGCAGGCCATCTGCCTGCAGAAACATCAACCGAGGGACCCGTTCACACCAACCCAGCATTTCCTAAACTGCCTTCTGCAGACCTCTGGCAAAACAATGACATTATCAGGACCCTGGGGGCAGAAAACATGAAAGAAAAATTTGGGAGTAAGGCAGTGGCAAACCCAGATGAATATGTCCTGGGGAAAGCCAGGGAGGTGGGTGCAGTATGAGCACGTACAAGAAATGTTAACCCAAAACCAGTTTTCAGGAAACAGACCTGATGCACAGTAGGGGCCCAGTGAGCCAGCTGAAGGCCAAAGAGCAGTTGAGGAGGATGACAATAGGCTCAGAAAGGGGGACAGAAATCAGAGATGGCAACGTATTCAGTTCTACAAGCCTAACTCCAGTGGAATGCTGCAACAAGACATGCTGAAAGATCCAAGTTCAGGCTTGGGGATGAGCCTAGGATGTGGTGGCAAGCAGCTCATTCCCATCAGGGCCATCAGGTAAAATACTTGCTCAGGGAAGCCAACAATTGCTAAAAATTCTAGTGTTTACTAAGAAAGTAATACATGCACATGGTTGAAAAATGGCTATTTTTCTTTTTTTTTTTAAAAAAGGACCTTCTTTTCTCTACCCCTGCCCACACCCTGTAAATAAATGCTGGTGACAATCTCTTACATATTCATTCAGATGGCATGTGTGATGTATATCCATCCATCCTTTTCTCTACACAAATTGGATCATGCAGTACCTACCAATCTTCACCTTGCTTTTCCACGCACTAACATATCTTAAGCTCTCTGTATATCCTACGCTATCCCACCTCCTTCCTCATTCTTTGTAGCAATCATAGGATTCCATTATATAGATTAACTACTTTGCATTTACTCCATCTCCCTTGTTAGATACTGAAGTATTTACAGTATGTTTCTCTCTCTCTCTCTCTCTTTTTTTTTTTTTTTTTTGTCTTTTAGGGCCGCACCCTCGGCATACGGAGTTCCCAGGCTAGGGGTCGAATTGGAGCTGTAGCTGCCGGCCTACACCCCAGCTACAGTAACACCAGATCCGAGCCACATCTGCAGCCTACACCACAGCTCACAGCTCACCAGATCCTTAACCCAGGATTGAACCTGCGTCCTCATGGATGCTAGTCGGGTTCATTAACTGCTGAGCCATGATGGGAAATCCTACAGCATGTTTCTTTGAAAGGCAATGCTATCCTAAAATATCCATATCTGCTCTTCTACAAGGGGTATAGTATATCTTTTTTATTTTTGTTAATTTTATTGAAGTACAGTTAATTTCCAATGTTGTGTTAACTTCTGCTGTACAGCAATACAGCAAGTGACTCAGTTTCATATATATATATATATATATTCTTTTTCATATTCTTTTACATTATGGTTTATCACAGGGTATTTTGCTTTTTGCAGCATATGGATGTTCCCAGGCTAGGAGCAAATCTGAGCTGCAGCTGAGGCCTATACCACATTCATGGCAACACTGGGTCTGAGCCACATCTGTGACTTAGGCCACCCTTGCAGCACCACAGGATCCTTAACCCACTAAGCAAGGCCAGAATCAAACCCACATTCTCACAGAGACAACATTGGGTCCTTAACCCACTGAACCACAATGGGAATTCCTATCACAGGATATTAAATATAGTTCCCTGTGCTGTAGAGTAGGACCTTGTCATTTATCCATCCTATATATAATAATTTGCACCTGCAAATCCCAAATTCCCAATCCTTCCATCCCCAGCCCCTTCTCCCCCTTGGCAAACACAAACCTGTTCCCTCTATCAGTAACAGTATATCTTTAAGTACATTTCTGGAAGAGAAGTTTCTAGCACCAAGGGAATGAGCATGAACAATTTTAATAGACTTTGAGAATCAAAAGACTATTAAAATCAAACAGAGGCGTTCCTGTCGTGGCTCAGGGGTAATGAACCCAGCTCGTATCCATGAAGATGCAGGTCGATCCGTGGCCTCTTGCTCAGTGGGCTAAGGATCTGGTGTTGCTGTGGCTGTGGTGTAGGCTGGCGGCTACAGCCCTGATTTGACCCCGAGCCTGGGAACCTCCATGTGCCATGAGTGTGGCCCTAAAAATCAGAAAAAATAAAAACCAAAAAACAGTCTAGGTTTTGACCCTAGAGAGATCCACGCCTCGTGGCTAGAACAGGACTCAGTGAACATTTTTGTGAAGGACCAGTTACTAAATGCTTTTGGCTTTTCAGGCCAAATGGCCTCTATTGCAATTACTCAACTCTGCTACAAGAAGAAAGCAGCTGAACAAATGCCCTTAGCCGTGTTCTCACAAAACTTTATAAAGACAGGCAGTAGACCAGAGGCAGCCTCCAGTTTAGAGAAATGGAAGATGGATACTGGCTTCTAGCTGATGAGACCGTTTCATCGTCACAAGCTGGCATGCCCTTAAGAAACAGCTCCACAATCTAATTACTTCTGCAGAGAAACGTGAAGATCAGTTATTCTGAATCACTGCTTTTAAAATAATTCTCTAAATCCAACTCTGTGCCCCAAGTATCATGGAAGAGTACTCCCCTGAAGACCCATAGCAAAGAAAGTCCACTATTTAACAGGTTTGGGAAATGCTGCATACAGTATTCACCTCTCCAGAAAGATCCTACTGTATACGTGACAGCCCAGAAATGGCTCTGAGAATACTGCAGTAAAGAAAACTGTTTCCGTGCATTTTCCTAAGTTACTTGGTCATCTAACCTATTTTTGCAGAGTTTAGAACCCTGGGACACACCTTTTGAAAATGCACAGTTGGGCGATAACCACTTTTCCATCAAATTTTATATACAGCCAGTGGGACTCCTTGCATTTCTTGCCAGTCCAGGCAGAGATTTTTCAACCTGTTCAGAAGTGGCTCCAGACTGTGAATGATCTGCATAATCTCCTCCAAAGGACCAGCAGCGGGTAATTCCCCATTCTTCCTGTGAGTAGAGGGAGGATGCAGGGCCGAAGGCTTCCATGGCCTCGTGTGGGTCTGAGAGTTTGGACACTAAGTGAATATGGCTAAAGTTGAAAGTTTTAATAGACCAGTTGGCCCATTCAAGACCAGAATAGGATGTTGTTAAGCATAAGGCAGGCCAGAGATGATGTGTGGCCTCACTCCCCTGACAGCACAATACCAAGCTCCAGCTAAAGAGGGTAGGGACAGGGAAGGGGATCCTATGCGGGGGTGGGTAGGAGGCCCTCTTCTCAAAGAAACAAAAATGCAGAGATCCATTAGCAGAGCAGCTGCTCAGAATTTAGATACTGAACTTTTAGGTAAGTCTTTCCATTCTTGCCTCACTGGATGAAGGAAGCAGATTTACCATTTCATCATTTGCTCAATCAACGGTTTTTATTAAGAATCTTTTATATGCCGGGTACTTCCTAGAGCTGAGGATACAGCAGTGAACAACTGAAGACTCTGCCCTCAAGAGGCTGACCTCCTATAGGAGGTAGAAAGACAATATCCATGGAAACGAATAAGGAATAAGGGCGTGGGTCATTCTTCTGGCTTGAGTCATTGCTGTGATGAAGGCTCCTTCAGTCCACGTGTTACTCTTTTGTGGGGAATCCACCACCTCCCTGGCAGCCTGCTCTTCAGCTCAATACAATGGGAGTAGATGTGGATTTACTTTTATTCATTCAGAATCTGTCTTCCATCAATTCTGCAACACTTTTAAACAAGATCTCTTTTATTTTCTCCTCCCTTTCACCTCTCTGAAATTTACTGTTTCTGGCATGCCAATCAGACATGAGTGTAAATTTCTCACTTGTTCCTACCTGTTTCTTCACTCCTCGTGTGTATTGTCCATGTCTCTGTCCACATGCCATGTATTAGGCAGAGTATCTTCAGGCAGAATTTCTCTTACTGGAGTTACCATCGTGGCTCAGTGGTTAGCAAATCCAACTAGGAACCATGTGGGTTCGATCCCTGGCCTCGCCCAGTGGGTTAAGGATCCGGCGTCACCTTGAGCTGCAGTGTGTATCACAGACGCAGCTCGGATCCCGCATTGCTGTGGCTCTGATGTAGGCTGGCAGCTACAACTCCGATTAGACCCCTAGCCTGGGAACCTCCAAATGCCACAGGTGCAGCCCTAAAAAAAATGACAAAAATAACGAAAAAAAGAATTTCTCGGAGTTCCCGTCGTGGCGCAGTGGTTAACGAATCCGACTAGGAACCATGAGGTTGCGGGTTCGGTCCCTGCCCTTGCTCAGTGGGTTAACAATCTGGCGTTGCCGTGAGCTGTGGTGTAGGTTGCAGACGCGGCTCGGATCCCACGTGGTTGTGGCTCTGGCATAGGCCGGTGGCTACAGCTCCGATTCGACCCCTAGCCTGGGAGCCTCCATATGCTGCAGGAGCAGCCCAAGAAATAGCAAAAAGACAAAAAAAAAAAGAAAAAAAAAAGAATTTCTCATGTACTAATGTCTCTTTAGTTGTATCTGTCTAACTGATCTTGTGAATTTCCACTTCCAGTTATAACATTTTTCATTTCTAAAAGTTGTATTTGCTTATTTTTAGTGTTCTTGGTCATTTTTGATACTCTTATTCATTGCTCATAGTTTTGATACCTTATTTTATTTATTTAGATATTGTATTTTCCACAGCTGGTGATGTCTGCAGTCTTTGCAGGTCTGACACTGTTTATTACTTCTGCTAGCTAGTTCATTCTGGCTTATCTCCTCTTGTGAACTATGCGAATTTAGATTGAGAGTCTCTGATCCTTTGAACAGTAAGCTCTGGAAATCTGGGTTTAATGTGTTTTCTCCAGAAAAGATTTCAGGTTGGTTTCCAGGGCCTGGGGGTGGGGGGAAGAGGATTCTCAATTTAGGATGACATTCAACCCCAGGATTCCAGTTATGGGAGTGCTATCCCTGGACTCCACTTGGGTTATCTGGTCCCTCCATCATATCCAAGGTCAAGACAGGAAATTTCCTTGTCATTCCCATCTTTTATCCTGGTTCTACTTTTCATTGACAGTGTCACCCTTGGGTGCCAGCTTTATACACAACTCTCGACCCAACTCTTGATCTTGTATCAGGCCTGGGTTTCGTATCCCATCTGCCAGGCACACAGCCTGGGAAAATCAGGATCAGCAGATACCCCCAGGCACCATCAGTTTCCACTGACATTGATTCCCTGGAGTGGAGTTTCCTCACCACTTCACCTCACTTTATATGTCCCCTTAGTAGGGCTTTCAAAGAGAGAGTTCCCATTTTGGCTCAGCAGGAATGAATCCGACTAGCATCCATGAGGACTCAGGTTTGATCCCTGGCCTTGATCAGTGGGTTAAAGGATCCGGCATTGACAGGAGCTGTCACGTAGGTCACAGACGTGGCTTGGATCTGGTGGTGCTGTGGCTGTGGCGTAGGCCGGCAGCTACAGCTCCAATTGGACCCTGGCCTGGGACCTGAAGACAAAAAATAAAAACTAGGAGTTCCTGTTGTGGCACAGTGGAAATGAATCCGACTAGGAACCATGAAGTTGCATGTTTGATCCCTGGCCTCACTCAGTGGGTTAAGGATCTGGTGTTGCCATGAGCTGTGGTGTAGGTCGCAGATGCGGGTCGGATCCTCCATTGCTGTGGCTGTGGTGTAGGCTGGCAACTGTAGCTCCGCTTGGACCCCTAGCCTGGGAATCTTCATATGCTGTGGGTGTGGCCCTAAAAAGCAAAATAAATAAATAAATAAATATTAAAGGGTGTGAGAGAGATGCTTTTTTACAATGTATCCAGCATTGTTAGGTGTCCACTACTTCCTGGAAGGGCTACTTAAAGTTCCTTGTCTGCTATGCACCCAAACATAATTGGTTTTCGAAGGAGGACACACAACCTATAAAGACAGCATTTAGATCTAGGCGCTCACAGGTCTGACTATCAGTTCTCATTTGGCCATCAGTCTGGGAGGGACTGGCTAGTCAATGGCCTGTTTAGATAAATATTGTTGTATTTGAAGCCAGTCGCACTCATTTATTATTGATGGATTATCTATGACGACTCTTAAGCCACAGCAGCAGGGGCAAGTAGTTGTGACAGAGACCACCTGGCTTTCAAAGCCTAAAATATTAACCATCTGGCCCTTTACAGAAAAAGTTTACCAACCCCTGAACTCGAAAGTGCCTGGAAAGAAAACACTTCCTCTGTTGTATATTTATTTTCCTAGTCTGTGAAACAGGCATGCTGGTCATTTCTGCTGTTCTCCTCTCCCTGAGCCATGATGGATAATCGTAAAGAAGGAATTGATAAACGTTTTTGAAAATCCAAGCCAAAATTCTCTGTAAAACCTAGGTCCTTTATTGTTTTGTTTAAAGCACAAGCTCAGGAAAGGCTCAAGAGTTTCAGAAAGCATGAGGATTGTTTTAAATTTTGACAGAAGAGACGGGTGGGTGATATTCAGAATAAGCTTTGGCTTAAAACTTGAAGAATGAAACAAAAATGTGCTCCTGTCTGGCTGGCCTCCTGATTTTCCCACAGCCAACCTTTAAGTATCGGGGTCGGGGTGGGGGGGTGGTGCTTGGAGCACCTGCTCCTGCGGATCAAGGGCCAAGAGCACAGGCTCAAGAAGAAGAATTACTGCGGGATTACCCCCGGAGGGCTGCCGCAGAGCACAGGAGCGAAGCCATTGTCACCACTGGGTAAGATACCTTCCTTTCCTGGCTTCACCACCCCACGGGCTGGCCTCATTCCAGTGGGCCTTTCTCAGCTCCAGTGTTTTAGCCAGAGAAGGTGCGGCATCAAAGTCTGCAGAGGGTCTGACCTTTGTCAAGGCGAGATAATGTGGTAACCTTTACTGTCTGTGGTGACCCAAGTGCTGGGGGAGTCTGTAGGAAAAGGAAATCCTGTGTGTTTGTGAGCTGCATCGACTTAGTGGTTATGATCAAAGGGTTAAGTTCTGTCTGTTTTCAGCTAGATCTACAGCATTTGAAAAAAACAGCAACCAAACAAAAAGCCATCTGCACAGGTCCTATACAAGAATGATTTCTTATTAGACCAACATAAAAAAAGGGACAGAAGTTATAGATCTTTCTAGAAACGTCTAAAAAGCCAAGACATGAGCCCCAGGCAGAAGCCTGGCCCAATGCTGGTAATTTCAGAGCTGCTGCAGAGTTCGGGGCAGTTGGCATCAAGGAGATGGAGGGCTCCCTGCAGATGGATGGCAGCCAGAAGCCAGCTGAGGACCAACAGAGGGCAGTTCCTATGCAGCCAGTTTTACCCTCTGTGTGCTTGACTGCTACACACAGGCCTTGGAGAGGCAGAAACAGCAAGACAGCCACACCAAGGGCAGAATGTCCCTCTGCAGCAAACAACCAAACCTACATTCTTTCTTTCATTCACTGAACTGTTGCCTATTGAGCGCCTCCTGGGTTCTGTGGCCTGGGAGACAATGGGGTGCCAGCAGGCACAGCCCAGGGTGGTCCCTGCTGTCCAAGGGAGAAAGGTGCCATGGATACACCAAGGGGGAGGGGCACTAAGCTGAGCATCTCTGAATGACTCACCCGCCCCATCTCAGTTTAAATATCTCTATATACAATTCACACTTAACTTATTTATCTTTTTTCTGTTGCCTCCAAGAGTATCAGCTCTGGAAGGCAGGGATTTCCGTCCACTTTGCCCCCTGCCATATCCCCAGCCTAGAACAGTGCTTGGCATAGAGCAGGTCCTCAACAAAAATGGCCTGAAGAGTAAATGAATGGACCCCCCAAAATGCTTCTAGTCTTGTCAATCATTCTGACTTGTTTGTACCACCATCTTCGATTCATCATCACGCCACACCACTGTGAGACCAGACGCCACCTCCAGGAACAAGGGCCCATCAGGCTCAGCCTGAACACATGGGTGCAGAGGCCCCCTTGGTCCACTGGAAGGCTCCCTGGCAGCCCATGAACCACAGAGCAGGGGTTCCTGGGCAGGGGGAAGGGCACACCCACACCCAAGGATCTGCCAGATCCAGGTTCCTGGCCACACCTGATCATGGCCCCACCTGCCCCTCCTCTGCCTAGGCAGGAAGCACCCCCTTCTTTCTGCCCCAGTCTGCAGGCCCAGCACCTCAGCATCATATAGGCTCCCCTCAGAAGCAGCCCCTCTATCACAGAGGGTGTGTCCCACCCTTACTGCTTCTTGAGGGACATCTGTAAAAGAACCAAGCAAGGAAAAAGGCCCAGATACAAGGATGAGTCCAGCCTCATTCAGCAGAAGCACTTCTGGTGCCCCTGCTTTTCCTCATGGGTGAGAGCTGATAGTTACAAAACACAGCAGAGTGGGTGTTGCAGGCTCTGGGGCCACAGGGCTGCAGAAACAGCTCTGCTGTTTCCTCCCTGTGTGTTCTCAAGCCAGTGACACATTGCTCTGTGCCCTGAACTCAGCTTTTGTAGAGGATAAGAACGTCTTTCATAGGCCTCATTTAGGTACCACGCAGGTGAAGTTTACTGTCTGCATTTAATGAATGAGAGGCTCCAGGGCACAGAGATGTCAGACAACCTGCCCTGTATCACACAGCGCCAGGATCCAGGGGGAACCTGCCTGGCCCCAACACCAGGCTGGGCGTGGCCACCAGAGTTGGCAGAACTGGACTCACTGCAAGATGCAATACCACCTGGGATGCTTAAAAAAACAAACAAACAAATGAACAAAAAACAGGCTTCCTTTTGGAAGGCTAGGAGGGAGGTGGGAGGAAAGGGGATCCCAGAGGAGAAGAGCTAGAAAACTCAGCCAGAAACCACACCATCATCTGTACACCTGCACCACGCACACCTGCCGGTGATTCCCGGGACCCCGTCCCTCCCCTGCATCTTATACGTCAAAAATGCAAAGAGGACTGCCACAGTCTTGTGCCTTTCAGTGATCCTGTTTTCAAAATTACATTCTTCCCCCAAAACTACATTAATAGAGAAAGGAGACGTGTGCTGTCACGCACAGAAACCAGACATCACACTCTCTGGGGGCTTTGCCCTGTAAAGAGCCAAGGAAAATATTCTAAAAGGCAACGTTTCCAACTGGTTCCCGTATGGAAAGCATCCTCTGGCCCCAGGAAACTGAGTTTACGTCTCAGACAGTCTAAGGGTCCTTGTGGGAAGCAGACCTGTTCCTAGATCCCTCATCACCCAGGTGCAGACATGACCCCAGCTCAGAGGCCATACCGAGGGCTGGGAGCTATACCTGGGCCTTGAGCCATGATTATACCACATATGAAATGATAAAGGCAGTTTGCTTCCTGGGCAAGAGCTACTGGAAGGAGAAAGGGAGGTCATGCTGCACAGCACAGGGAACTTTACCCAGTCACTTGTGATAGAACATGATAGGAGATAATATGAGAAAAAGAATGTACATATATGTATATCTGGGTCACTTTGCTGTACAGCAGAAATTGACAGAACATTGTAAGTCATCTATAACAAAAAAAATTTTTTAACAAATAATGAAGGTGGTTTGCTTCCCTGGGAAAGAGCTCGTGGCAGGATAATGGGAAGAAGCTGGCAGAGAACACAGGAGAGACCTCAACTATCTTCTAGCTCAGGGCTCTGGGACCCCAAGACCCTGTTTCATGAAAGGCAGATTCCTGGGTCCCACCTCCAGGGAGGCTGACGCAGGGGGTCCAGGATGGGGCTCGAGACTCTAATGCAAATAATCAAATCAATAAATCTGCAACACCAGCCACTCAGCGCTGTGGCCTTGACCGTCAGCTGTGCCCTGCTCACAACACTGCTGGGAGGTGGGAACTGTAATTTATGAGCATTTTTTCTTAGTGCTGCACCTGCGGCGTGCAGGAGTCGAATCAAAGCTGCAGTAGCCAGCGTACATTGCAGCCACAGCAACGTGGGATCCAAGCCACGTCTGAGACCTACACTGAAGCTCACGGCAACGCTGGATCCTTAACCCCCTGAGCAAGTTCAGGGACCAAAGCCAACCTCATGGATACTAGTTGGGTTTGTAACCTGCTGAGCCACAATGGGAACGCCATATTAGCATTTTTATTATTCATTTACCACCCCTCTCCCATGCTAACTTGGCAGAGCCACAGAATCACTTTCAGAAATGTTATTCTGGGCATCCCCTCCCCTAAGGAGAATGGTAATGGACTTGGGAAAGGTCACAGGCCCTGAGAGGCAGGGATGGGCTCTCAGGTCCTCTCACCTGCCTTCCTTGCTCACTCTGCTTCCCAGAAACGTCCTGATCCCCCTCCTGCTGCCTGTCATGCCCTCCAGCCACAGCCAGCCCTGCCTGGAAGGGGACCACGACTAGGACTGGGGTGGGGGGGGGGCGTGCATTTGGCCACAGGCATGAAACCAACTACAGAACCAAATGACTTCTCACCTTCTGATGCCCACCAGCCCAGAACCCACAAACGTCATGCCCATGCCCCTGCTCGGGCAGCCTCCTTGCCCCTCTGGTCTTTCTGTTGCTTCTACTGCCTCCTGCCAGCCTTCAGAGCCCCACGGGGGGCAGACCCTCTTCACCAAGACCAGCAGCACCCACCTGCTCACGGGGTCCCCTGGCCCTCTTGCTCTGGGGTGCTTTGGTTATTCCCCCAGCCTCAGAACCTCTCCCTCCCATAAGCTCCCGCCCTCAGGTGGCCCTCCTGGTGCAGTCAGGGCACAGATGGGGCCCTGTGCATGGATGGTGCCCACGCGATGGATGCCAGGCCACAGGGCCACCCCATACCCCATAGTCAGCCTCCAATACAGGTGAGGGAAAGGGGCTGCACGGCCTTCTCCAGGGACATTTCGGAACTTGGGAGGTTGAGCTGTTTTCCCAGTGGGTCTGTCTCCTGTATGTAAATCTGACCTGCAGGACAGATGCAAAAAATGCAGCAGGACAGATCTGGACTGTGAGGCCAGAGCCCCTCCTGTCCCACCAGGGTTTGGTGGGGGGCTTCATTCCCTCCCATCACAGCAGCAGAGCCACTTGAGCTCTGAGCAGAGGATCTCAGAGATTCCTGTGGCCCTGCTCACCAGCTCTGAAGAGAGGCAGTGGGCACTTGGGTCAAATCCTGGCACCCTACTGATCACCCAGGTGCCCTAAAGACAGATGGGAACAATTCTAGGACCTCTGTCATTGGGTTTCTGAGAGGCATAAGTAAATAAGATAATGTTTAGAGAAGCTTAAAAAAAACAGACCCTCGAGTTCCCTGGTGGCTCAGTGGGTTAAGGACCTGGCATTGTTACTGCTGTGGCTCTGGTTACTGCTGTGGCATGGATTTGATCCAGGCCTAGAGACTTCCACATGATACAGGTGAAGCCAAAAAAAAAAAAAAAAAATGAGCCCAGACCCAGGCCACCAGCTATGGCCAGACCTTCTCTTCTGACTCTGCTGCCACTGGACTGCCTGGCACCAAACCTGGGTGCCCACCCCCACACCAGCTGAGGGCCTTACCATGAGCCATAATGAGGACCCTAGGAGAAGGCCGCCTGGAGGGGTCAATATAGTTTCATGACAAGGGCTCCCCAAGCTTTTTCACTCTCCACGCGGACACAACGCAGCCAGGGGTGTGGGTGGGGGTTGACTGGGAGTGTACCTGAGAAACAGCACCTCTGCCTAGAGTGACAACAACATGACTCAATGGAAAGCCAACTTAGAACATCAGCTTTATGTTAAAACAAATGCAGAGAGAAAGAGCAAATGAGAATGCTTCCTGGATTTTCACTCCAAAGGTGAACTATATTTTGATCATGATTTGGGCCCACCTCATGCAATTCCCCTGACTGCCTTCACTCTTGGGAGACATTTCTGTGGAAACGAGCAAGTGACAAGGTCATGCTCTACCAGAGGCTTGGGGGTTGACCAGATATCCTTCTTTGTACCCCTCCTCCCACAGCATCCACAAGCCTGGTGTTTACAAAATGCAGGCTAGCAAGAAGTGTCATAGCAGTCACTCACCCAGCTAAAGAACTAAAACACCCGTCTCTGGGCTTAATGTAGATGGAGCCAGCCCCTCCCTGCAGCCCCTTGGAGCCCAGGGCAGGAGGACAGTGACACCCAGGTCACTCTGAGTGCTGTCTCCAAAAACAGTGCTAGAAGCTGGGGTTAGGGAATACATCTCAGGGGGCTGTGGGGCCCCTTGTTTGTGACCCCCAGGTAAGTAGAACTGCTGCTTCTGGCTCCCATAGAGGCAAGGCTGCTTCCTTTCCCCACCTTCATCTCTACAAGGATGATCAACCCTTGAACTTGACCTTCTTCTTAGTAACCATGACCTAAAATCCATTGTACTCCTCCACACAGTTAACTGGGAGGTTCCTCTTAAGTCACACTCTCAAGGGACAAGATTACAACAAGGGTTTGGCAGGTTGAATCTACAGTCCCCTGGATGAACAGCAGTCATGACATTCTCCATTTTCAGTGCTCCCTCGTGCAAGCTTCACGGTATCTGCCTCCCCCACGGGGCTAGGACCTTGGCTGTGTTGTTGCCCACTTCCCCGCTGGAGGCAGAATGCCAGCCAGATCTATGGGGTGTCACAGTCCTGCTGCCAAATGCTTCTCATCTCATCCTTTATGATAAGAACTATTTACAACACCTCTGCAGCCGTCCCCAGTTCCAAAGGGGTTGCTCTAGCTGGACAAGCATCTAGAAGAGTGCTTTCCATCACGTACTGTCTCACTCTAAGAACATGAAAAGTTTCCTAGTGAATCCCAACCCTGGAAGAAGTTCTAACCAGCGGTACCTGCCTGATACAATGTTCTCCAACGTGATATTAATTTCAAATTCTGGGAGGAATGCGATGAGGTCATTATTATTCTAGCACTCTGACATGGATCCCACAAGGCAATTAACAGATTTCCCAGCTTTGGGATGATTTAAAGAGGTGGGTCTGAGGTCCCTCCTGAGCTGGCCTGACCTCTCTCTTGCCCTTCCCCCACTACCATGACCTCATTCAAACCAAAACCCCCACTTGTCACGTGACTAGCACACCTGGTGTCCCCCATGTGAGTTCTCCTCCCCAGCATTTCCCAGGAGTCAGGAGAAACCCTACACTCTCGGAGAGGGAGCTGGTTTTGAACGGGGATTACAGAGGAGACAGAAAGCAGCATATCTAGCAAAATTCCCAAGCTCTCCATGAATAGCAGGTGACCCCGAGGCATTTGCTCTGCCACCTTGAGCCCAGCAGCAAGGTGTGTTGGCCACCAGGTGTCTAGAGGGTGGGGCACCCCTAAAGATTGCATCTTGTCCATGAGGATGATGTCGGCTGCCAATGAGAAGACCTGGGTCCTAGTCCTGACCTTTCCTGGCATAACTGAAGGCAAACTACATGGCTCTGGCTGTTTTCCAAATGTTAACCTGCATCAGAACCACTTGGAAGATTTGTTGAAACACAGACTAATGCTCTGCACACCTCACCCCTGGAATTCAGTCCACATCCATCCAGCCCACACCCTGAGTGTTTAACATTTTAATTTTTTTCCCATTAGTTAAGACTTGGGAGGTGTACTTCAAAGAAAAGGCAGATTTCAGGCTTCTTTGAAAAGCAATGGGATCGGGGAGGAAGGGTACCCAGAACAGCCCTGCCTAAAGAAACTTCGGCAAAGGCAAAAATGTTCTGTGTCGTCCAATAGGTAGGCCCTGGCCCCGTGTGGCCACCGAACACTTGAAACAATGGCAGGAATGATTCAGCAAAACTTTCCATGGGGGAGAGTCAGCTCTGAAGCCTTCTTCCTTTCAGAAAAACCATGGGAACTGCCCTGATGTCCCCCAGGCCCAGGAAGGGCCTGGCCCCATGGGTCTAAATCAGTTGTGAAGGAAATGACCCAAGTTCACGGAAGGCACCCATGAGACCCACTTGCTCAGGGCACATGTTACAAGCCACCTGCTTGAAGGTGGCCCTGAGGGGCACACCCAAGCCTTTGACTAGAAGGCTGAATCCATCTGAAGATAGCGGGGAGCTGGGTCTAGTCTGGCTGAGTCTGGGCTCACACAGCAATGGGCAACATGTGCCCACATGGGGAGTGGGGGTGTCCTATAGCCAGGACAGAGGGGTGGTGATGGCTGCAAGGAGGCTAAGGGTCAATAACACCAGCGGTTGGGGTGTGGGCTCTGGAGACAGACACCCTAGGCTTGAATTCCTCACTGGTCACTCAACCTCTCTGTGACTGATGAATGAGGCCTTCGGAGGGTCAGCACGGGGTTTTTAGGGTCTCTGCCACCTGGTCAGGGGATCAAGGCTGAGTGATGGTGAGGACCAGGATCTCTCAGTGGCCAAGGCAGATGAAGGGCCAGGCCCTGCCCTGGTCCCTAAGCACCACTTTAGCCCCAGAATATAGTGCCATTCCGGGCCAGGGGTGGGGAAAGGGAAACCATTAATGACCAGCCATGTCCAGGACATAAGCTATTTCATTTATGCAAAACAAGGTAGACTTCTCACCCATGTGATGGAACCAGCGCATGGCCATGACAGAGGTAGGCACATTCCCCTGTGCCTGGCAGGTGTAAGCCTTTTGCTTCATTGCTTGCTTCAGTTAAGTTTCCTATCACGCAAGGCAGGGAAGTGGTTTGAGGACGGAGGGTTTGGGTGCTGTTGGGGAGTTTCTAAAATGCCTAGAGAAGACTCAGAAAAGTAAGAACAGTAGGTCCACAATCAGAATTGCTCTTGAGGAATTCCTGTTGTGGCGCAGTGGTTAACAAATCCGACTGGGAACCATGAGGTTGCGGGTTCAGTCCCTGGTCTTGCTCAGTGGGTTAAGGATCCAGCGTTGCCGTGAGCTGTGGTGTAGGTTGCAGATGTGGCTCGGATCCTGCATTGCTGTGGCTCTGGCTCTGATTAGACCCCTAGCCTGGGAACCTCCATATGCCATGGGAGTGGCCCTAGAAATGGCAAAAAGGACAAA
Organism: Phacochoerus africanus; assembly: GCF_016906955.1. NCBI lineage: Eukaryota > Metazoa > Chordata > Mammalia > Artiodactyla > Suidae > Phacochoerus > Phacochoerus africanus. The sequence goes on from NC_062548.1 coordinate 49,256,755, forward strand.
AAAAAAAAAAAGGAATTGCTCTTGATCTTGTGTTACATCAGTCCTACCTTCCTGGCTTTCAGAAAGTCAAGGATTAACTTTTGTTTCTCTGCATCTCCACTAGGGCCTTCCTCCTCTTGGGCCAAAGGAGGCCAAAGGCCAGCTGGAAGGTATGGAGGAACTCACGAGGGGTATGCGGTGGGATCTCTACCCTCATCTTCCTTACCCCCATCTCAGCATGCAGCTAAATCCCCCTGAAGAGGCACTGCTGATATGGGAGGGTGATTGAACAGGGCACCCCAACCCAGGCTCAGCGGTGTATAACCCTGCCGCAGACACAAGGACAAGGCACCTGACCTCAGGGGGGCTGCCCAATCCATCACTCTGGGTACGTCGCGTGCTCTACATTTTAAGTCAATCTCAAACAGCCCCTCTGCATGAGATAAAAAGGTACCCAGGCACTGTAATGGGATGCGGCAATAGACCAAAGCATGCTTTGATCTACATAGGTGCTGATTATTGAGGAAGGTATTTAATTTCATTCTTGATGGTGGATATCCTTTTAAACTGAAGCTTCTGGCTGACGGGGAGGCTCCTCCCACCCAGAGCCTTGCTCAATACAGACCCCAGTGTAACCCGGGTTCACTCAGACACAGTCCTGTCCCACCTGGAAAGGACATGAGCCACAGGCCCAGGCCCTTCTGGAAGGGGAAACTGGACAGAAAACATCAGAGCTGCAAAGCCAACCCCTTAGACACTCCCCATGGCGGGGAGCTGGAAAATGGTGGTCCATTTAAGTGACCCTCCCCAGAGAAAAATTTGAACAAAAGATAAAGATGTTTACTCAGCAAGACCTTTGGGTTGGCAGATTGCAGAAACGTGGTTTCCTGGAACCTTTCATCACATCATTTGGAAGTTTCTTTGGATCCAGCCACGCCTTGAACAACTGCTACCAACAACCAACATTACAGAGTTTTCAACCTCCAGCCCACACAGTCATCCCCAGGGGTGAGAGTCAAGAAGCTGAGTATTCACAACATTGGTGGGCTCCAACGTAGGGACAGGAGCCATCAAGGGGAGATGCTCACCACTGCCTGGCTGTGTGATCTCAGCCTACCCTCTCTGTGCCTCAGTCACCTTAACTACAAAGAGGGGCAAGTAGTATCTGCCCCCAGAGTTGCTGCAATGATAAAAATAAGTGCTACAGGGAAAGTGCCTAGAGCAGCCCCTGTCCAGGGTGGGCGCTCAGTGAATGCAGGCTGCCACCACCACTGGATCACCTCCCCACCCTCAGATGGTTTTCTGGAGGGGCCGCTTTGGGATGCAGTGTTGGAAAGAAATTCCAGCAGAAGTCATGGTGACACACATGACTAAGATGTGTGCTAGAGAAGAGAATGGAAAACCAAGACCAGGTGAGCTGCTTGTGATGTGAAAACCCACAGAAGGGAGATTCCTTCAAGGATTCACTGGATCAACACAGAAGCGCATTCCTGTCAAAGGAAATCGGTCCTTTATTTTTCCTGTTGATGGATAGCTTCTTTCCCCAGGACAGAGAAGGTGGATCAACCAATCTTAAACCAGGAATCAGAGCCCCCCAGCCCCAGAGAAGAAGCCCCAGTGCCACCAATGACAGTCCCTGGAGGGATAGGGGAAATGACAAAGCCAGAGAGAGCAACCCTAAGAATTCAAGCTTCAAAAATAAGTTTAATTAGAAATGCCCCCCACGGCATTCATCCTACAAGGCTGGACCCACATCTGACACCGCAAGCAGTCCTCCTGTGCCACACCTGCGCACATCTTTCTCTCCAACCGGGTGGGAGGATGAAATCCTGATCTCAGGCACCAGACTCCCCATCACACTGCATGTGCTTGGGACATGGTTTATGCCGAGTGAGTAAAGAGGCAGGCCAATGGACCCTGGGCCACCTCCTCAAAGACTGTCATCTCTGCTGGATCCACCACAAGCAAGCCCCAGTTCTGCCTCCTGGCTGTGGGACCACCTGGACCAGTCCCCCTGGCCGCCCCTCCATGCCTGGCTGGGCCCACAACCACCACACAACATCCCCGTCAGAGGCCCCATGGCCTGCTGACCACAAGTCAGCACATGGAATTCCCCCAGCCAGGGATCAGATCTGAGCCGCAGTGGCCACCCTAGACCCTCTGTCAACAGGCAAGCCTGGCCACCCCTCCTTTCCTGGTGAATTGTTCTTTCTTTAGTTTCTTCTTCCTTTTGTAAATAGTACTGACCACCCCGGGGAAGGGGGAGGGGAGCTGATTTTATTTTGTCACTGAAACAAAGCTTTACTTAGATACACTGAGAAATATAATCATTTTCTATCTGTCAAGAAAGGATAGGCTAAATAGCTCTGCCATGGGACACATGTCTGCAGTTAAAAAATAAGGCAGATCTTGGAGTTCCCACCGTGTCACAACATAATCGGTAGTGTCTCTGCAGTGCCAGGATGCAAGCCTGATCCCCAGCCCTGTACAGCAGGTTAAAGACTGAACTTGCTGCAGCGTAAGGTCACAACTGTGGCTCGGATCTGATCCCTGGCCTGGGAACTCCATACACCACTGGGCAGCCAACAATGAAATGAAATAAAATGAAATGAAATGAAATGAAATAAAATAAGGCAGATCTTTATTTAATGATTTGGAATGGTGTCCAAGATACATTGTTCTGTTGGGGGAAAAAAGTTTGTAGAGCAAGGTATAGACTACGCTTTCACTTCTATGCAAAAAATACACAACACACATAAGTAAACCTCCATGTTTCTCTCTCTACACATACACACATGAAAATGCACCCAAATCATCTGAAAAGACACACATCAAACTGTTAACTGCAGTGACCTCGAGGAAGGGGTGTGGAGTGGGGGGAGGGGTGCAGGGAGGACCCTGAATTTTATAAGAATGGACACCATAAATCACTTGCCCAGTTAAGAATAAGGTTTAAAAACTATGTAATCTTCCTGAAATATAACAAACGCTCATCCCTTTAGTGCCTCTTAGATTGGATCCCTCTCATTGGGCTCAAAATAAAAAGGTGAGTCATCGCTCCTCTGAAACATCCTCCTCTGCACAGAATTGAGAAACAGGCTTGGTTTCAGAATGTGAAACCAGGCCAGGGTTCAACGATCTTGAAGTGCAAAGTTAGAGTAAAAATGAAAGGGTTTTGGAGGCAGATCCGAGAATGCCGCCGGCTCCCCACCCTACACTTGGCGCCATCCTCTGACCGCCGGTTTGCCAGCAGAAATGAGAGAATTCATTGTACATTTCCAGTTGTCAATGCTAAAGGAAGGAACAGGGCAGCTTTGCCCGGGTCTCTGTTCCCCGTCAGCTGGCAAAACTGTTCCATTCCTTCCTTCAGCATTCACAACTGGAAATGTACAATAAATTCTATCTTTTCAACAGGCAAATAGGTTTAGGGATGCTGATTCCTGTATTTCTTAGCTTCGCCCCAGCAACCAGAAATTCTCCTGAAGACCCTGATTTCAGGAGTCTTTAAAGAGGCATGGAAAAAAATAGAAACCCCCCGCCATACAGAAATCTGTAAGAAACAAAACTGTGGGGCAGCAGAGTGAAGAAACACTGGCCTGGGTTCCTGTCTGCACATCCATCCACCTGTTGGGCCACCAGGTGCCTGATCAGAGCACTTGTTGGCCACGAAGCTACAATGAGACACCAGCCCTGGGAACCTGGGTCCAGAACAGCTCAGGGTGAAACAGACAAAATCCACCCAAGCTCAGAGCTCCAATCAGGGAGCTGGCTCATCCTCCAGGCACAGGGCCAAGAACTGGGCTGTATCACAGTCAGTGAAAGCTGATGACTCCACAGAGTCACCTGGGGGGAGAGATGCTCAGCAGGGTAAACAGCAGAGGCTGACAGTCATCAAAATCGTGCGGGACTGGTACAAAAACAGAAATATAGATCAAGGGAAAGGGATGGGAACCCCAGAAATAAATCCACACACCTATGGTCAAGGAGATGAGGATATACAGTGGAGAAAAGACAGTCTCTTCAGTAAGTGGTGCTGGGAAAACCAGATAGCTACACGCAAAAGAATGAAATTAAATCATTGTGCTAAGTGAAGTCAGTCAGACAATGAGACACCAACATCAAATGCTATCACTTACATGTGGAATCGAACAAAAGGACACAATAAACTTCTTTATAGAACAGGTAATGACTCACAAACTTTGAAAAACTTATGGTTTCCGAATGAGACAGACTTGGGGGTGGGGGGATGTAATGAGGGTTTGGGATGGAAATGCTGTAAAATTTGGTTGTAATGATTGTTATACACCTATAAATGTAATAAAATTCATTAAGTAATATAAATAAATAAATAAATAAATAAAACTAGAACTCTCTAACACCATACACAAAAAATAAACTCAAAATGGACTAAAGACCTAAATATAAGACCAGCCTTTTCTTAGAGGAAAACATAGGCTGAACACTCTCTGACATAAACCACAGCAATATCTTCTCAAACCCACCTCCTAGAGCAATAACAATGAAAACAAAAATAAACAAGTGGGACCTAATTAAACTTAGAAGTTTTTGCACAGCAAAGGAAACCATTAAAAAAATGAAAAGACAACCTACATAATGGGAGAAAATATTTGCAAATGAAGTGGCTGACAAGGGATTAATCTCCAAAATATATAAACATCTCCTGTAGCTCAATATCCAAAAAACAAACAACCCAATCAAAAAATGGGCAGAAGATCTAAATAGACATTTTTCTAAAGAAGACACAAGGATGGTCAAAAAGACACATGAAAAGATGCTCAACATCACTAATTATTAGAGAAATGCAAATCAAAACTAGTATTAGGTACCACCTTACACCAGCCTGAAAAACTCTACAAACAATAAATGCTGGAGAGAGTGTGGAGAAAGGGAACCCTCTTATACTGTTGATGGGAATGTAAATTGGTGCAGCCACTATGGAAAACAGTATGGAGGTTCCTCAAAAAACTAAACATAGAACTACCATATGATCCAGCAATTCCACTTCTGGGCATATAGCCAGAAAAAAAAAAACATAATTTCGTAAGATACATGCACCCCTATGTTCACTGCAGCACTATTTACAATAGCCAAGACATGGAAGCAACCTAAATGTCCATCAACAGAGGAATGGATAAAGACAATGTGATATGTATATACAATGGAATATTAACCAGCCATGAAAAAGAATGAAATAATACCATTTGCAGCAACATGGATGGACCTAAAAATTATCATACTAAGTGAAGTTAGTCAGACAGTGAAAGACAAACATCATACAATATCACTTACGGGTGGAATTTTTTTTAAAAAGGATACAAATGAACTTATTTGCAGAACAGAATTATGGTTACCAAAGGGGACAGGTGGGGGTGGGGAGGGATGGACTGGAGGTTTGGTTTTGGTGCATGCACACTGAGGTATACAGAATGATTGGCCAACAGGGACCTGCTCTACAGCACAGAGAACTCTACACAATATTCTGTGATAATTACGTGGGGAAAGAATCTGAAAGATTCTTTCAGATTCTTTCCATGTGTGTACATGGAAAATTGAATCACTTTGTTGTCAGCAGAAATGACCACAACCTTGTAAATAATCTGTGCTTCAATAAAACTTTTAAAAATGAAAAAAGAAAGGATGGATGGAAGGAAGGGAGGGAAGGAAGGAAGGAAGGAAGGGAGGGAGGGAGGAAGGAAGGGAAAAGAAAACAGCAGAGACTGAATCTTGGAGGCAAACACTGGCAGCGCTCTCCTTGGGAGGTGGTCCTGGCTACAGGAAGCAAGCATGTGCTTCCCTGGAAAAGGCTACTTCTGAGTGGGGAGGGGAGCCTCCTCTGCCCTTAGCTGAGGGGCACTTCTGAACAGCTCATAGCTCAGGAAGCATGAAAGAGAATTAACCTCCCTGGGACACATCAACAGGGATAGAATGTTCCGATGGGTCCGCCTCTGGCCTTTGGGACCACTGGATAATGGAATTTCTTGCTGGAGAAGAATGAACAGCTTTGGGTCCCTGTGAGCGTAGGGAAACATGAGTCTTCTCTGGAGAGGTGAAGACCCCCTTGTAAGGTTCAGTTCTGGAAACTGGGAAACCTTCACAGTTGCCATCAGACCTCTCCTGTACGCCCTGAAGCCATTCAATAGAAAACTGCCTTCCCATTCTCACGGCAGGAAATGCTCTGAGAAAGGCCAGATATGACCAAGATCAGCAAAGCAGTTCGTGACGGGAGTTAGGAGAGGGGGACTTGGTTTGGGGGTCTCAAAGGGCTTGGGGAAAGGGCTGCTGTTTTGATGCAAAGTCAAGGAGTGTGCTTTCTCTAAAAGCAGGGTCACTTTCTTGCCCCCATGAAGGCATCAGAGTTGTTCTGACTTGTCCTCCCTAATGAATAAGAAGTAAAAGAAGAGGAAGGAACAGAAGAAACCAGAGAAGATCCAGCCTAGGGGCGCCCCCAGGAGATGAGCCCCAAAGCCACCAAAGCTGCGAAACTAGCATCGCGTGGAGCAACACCTACATTAGCTCTGATTTCTTAGGTTGCTCATGACAGTGAAATTGAAGGCAAAATTAAAGACCTAAAAGTATATACGCACACCCACTCAAGCAGACAAGCACCCCCAGCTAAGGCACAGGGTTTCTGGGTGAGGACCCTAGGGCCCTCCATGCTGGGTGTGCGGCTACAGGCATCCTGACCCTCAGGACTGGGGCCAGTCCTCATCCATCTCAGAATCGGGAAACTTTGTTTTGGGTTCTGCCCTCTCCACCAAGCAGGTGAGAGACTCGGAAAAATCCCTCAATCCTTCAGGCTTCTTTTTCTTCCCTATTTGTCACTGTTTTGTTCCGGATACAAAAACCTATGCACATTTAGTGTAGAATGTGTGAATAAATACATAGAAGAAAATGAAGAGGAAATAATCATGGGTAATTTCATTACCAAAAAGCAAGAACTGTTAATATAATGACAAATTTCACTCCAATCTTATTTGATGTCTATTGATATGGCTTTTACCTCTGGGAAGATAACTGGAGGGCTCTAAAAATACGACTTAGTGTCGAGTTTTTAATTTTAACCCAACATTATATCGTGGACCTCTTTTCTGTGTTGTTAAAGATTGTAAGCAGGAGTTCCCACTGTGGCACAGCAGAAATGAATCCAGCTAGGAACCATGAGGTTGCAGGTTCGATCCCAGGCTTCGCTCAGTGGGTTAAGGATCCGGCATTGCTGTGAGGTGTGGTGTAGGTTGCAGATGTGGCTTGGATCTGGCGTTGCTGTGGCTGTGGTGTAGGCTGGTAGCTGTAGCTCTGATTAGACCCCTAGCCTGGGAATCTCCTTATGCTGCCAGTGCGTCCCTAAAACAAAACAAAACAAAACAAAACTCTAAGCATTACTTTCATGCCCATGTAATATTCCATTCCATTCGCATCATAATTTAGTTATGATTTTGTAAAGCATGAATAATGGAGAGAAACCTCTTTGTGGTAGGAAGAGTTTTCTGCATCTTAGATTCTTTTATTAGAATGGATTCTAAAGGTTCTTGCCAAATATTTACATCTCAGTTTCTCTGAAGGAATAGAACAAATGCCTATTGGGGTTAGTCAGGGAAATGTGTACAGTTGGCTGGATGGAAGAAGAAGAAGAAGAAAGCTAGTAAGCATGAGTCCGCCAAGGATGGCAGCTGCTACCAGGCTCCATCTGGTGGCTCCCATGTGGAATAATGGCCAGGGTGCTGCTGGGCTGCCCAGTTTGCCAAAGAAGCTGGAAAACCAGAATTTCTACTGATGTGTACATATTGGCCACAGAGGTCTACTTGCCCTCCCAGGCTAGCCAGTGGCCAGCCACAACCTCATCACAGTGGGTGACTGTTTTCTGGGCACCCATGAGGGTTCACTCAACCCTGAGCACAATCTCATTTCCAACAGGTGCAATACCAAGGGGTGAGGGCCACACCTAGGATTCCATAGCTTGCATTCATTTTAAAATGTTGTCCTTCCTTCTTTTGGTACCTTCCTGGGCTTCACCCTGAATCTGGGAACTGCCTTAGCACCAGCCTCAAAGTCTCAGCCAGAGCTGGGAAAGCAGCTAATTGCAAACGCCCTTTTCAGAAGTAGAACCAAAGAGGTTTCCTTTTTGCCTTCTTCTCCATCACCCTGGCCCTCTGATCTCCAGAAATCAGGAGAAAGTCCTGTCCACACAAAACCCCAGTATTCCAGGGTGAAGCTTCTGGGGAAGAGCAGAGACTTTTGGGTCCGCTGAGGCTCGCCTAGGGGTGGGGTGGGGGGTGGTGAAGACACAGGACACATGTGTACCAGGCCAGGTGCATGCCCACAAACAGGGCTCTCAGCCTCTGAGACCTCGCTATTCTAAATGGGCCACATAACAGCACGGCCAGCAATCTGAGATATGCCTCTGGAATGGAGAAAGAAGGAAAAAAAAAAAGATTCTGAGAATCCAAATCCCCTCTCACAAAGCCTGGGGAGGTGCCTTTTATGCCTCTGCCATCTGTCATCACAAAATTCACAACAGCTCCCCGAGTCTCACGACACGGCCGTTTCTGCAGGGGTCACCCGGAGCTGTTCAGACGCCCTGACAGCCAAACAATGTGCAGCAAGGTGAAGACTGGTGAGAAAATCCCGCTAAACAAACACAGAGGGGTCAGCGGCTCAGGGAGAGAGATCCACTTAAACCCACTAATTGGAAATAATTCCAAGTGTTTCAGACATTACGTAGTGACAATAAGGTGCAAACACGGGATTAGCGACCTCCGAAAGACAGAGAGCTTTTGTTCCATCTTTGTTAAAGCAGGAGCTCCCTCGTCTTGAAATTCCTATCAACTACCCTGTGCCAATCTTGAAGTTTACCATTTAATAACGTAGCCATGGTTAGATTTTGTGTTTCCCAGTTCCAGATCAAGAAGCAGAACGGATGCAAGGGGGAAGTGGGGGATGGGGAATCAATAAAGCATCAAAAGTAGACAGGGAGCTGTTTCATTCTGGCTTTTCCAGAGGGCAGCTAACCAAAAGGACACCCTGAATTGCTGTCCCAACAGGAAAAGCTGCATGCATTTTCAGAAGTTTGGGTTTGGGGGGTGGGTGTTTTTTAAGTCAGTCCTGTCGAGCTGTGTTTTCCAAGGACCTTAGTCCTAGACTAAGGTTTTTTTTTGGTTCTGGCTTTGTTGTTTGTTGCCTTAATGTGCTGTAGAATTTCACTGGGTTTTAGAAGCAACCAAAAGAAAGCAAAAGGTTTGTGAAAATGCCTTATGAATCTGGAACCTGGTTTGGTATTGGAAGCATGAACGTCTTGCAAACCCATTTCCAAATGAAACAAAACACCTTCCCTTGTAGAATTTACTGTGGACTTTGGTTCAATAGAATTCTACTCATTTCCAGAATCACTCCCAACTGGGAAAACAGGGGAGCCCTGAGTAAAGGAGGACATTTTAATCAACCAGTTCCCTATGTGCTCCCCAAGATGCAGATAAGCCTGGATGCCATTTCCTGGGTGCTCTGCACCAGGGTCTGTGAGAAGTGCTTGCCTTGCACAGAATCACCCAGCTATGGAGTGGAGGAGAAACACTTGAACCTGAGTCTATCTGTCTGTTTATCCAAAGCTTCCAGTCTTTATAATACCATACGGAGCTTTGGCCAGAGAGGAAGGGTCATAGGTACCCGCTGCACCCATTGTCTGCCCCAACATCTATGGTCTTCAGTAAAGTATACACCTGCTGGAGGCAGCACACCGTCTCAGCCCAGGCCAGGTTCAGAGGGACCTGAAAGACAAAGGTGATGTAAGACACCGCAGCCTCCTGCCACAGCAGAGGTAGTAAGGGACCTTCCCATGGCCTTTACGTAGGATTACAAAATAGCTGCCCAGGTGACAACCTCTCACATTCACAAGCAAGTGGAAAGTTTGCTATACTGGATAGAAGAACAGGTGTAACACCAGGGCCGCAAAATCACACCTAGGAAGCAGGAAGAGGAAGATGGTTTGGGGGCTAGGTAGGTTGTGGGAACTGGCTAAGGTTATTGGAACATCCTTATACCTGAAGAAGGGTTCTATAAGCTGCCTTCCTCCTCTCTTCCCTCTTTGATGAGACTGAGGGGTGCCTGGGGAAACCATCACAGTCCCAAGGGTAAGGTGCACCACCCCTCAGCCTTTGCCTGTGTTACCCCTGGGTGTGATGCACCTGGTGAGCATACACCCCTTGCTAAGCAATAAAGACTCGGCCCACTCATCCAACCCTCCTGTTCGCAGAGTGCCCTAGAGTTAAGTTTCCACGAGTTGGAAATACAATCGAGTTTCAGCTCTGGCCAAGACCTTGGCCACAGGATGCATCAGAGGTCAACGGCAGCTGTGTTTCCCACTCCAGGACCCCCAACTGTTTCTCCCCCCTCTCCTTCTCCAGGTGCACTCCTGCCAGAGGCTGCCCAGTGAGCCTCCCTTTCACCGCCTTCTGATGAATAGACTGTTGGTATTTTCTTTTGCATTCTTTTTCATGGTCTGGACTAGGCACCAGCAACCCAGCTGTGCATGTCAGATAAAACGCATTGGGGTCAGATGGATTCTCACATAGCACTGAAATGCACAGTGCACCAAACAAAGGGCACCCAGCCACCACATGCACATTCTAGAAAGCTCTGCTGAGAACAGTAGAACCACTCCAAATGCCACCGAGCTACCAGAATACTGAGTCAAATGGCATCATTTCATGCCATTACTCTGTTCTCTTTCTCTCTCTCTTTTTTTTAAGATTTTTTTTAAATATAGCTATGCAAAAGACTTCTGTTTTTAAACTCACTGTGCCAACACTAACATTTTACCAAGCCCAGGTAGATACAATCAGCTCAGGTTGAATGCAGCCTGAACTCGAAGCGCTAACGGATTCAGCTTTGCAATTTGACCTTTAATGGTCCTGGTGGAAATGAGAAGCAGATTTAGAGAAATGGTGAATTGCTTCTTATGTTTTATGTGAAGGGACCGCCCCTCGTGAAGCATGTGAATGCTTGTCAAAGGAGCAAATGTTTACAAACCGAAGGCAAATCAGAAGGCAGGCTTCCTGTTTCACACACATGGAGGAAGAGGGGTCTTTTAAAACTGTCCTAGAACAGGTGGGCTCAAGATACCCAGAAAAGGGTACAGGGAAATTGACTCTGACTGCCACAGTGATATTTGAAAGAAAAAAAAAATCTGTCTCTTATTCCATCCCTCAATGAAATAAGCTAAAGTCATAAGGAAAGTACATGTGTTGTCGACCCAGCCCAGAGTCAACGTGTTACATCTGACTTTCTGTTCTGGTTAAAAACATCTCTTTCTTCAGCCTGCTGGTGAATACACCCTCCCGGCGGAGGGCAGATGTGGCTCGCAACGCCTGGGGAAACAAATGCCAAGCAGCAGACCGCCACCACAGGCCCCTGCACCTGCAAGTGACATCACTAGCTCTATCTCACCCCAGAAATCTATTAACATACAGAAACAGGTGTCACCGAACCAAAACCCGCTCTTAGAAAGCATTCACCTCATCCGCCCAAGAGTGGAAATGACAATTGAGATGCCCAACTTCCACTCACCTACCATGTCTGATTTGGGGGGGGGGGGGCAGGGAGGCCCCCTCTCCCTCATGCCCCCCTCATCCTCCCAGAACACCTGTTCCCTAACATCCCAAAGACCCCAGACACAGCCAGAACAAAAGCTTGACAGAAAACCCTGATCCCTGGATATGGCATGTTTCTTTGTTTCTTAGTCTTTTCTCTTTAGCAAAAAGTACTTAATCTTCACTAATCTCTTGTTCCCAAAACAGATTTTCTCTTTGGGTGAATGACCAGGCATACAGAGGATATATATATATCCATATTACATTAAAAAAATGGCAGAGCTGGAATTCCTTTTTAAAAAAATACTCCAGCAGGAGAGGAAGAGGCATAGAGTTGAACTAAAATTGTCAAAATGTGGATAATTGTAGAAACCAGGAGACGAGTAATTGGGAATCCTCCATGCACTTCCCCTTGTGTTTGAAATTTGCCCTAATAAAATGTATTTTAAATATATAGTGACATATCCTATTGTTGGTCCAACTCCTCTTCCCTTTCTCCTTAGTAATAGAATCCCAATTTTTTAATATAATTCACCCTCCTCCATGGAGCCACTGTGCTTCACTAAGCCAATTCTGCTTTTCAGCAATGGCCTTAGGAATGGAGAGATGGTTTATCGGGCCAGTAACCCTTCTTGAAGGGTTTATGGGGTGAAAAAATTGTCCATGCTGCTACAAAGTGACATGTAGACATTATTTGGCAAAATTCTGTTGTATCTGCATGTGACAGCAAGAACCTCAGCAGCCATTTTGTGACCATGAGGGAGTCAGCGAATGACAAAACCAATATGCTGAGGGTTGCAGAGAGGAACCATCAAAGCAACTCTGGTCCTTGAGGATGTCACTGCACTACTGAAATAACCACCTTGAAACTACCTCGTGTCAGGAATCATTAAGTGAGAAAACAACACACATACCCCTTACAACAGTCCCACCGGGGTTTCCTGTTACTCATAGCTAAAGGCATCCTGCTTGATACAAAACAGTTGTTCAGTGAAACAAGGCAAGAATGGATGAAGACAGACTCTGATGCACAGAGAGAATTATCAGTTTTAGCAGCATCATTTGAGTCTTAGTAAAGTCAGTACAGTAGTTATTCCAAACAAGAGTTGGGATTTACACTTATATGCAATTAGGACCTTCTCTCTTATTTCATGGCACATCATATTGCGTACATTCAGCCCTTGAAATCCACAGATTCCACATTGACAGGTTCAATCAGCCACAGATAAAAATATTTGAAAAAAATTCCAGAAAGTTCCAAAAAGGAAAGCTTGCATTTGCTGCACACTCAGAGCTACTTATGTAGCATGTACATTGTATACAGGATGTGTTATATGTGTTATAAGTTATATACAAATACAGCTTTTATAGGGAAGTCTTGACCATCCTTGGATTTTAGTATCTGAGGGGCGTCCTGGAACTAATCCCCTGTGGATAGCAAGGGATGGCTGTATTTTATTTTTTTGACAACCGATCAGGTACTTCCATATATCTTCTCCTATAAAATTGCTCTTTGATTCATTCAGTGCATTTTCTCTAATGGTATCTCATATTCACAGCTATACCCAGGTTCATAGGGGCTCCTAACATGCTAGAAAGAGCATAGTCTTTATTAAGTGGCTGTGTGGCCTTGAACAAATTCCCCAACCTCTCTGAGCATTAACACCCTTACCTACAAAACTGAATCAGTAATGCCCATCTCAGGGGTTAAGAGACTTAAATGGGGAAGCCTGCAGTGTCTAAAGCAAAGCACGCTGCCATTTCATCCACCAAGACTGATTTTAAGGTCAAGAGTAACTGTTGGCAACTGGGGGAATCACTGTTTTGTTTTTTTTTTTTCCTTTTACCCTTGCTTTCGGGTATACTAAAAAGTACAAGTAAGAAAAAAAGAATAGAATTTCCTTTTTGATGAGCAGACTTGTCTCCAGCACCTAACATTTCTTTTTTTTTCCCCCGACCTACTTTCATCACAGAGGACATGTGATTAAAAAGAAAATGCTAAAAGGTTTCCTTTTAAACCAAACCGACCCCTTGGGGTCAGTCAACTATCTCAACTTGGAAGGAGTTTCTTGGAGCACAGGTTGGTAGCATGGTTCCCTCTCCTCACCCCTCCCCCAACTCCTGTGTCAAGTGTGAGAGATGGGGATGGGTGGAGGGAGGGGCTGTCTTGTGCCTGGTAGGATGCTCAGCAGCATCCCTGGCCACAGAGGCCAGGGGTACCCCCCCAACACACACAGAGTGGGACAACCAAAAATATCACCAGACGTCCCTGGGAGGCGAACTCACCCCCACTTAGAATCACTAGGTCTAGAGGTGTAAATAAATAACAACAAGATGTGCTGCCATGTATGAAGCCAACACTGATGGGGAGGGGGGCGAGGAGGCAACTTGCTTTGTGGATCAGGGAGACCATGGACATCGGGATACACCTGCACATGAGAACACAAAGCTCCTTCTGTGCCTCTAAGCACCCATCACCACCTCCACCCACCATGGGCTCCAAGGAGGTGGAAACTGTCCGGTATAACAGAGCAAGCCCAGAGACCAGCAGTCACCTCTACCTTAGAAAATCCCAGGGAGTATAAATTTACGTATTTATTTCTCTACTTGGCACTTGACACTTGATGCTCTACCAACCTCAGCAGGAAGCAAAATCTAAGTGATAAGACACCTCAGGAAAACAAAAAAAGAGCTGCCTCGGCACAGTTCCTCTTGCAGTGGACCCACAGCGGATGGCACTCAGGCCACCCCTTTCAGGTGGAACCCCAGGTCCCCCATAGGCCCAATCCCTTATGTAATTTACAATGTGCAGAATGTGCTAGATGAATAGGCAGTTGGAGCCACGTAAGAGGCCAAAATGTCATTCATAAGCAAAAATCCTGTAAACAAGGCACTTTTGGTAACTAAAAGGAGGTAAATCTAGAACTTTCTGTGGCTAGAGTACCAGTCTCAGGATTACCTCTTGCCAATTTAAATGCATTAAAACTTGAGAAACATTTTTCAGGATGAGGGAGTGTTTGCAGGTCAAGCCAAAGAAAAGTCTTCAATGCACCAGACACCCCAACACATCAGCCTAAGCAGAGAACCCCTGGGGCCTCTCCCACTTAATGGAAACACAGGCAGGGCCTCGCCAAGCTCTCCTCCCACAACATGGGAAAAGCACACCCACTGTCATATGATCTGATGTGGCACCTGTCAAGAGGATGTACAGAGGACCCTACACTGTCATAAGCATGACCTGGTCAGTGGCCTTGAGCCAGGGGAGTGGCTGATCCTCTCAGGACTAGGAGGAGCCTGCCAATGGTCTTCATCCAGGTTGGCCCCTTCACTGGGTGCCTTGCACCCGCTTCCCTGACCCCTGCCCAGCACTTGGCCCAATCCACCATGTAGGAGTTGGGCTGATACCTGCTGCACTCACCTGGGCAGCCAGGGGCAGAACACAGAACTGTTTTCTCACCATTTTCTCACTGGTGTTGGTAACATCTGGAAACAGCTGTACCCCATTCCCAGGGTCTCCAGGGAAAAGCCAGCCAGTCAGTGAGTTTTCCAGATGGATGAGGTGAGCAGCCCTTCTCAGAACATGACCTCAGGCACCCACACCGGGGCCTCCTCTTCTCCTCCCTTGGGAGCCAGCCCAGCCAGCCTGTCATCCCAGCACCCCCTAACAGCTCAAGGGACCCCAGACTGGACAGCCCCGCTGGCAGCCCCTCCAGCACTCCTCACCCTGGCAGTATCCTTGTGGGTGAAGAATAAGGTCAAATCCAATTGTTGCTGGCTGAACACCCCCACCCCACTCCCCGCTGAGAGGGCCTCATGAAGCACCTTTGGGTCTGAAAAGTCCCCAGCTGATCAAAGTCCTGACTGCACATGTGAACAGGCTTACATGGAACCAGCCCATTAGACTGTGTGCAGTTACTGGTGTAACTGCCTTCACTGAAAGCAATGGAGTGAGCAAAACCAGGGAATCCATGCCTCATTCTGGGCACACAAAACACAGCTTGATTCCATATGCAGGACCCCAAGACTGCCTCCAGAAGCACTGGGACACAGGATGTCCACGTGGCCTCAGATTCAGAGGTCTCAGTGCAAGGAGTGGCCTGGGCTCTTCCCAACCTTAGCTCTCTTTGGTTCAAGTTCAGTGAGGAGTGAGTTACGGTGAAATTCACCCATTCTAGGTATTACAGCTATACGCATTTTAACAATCACAGTCATGAAACCACCACCAAGATTTAGACTATGTTTACCATCCCTGCCAAAATCCCTCATGCCAGTTTCTTATTAACACCGCCGCCTCTGGCAACCACTGACCTATAGTTTTCCCTTTGGTTTTCTCTTTTCCGGGATGTTGTACAAATGGAATCATTACAGTACATGCTCCTCTGAGTCTGGCTTCTTTCACTTGGCCCAATGCCTTTTTATTGCTGAGTAGTATTTCATTGTGCAAAGATGCCAATGAAATGTGGGAGGTGGATGTTTGTTGATCCGGCTCCCCAGCTGAGGGACATTTAAGATCATTTTCCATTTGGGTCTGTGGCAAAGAGAGCCAATGTGGATATTTGCATACAAGTCCTGTGTGGGTGAATATTTTCATTTCTCTTATGTCGTACTAACTGGGAGTGATATCACTGGGTTGTTTAACATTGCAAGAAACTACTAAAGTGGCTTCCAAAGCAATGGTACCATTTTGCCTTCCCAACAGCAGTGCATGAAAATTGCCGTTCTTCCATAGCCTCCTCAGTGCCTTCCTATTGTCAGGGCTTTTGAGTTGTGTGTTTTATTGCCGTTGCTATTGGTTTTTTTTTTTCTTCTTCTTCTTTTTTAAGCCATTCTGACACATGGGTAATGGTATCTCATTGTGGTCTTAATTTGCATTTCCTTAATGACTAATGATGTTGAACATCTCTGCATGGGCTGATGTGCTGCCCGCAGCTCCTCTTTGGGCAAGTATCAGTTCAAGAATGTTTGCCCGTTTACTATATTAAGTTGCTTTCCTACTGAAGGGCTGTGAGAGTTCTTCCCATATTCCGGATACAAGTCCTTTGTCAGATAAGTGAAAATACTTTCTTCTGGTTTGTTTTTTGGTTTCTTAGCAGTGGTTTTTCAAAAAGCAGATGATTTAATTTTTATAAAATCCATGTTACCAAATTTTATAATTTATGCCTTTTGTGTACAAAGTAATTTTTGCCTGGCCCAATGTCACAAAGATTTTCTGTTATGTTTTTTTCCATAAAGTTTTTCAATTCTTGCTTTCACTTTGGGCCCATGACCCAATTTTGTTCACTATTATACATGTTGGAAGGAATAGGTTGAGGGTCTGGGGTTTTATGATCCCTTCTCTGTTGGGTTATCTCAGTACTTCTGTGACTTTTGTGTCTATTGAACAGGAGTTCCTGTTGTAGCGCAGCAGAAACGAATCTGACTAGTATCCATGAGAATGTGGGTTAGATCCCTGGCTTCCCTCAGTGGGTTAAGGATCCGGTGCTGCTGTGAGCTGTGGTGTAGGTCACAGATGAGGCTCGGATCCTGCATTGCTGTGGCTGTGGTGTAGGCCCACAGCTGCAGCTCCAATTGGACCCCTAGCCTGGGAAATTCCATACACTGCAGGTGTGACCCCCTCCCCCCAAAAAAGAAAGAAAATCAATTGATCATTTATGTATGGGTCTATTTGTAGACTCTATTCTGTTCCACTGACCTATATATCTGACCCTTCGCCAATACCACACTATCTTCACTCTGCAGATTTAGAGTAAGCCCTAAAGTCAGGTAGTGCAAGTCTTCCAACTCTTCTTTTCCAGATTGCTTTGGCTATTCTAGGTCTTTATGTCTTTACAGATAAATTGTTGAATTAGCTTGTCTTTTTTTAAAATTAGCTCATCATTACACAAAACACTTATGTTTAGGTTTCTACATTTTCACTGGATTGTGTTGAATCTCTAGATCAATTTGAGTTGGGTGCCTTATCTTTTTGAAAGTAAAGGATGGGTTATCTTTCGGGATACTATAAAAAGAAAGATCAACCAGTTCCTCCCAGATCTACCCACACAGAATGGCTTTTCGCAATGGCTTTGGCTTGAAGGGCTGGGTTGTGGAGTTCCCATTCTCCAATGTGGAGGGGCAGAGGTTGGGACGGGGTAAGGGGTGGGGAAACAAGAAGGCAGTCTGCCTCTCCAACCTGCTACCTGAGACAGAAAGGAAAAGATACAGGGTTGGGGTGTGACCAGAGAAATAGCCCTGAGACCTGCAAGAGAAAGGAGTACTATTCCTTGACAAATCTTTAAAAAGGAGGTGACATCTAAGGAGCCACTGGAGGGTGAGTAGGAATTCACTAATGCAGACAAGAGGAGGAAAGGTAAATCTTCAAAGGAAAAGGCAAGAGCAAGGGACGAAGGTGGCCAGAAGCTCGGGGCTGCAACCACCCCGTGGTTGAGAGGAGAGGAAGTTTGGGGATGAGGTCTGGAATCTCACACTAAGCATCAGGATTCTGTTCTCAAGGTAGGGAAGCCCATGGAAGCTCCTGTGTGGGAGGGGCATGATCAAATCTATGCTTGAGAAAGATGCCCTCAGTAGCAGGCCAAAGATTCCCCTAGAGACCATCCTATGGAGGTGGCAACAGATATGCAATGAGCAGGTTTGACTGGGGAAATGGCCAGGCACCTGGACCAAAGCCACCAACTTGATACCAGACAAGAGATTAAAAAGGGATGCAGAATCAAACACTGGGCAGATGATCTAAATAGACATTTCTCCAAAGAAGACATACACATGGCCAAAAGGCACATGAAAAGATGCTTGCCATTGCTAATTATTAAAGAAATGCATATCAATACTACAGTGAGGTACCAACTCACACTGGTTAGAATGGCCATAATTGAAAAGTCTACAAATAATAAATGCTGGAGAAGGTGCAAAGAAAAAGGGAACCCTCCCTACGCTGTTGGTGGGAATATAAATTGGTGCAGCCATTATGGAGAACAGTATGGAGGTTCCTTAAAAAACTAAAAATAGAACTACCATAGATCTAACAATCCTACTCCTGGGCATATATCCAGAACAGACAAAATCTTTCATTCAAAAAGATACATGCACCCCAATGTTCACAGTAGCACAATTTATAACAGTCAAGACATGGTAGCAACCTAAATGTCCATCAACAGAGGAATGGGGAGTTCCCATTGTGGCTCAGCAGAAATGAATCCGACTAGCATCCATGTGAGGATGCAGGTTAGATCCCTGGCCTCACTCAGTGTGTTAAGGATCTGGTGTTACCGTGAGCTATGGTGTAGGCTGGCAGCTGTAGCTCTGATTTAACCCCTAGCCTGGGAACTTCCATATGCTGAGGGTGTGGCCCTAAAAAGCAAAGAAAAAACAAAACAAAAAACAAAAAATGGAGGAATGGATAAAGATGTGGATGGAATGTAAGTCATCCATAAAAAAGAATGAAATAACACCACTTGCAGAAACATAGATGGACCTAGACATTATCACACTAAGTGAAATAAATCAGACACAGAAGGACAAATACCATATGACATCATTTATACGTGGAATCTGAAAAAACGATACCAGTGAACTTATTTACAAAACAGAAACAGATTCATAGACATAGAAAATGAACTTACATTTACTAAAGGGGAAAGTGGTGGTGAGGGATAAATTAGAAGCTTGAGATTAACAGATATAAACTACTTACACATAAAGTAGATAACCAATGAGGACCTACTGAATAGCACAGGGAACTATATTCAGTGTCTTATAACAACCTATAATGGAAAAAGATCTGAAAAAGTGTGTGTGTGTGTGTGTGTCACTTTGCTGCATACCAGAAACTAAGACAACATCGTAAATCAACTATACTTCTATGTTCAATAAAGGGAGTGGGGAGATGAAGAGGCCCAGGAAGGCACATCCATCTACTCCTTGCTCCCCTGGACCCTGAAAAGCATCTACCACTCAAGGGCAGGTTCACAGCCCCATGGCCAAGCTTGGATATACAAGCCCAGCCCCCAAGGTCCTTACTAAGAATATCTAACTCAGACACCCTGTGAATATTCATATTCTTCTCTTTGGGGGCAATATTTTATATCAAGATTATCTAAAAAAAATGCAATGTTCCAAAAGATGGCTTTGCTTTTAAGATTATACCATTGGGGTTGAATAAATTTCTTGGAAACCCTGTGTATAAATCTGGTTGGAGCCTCACTGTGAAGTCTAAAAACCAGACAGATGGAACAGTCAGCAGAGAGCTCGAGTGAAAGAAACAACTACCCCCTGGAAGGGGAAAAAAAGGCCAGAAAGGCATCTTTGTTTATTTTTACAAAATTTGGAGAACAACAGTCTCCCTCAGCTGTCTCCACAAGATCAAACCAGCTCCAAATAAGAGTCACTGGGTGTTTGAAATCAATGTCCAATAGGCCTTGATGGCCCTGTTTCTTGTCTCTCCCTCCCTCTGGATTTCAAGATGACAATTTCATTTGTTCATTGATGCAGGCTGTCCGGTCAATAAACGTTCTGATTCATCTGGGAACTTCAAACTCTGCTCGTAATCTAAATCAGAACACAAGAGTACACGACCCCTTCACTTCCTGCTGGACCCTCTGGGCTCATTTGAAACCCGATAATCTACTCAATACTGTGTAATAACCTATATGGGGAAAGAATCTGAAAAGGAACAGATATATGTAGATGTCTAACTGATTTACTTTGCTGTACTCCTGAAACTAATACAACTTTTTAAGCCAACTATACTCCAATGAAATTTGTTTAAAAAAAAAATACCCCAAAGCAGTCTTGACGTGACCTTTAATCTAATTAGGGGGTCTACCTTTTTGATGTGAGGCCACGCCCATCTCAGTTTCCCTCCAGTTCAGGGTTGGTCCAGCTGTCACCTCACCCACATGCAAGCTCCCCACTTCTCCCTTCCCCTCACTGGCCCTCAGGGGATCTCAAAGGCTTTGAGGGGTTGGTACCTATAACTCCAATGTTAGGTTTAGATTACCAGAGTGACCAGGGTACCAAATTTGGTCCTCCTTTGGGTCTCTAAGAAACTGATAGAAAGAAGTCAGTTGTGTGAATGATACACTTTTAGCCTTCATCTGAAAGTCAAAACTCTGGAGTTCCCATTGTGGCTCAGCAGGTTAAGAACCAAATATAATGTCTTTAAGGATGCTGCTTCAATTCCTGGCCTTTCTCAGTGGGTTAAGGATCTGGTGTTGCCGAAGCTTCGGCTCAAATCTGGTGTTTCTGGGGCTGTGACAGAAGCCTGCAGCTGCAGCTCTGATTCGACACCTAGCCTGGGAACTTTCATATGCTGCAGGTGCAGTCTGAAAAAGAAAAACAAATAAAAACTAAAGTCAAAACTCTGTAGCCTTCCATTTAACTATAACAGTCAAATGGAAACTTCCCTTCCTTCCTCATTTAATTTTTTTTTACTGAAATATAGTTGATTCACAATATTGTCTTAGTTTTTAGTGTACAGCAAAGTGATTCAGATATATATCAACTCACAAGACTCTCTCTCTCTCTCTCTCTCTATATATATATATATATACACACATATATATATATACACATATATACATATACACACACACGCTAGGCAATTTATTATTACCAAGTCCAGGAAACTAAATCTTTTAGTCTAGACAATACGGTTTTACAAAGCATTTTAAGTTCAGGGCCCCTTATTTTAACTGTCATTGGTAATGTCTGGTGTTAATGAAGTTTTCTTCTATTTGAGTGTATTATGAATGCTCTCTCTAATACACAGATCAGGATCACGAGTAGATAAAACTTTACATCATTGAAGTGACAGCCCTTGCTGGATAGGATTTTTTGGGGGGACTGAACAAGAAAGAATGGCTCTAAAATGGACAAGCTTGTGACATTTTGCTGAAAAAAATTTTAAAAGAATACATATATTCTTCTTCGTATTCTTTTCCATTATGGTTTATTACAGAATAGTTCCCCGTGCCATACAGAAAGATTTTGTTGTTTATCTACTTTATACACAGTAGTTTGTATCTGCTCATCCTAAACTCCTAATTCATCCCTTCCCCACCCGCTTTCCTCTGTGGTCACCATAAGCTGGTTTTCTATGTCTGGAATTCTGTTTTGGTTTTGCGAATAAGTTCATCTGTGTCATATTTTAGATTCCACATATAAGTGATATCATGTGGTATTCGTGTTTCTCTGTCTGACTTGCTTCACATAGTACGATAATCTCTAGGTCCATCCCTCCTTATTTATTGTTATATTAAAAGAGGACAACTGACAAAAGCAAAAAACAAGACCGAATAATTTTGTCGGGGGCTAGTTTGTTGCCCTCACACCTTGCTTTCAGGAGCCTTTCGTAGAACTACGGTCGTAAGCACCATGTGCAAAAATCCCATGCTTCTGGCTCATGTGACATCTCCATCGAATCAGAGAACAAGAGCAGAAGGTGAGTTGGCCACTCCTGAGCCCTATTCATCTTAGCCCAGGGGTTCCCACCAGGAGGGAGCAGAGCAGGCTTCCTCAGGCTGCTGTCCTGTGACAAGCAGGAAGAACATCTAAACTCTTTCAATCTTGTAGAAGAAGAAAAAAACAAAACACCCACACAGCGGGGAAAACAATTTCCCCACTGTGTGGGTGGTGGGGCCCCGAAAGCTGTTATCTGCAAAGGGCACTTCTGGGGGTTACCCAGCTGTCACCACCATGTGGATTCCACCCGAAAACCTCAAGCCAAACAGTGAGGAATGAACATCAAGAGACAATTTTCCACTGTGTGAAAATGACTTGACTTTACAAGAATAAATGAAAATGCCATGATAATCAATGAAAGGTGTGCAGGACTTGCTGTCAGACACACAATCAGTCGTGGCAGACGCTCTTCTTCGCTGGGTACAGCTACACTATCGGAATATGATTGCGTCATTCTCCACTTTCCAACCCCTCAGGCCCCATCCTACACCACATCACACACACGCGCGCACACACACACACATACATGCACACATGCACACACTCCAATACCACACACTCGGGTCTGGAGTAATCGGTGTAGCAAGAGTTAGAGGCAGAATGGCCATGTCTGGGGCAGGAGCATGAATGGTGGGGCATGCTTGTGTTAGTGTGGGGCCGGGGCTAGGGGACTGTTCCTAACTCTGAACACTCTTCATTGCCCCAAGGAGATTTGATAGCCAAGGAATCAAGGCAGATACATGAAATAAAACTAGAGATCCTTAGAGCTTTAAACCCCCTTTTTTCCATACAAGTGCCCCTCTTGCTCCAGGCAGCTCTGTCCCAGTGTCTGCAGGAGCCTGAGGGATGCTGCCTGCCCACAGGATTATGGGATTTTCGCAGCTCCTTGCCCTCCTCCCACACTCTGTCCTTTAAGGCCCCAAGGCTGTTCCTCTAGCAGGTGAGCCCATCCTCCCAGTATCCTCATCTTGGAACCATGCTCATCTCCTCCCTTCCCTTCATCTCACTCCCTCTACAAAGAGGCCTGCTGGGTTTTCTCCACCTCCTTAGCCCTGGCGCTCCTGTTGTAATTCCAGAAGCAGATCTGGTGATTAGAACCTGTACAGTCTCAAACTGTGTTTCCCAAAATATCTCAAAATGGACCCAGGAAGCCCTCAATCCTATCATCTGGGTTCTGGGTAAACATGACAAGGGAAATACAAACCATATCTCAATAGCAACCATGAATCCTTGAAGTGACCAAGAACTATGAATCCTTGAAGTGACCAAGAACTATGCAGACAGGATACAACCCAAAAATTGACAGGAAACTATAATGGAAAGAATAAAAATCATTTAAAAAATTTAAAACTAAAAATAAAGTAATTGAGAGGAAAACAGTACAGCAACTTCTCAAAAGTCTAAAAATAAAATGACCACATGATCCACCCATTCCACTTGTGGGTACCCAAAACAATCGAAAGCCAGGTTTCAAAGAGATATTTGTGCCCCCATGTCCATAGCAGCATTATTAACCATAACCAAAAGACAGGAACAATCCAAATGTCCATCAACAGAAGAATGGATAAACAAGAAGTTATATGTGGAATAGAATAGTACACAGCCTTTAAAAAGGAAGGGAATTCTGACACATGCTACGTGAATGAACCCTGAGGATAGTGTGTAAGGGAAATAAGCCAGTCACAAAAGGACAAACAATGTACGATTCCACCTATATGAGGCTCCTAGGGCCGTCAGATTCAGAGACAGAAATTAGAATGGTGGGAGTTCCTATTGTGGCTCAGTGGGTTAAGAACCTGACTAGTATCCATGAGGATGCAGGTTTGGTCCCTGGCCTGCTCAGTGGGTTAAGGATCCAGCATTGCCGTGAGCTGTGGTGTAGGTCAAAGACACAGCTCAGATCTGGCGTTGTGGTGGCTGTGGTGTCGGCCGGCAGCTACAGCTCTGATTTGACCCCTAGCCTGGGAACTTCCATATGCCACTGGTGAGGCCCTAAAAAGAAAAAAAAAATAGAATGGTGGTTTCCAGGGGCTGAGAAAGGAGGGATGGGGACTTAGTGTTCAATGAGTACAAAGGTTCAGTTTGCATGGTGAAAGAATTCTGAAGATGGAGGGTTGCACCACAGTGTGAATAACATCACTGAGCTGTATGCTTTTTAACCTTTTTTAAGGGTTAAAATGGTAAGTTTCATTTTTCAGATGAAAAATGCAAGATGCAAATGAACTTATTTACAAAACAGAACTAGATATAGAAAAAAAACTTATGGTTACCAAAGGGAATGGGGGAGAGATAAATTAGGAGTTCGGGATTAATAGATGCACACTAGTATATATAAAATAGGTAAACAATAAGGACCTACTGTATAGCACAGGAATGATACTCAGTATTTTGTAATAACCTACAATGGAAAAAAAATCTAAAAAAGAATAAATAGGTATATGTAAACCAAATCACTTTACAGTACTCTTGAAACTAACATAACATTATAAGTTAACTATATGGCAACTAAAAAATAAAAAATAAATAAGATGGTAAATTTTTATGTTAGGTATAATTTACCAAAAAAAAAGCAATAGACAAAGGATAGATGTTTCAATTAATCTAAATAACTTGGTAGGATTTTTAAGGAGGGGACACAACCAGAAATCTCTTTATCGTCCTCCTCCTCTGTGAGGACAGATGTGGGTGACAGGGCCAGGCAGCAGGAGGGGCAGAAGAGCCACCATCAGACAACACAACAGGTGACCTGCAGGTGTCTGAGAGGTAAGGCTGATTCCTACTGTGGCCGCTGACCCCAGACAGAACAGAGATCATGGGGTGAGGAGCAGGTGGTGCAGCCTTGACCTGCAAACGGCTCCTCAGGGACACCTTATCAAGCGTTATCGGTGCTGCAGACTGAGGGCTTCTCCTTCACCACAACTGAAGAAGCTGCTGTTGTACTTCCTGGAATTTTTAAGTCAGAATCCCCTCTATTTCAGAAGTCATTTATGCAAAACACAACCTCTGGGCATGCCTTACTTATTTTAAGATGTTGGTACATGGACAGGTCGAATGCTCCCCAGGACCTTTCCCCCGCTTGGCTTGTGTCAGTCAGGTGTGTAAACTGGACCTTTAGTTATACATTTTGTTAGGGGCCCAGCCAAGCCAAAAAAAAACCGTCTCCATGTCATCCCTGGGTTGTGGCAAATACTTTTTTTTTTACTGGATTATATGATAGTTTTTTTTTTCAGACTTTTATTTATTTATTTATTTATTTTATTATTCAATGAATTTATTATGTAATCACTTTTTTAAATTATTGAAGTATAGTTATTTACAATGTTGTGTTAGGTTCAAATGTACAGAAAAGTTATTTAGCTAAACATACATTTATACACATATATATTCATATATGTGTGTATATCACATATATATACACATGAGTATATGTGTTTGTGTGTCTATTCTTCACAATGAGAGATCTCTGTGCTATATAGTAGGTCCTTATTGTTTACCTATTTTATATATAGTATATATGTATATTTTATACATAGTATAGTGTGTATATATAGTATATACATATATTTTTTTAATATATAGTATAATGTGCATGGATGTATGTGTGTGTGTTTATATAGCATGTGTGTGTGTGTGTGAGTGTGTGCGCATGTGTGTGTTAATTCCAAACTCCTAATTTATCCCTCCCTGCCGCACTTTCCCCTCTGGTAACACTAATCATTCTCTCTGCTCCTAAAGCCTTCAGACTCCTATGCAGGGAACACACAGGTGCTACAAGCAGCCTTGCTGAATATGGGTTTTGCTGGGCTACCCCGCACTCCGGGGTCCCCAACCCCCAAGGCAGATGGCGAAGGCTCCCAGAGCTGGCAAAAAAGTCTCTCAGTAGGTATCTTTGTTTTCCTTCTCTTCCATCTCATTATCTCCCTGTGTCACTTGTTTAGATTTTTCTTTACTTTTTGTTGCATTTATGTAAGTATCCACGACTCCCTGCTCTGAACTTAACAGCCCAGAGCCATGGCAGGAGACAAGACTGCCTGGAGGCAAACATCCCTGGAAACACAGCCCAGGGGCAGCTCCATTTGCCAGGATGTCCCCTGTGAGAGTACAGCAGTGGCCTGGCCAGGAGGAGCATGGCACTAGGCTGCTTGGTGAGCAGTGCCAGACCCTGAAGACAGATGCTCCTGTAGAAAGGCAGCTGCTAGGCTTCCAGCTTGCCTGCCATCCAGCCTGAGCAGGGCCTTTGTTTTGAGGGGTGGCTTCTAAGCTTAGGGTTAAAACTGAACTACAAGGGCTACAGAAGGAAGGCTGAACCTGCTTTCCACACCTTCCCTGCACTTTGCCTCTCCTCAAAACAGTCACTGAAAGGCTGTGTTTCCAGGGACCTGTACTCTGAGGTCCTGCTGAGGCATCTGCCTGAGCCAGCCGGACCTCCTCCCACTCTCCCACTTTAGTGGAATGAGAATGGTTTAAGGTCTGCTTCCTATAAGAAGCCTCCTTTGATTGGCTGACCTCCTCCTATGAGAGCTGTGTCTGTCCTTATCTCCTTCACACATACTCAATGTGCACACCACTAAGGAAGCACCTTATAGCAAGGACAGAGTCTTACATTTCTTTTCACAAGTGCTCTAAATAAATACTCCAATGTCCAGCTGGGCTCTGGCAGATTGCATTTTCCAATAGCCACACGAAGCCCTGCCACCTCTCATGGTCTTTTACAATGTGACTGATGCTCATTCAACTGAGAGGTAGGGTCTCCGTTTCCTTCTTCTGAACACAAGTGGGGGCTTATGACTGCACCAACCAATAGAACAAGGTAGGAAGGGATCCTCTGTGATTTTCCAGGCTGGACCACGGAAAGGAGACAGTTTCCACATACTTCTCTCGCCGGGACACTCACTCAGAGAAAGCCAACCACCATACTGCAAGGAAGCCCAAGCCAGCCCAAGTGGAGAAGAACAGAGGCCCCCAGCCACGAGCCAGCCTCACCCATCAGACACACGAGGGAGTCAGCCTTCATATGACTCTGTCCCCAGCCCTTAAGTCCTCCAGCACAGGCTCCAGACCCTGTGAAGCAGAGACAAGCCACCTTCACTGCCCTTTCCAGACTCTGACCCACATAAGGCATGAGTGTGATAAATGGTAGCTCGGTGACACTAGGTGGCCATATGAACTGGGACAGATTCTGTAAATGTGGTCACAAGATGAGCGAATCCAAAGCTCTGCCCTCTCTAAAATCAACTATTGTTTACTGCCCCAACAACCTTCTTTCCCTTCATCACAACAGAGCTCCTCTCCTTAGTTCCTGTACAGTCATGGCTCAGAGAACCCACCTTTTCACTCAGCCTCATAACCTCTCTATACCAACCACATTTCCTCAGCAAGGTGGCTGCTCTGGGGAAAGGAGAACAAAGGAAAAAGCCAAGTGTTTCCTTCCATGGCACACCTGCCAGCCACAATGCCAGCCAGAAGGATGTGCTAGCAAAAAACAAATCTGACTCCTTATCGAAGCTCTTCTTTTACTTTAAACTTTGTGTGTTATTGCTTTTGCTATGAGTTAATCCCTAAAAAATGTTGCCCATACAGGAAAGCCCATTCTCAAGGCTCTGACCTTTAAAGGTATAATACCTTCCCATTCACATAGAGATAAAAAGTTGCAGAACAGAAAATAACATTTGTCTCCTTGGAGGTTTATAGGAACGCTGTGCCCAGATCTACATGGGCAGCTGCAAGAACAAAGGATTCCAGCACCAAGAAGTTTGCAACAACCAGCTGCACCCTCTCCCATCTTAGTATAAAAGAAACCTGAATTTTGACTCTGGTGAGATGGTTCTTTGGGACATTAGTCCACAATCTTTGCTGTCTGCTCGCTGTCCACATAAATTTGCTATTCCTTGCCCCAACAACTGCTCTCTCAATTTATTGGTCTGTGGTGAGGACGGCAGTACAGGCTTGGACTCTGTCACAGGGAGGCATATCTAAGTCTCAGCCAGGAAAGGGTAAAATGACCTTTACCCTTCCCAAATTAAGAACATGTTCAGCCCAGAGAAGATTCCTTGCCAACCCCATGCAGGGCTGCTGACAACACAGGATGGTGCCAGACACTCTATGACCGCAGGTGGGAAACCAGGGATCTTCACATATACAGGCCTGGGTCCAAGACGAATGCAGGGGTGAAGGCACCCTCCAGCCAGGACCTTCCCAGTCTGCCCTGCACCACTGTCTTACCTTAGCCCCTGGTCCAAAAAGGCTGACCATTGTGCACAAGCCCTGAGCCTGACAACATATTAACTAGGCTGTCCTCTCAAGCTCCACACAGACTCTGAGTTTCTGCACAAGCAGGAACTCTCCATGGAGCCACAGCAGAGTGACCATCATTGTGGCAGGAAAGAGCCTATTTTGTCCTCTGGACAAGAGTAAGAACTTAACTCTCCAAGGGAAGAGGCACCTTTAGCTCTCATGCAAAAACAGGCAGCTGCTTATCTCCATGTGCAGGACTCAGATGTGGGGAAAATGTCACCAAAGGAAAAGAAATAGTAAACTCTCTCTCTCCCTCTCCTTCTCCTTCTCTTTCTCTTCCACCCATCCCTCTTTCTCTCACACACAGACACTTCATGCTAGAATAGAACAGACCACATTTAGAGCATTCTAGAAAGAAGCACTTGAAAGTTCCAAAGAGAACAAGTCCAACACACTCTCTGCTCCACACACACACACACACACACACACACACACACACACACACAGAGCCATCCAGCCTCCAGCCAGCACTAGAGTTCAGGGTTCACAGTCCACACCCAGCTCCTAAGTATAAAGTGTTTGTGCATCATCACTGCAGCCACATGACTGTGCTCCCCAGGGAAGAGCATGTTTCTGCAGACACAGTGCCTCACCCTGTGCAAGCATCAGACACACCGATGACCCCCAGAGCAAAAAGCCATTATGAGCTTCTCTGGAGCTGCTTTCCTCCCAGGGCATCCATAATGCGCAACCTGAACACTTTTCCTCCCACATCCTAGTTCCTACAGGTTCGAATCCACTGCCACCCTCTTCCTGCTTCAACCTAAGCAGCTCGCAACACAGCTCCCTGGGGTCTCAGTGATTGCTTACTTCACTGCCCAATTCACATTTAAGTGTAAACCTAGCATCCCACTTGTTATAAGTGTTTTTAGAAGGCAGTCTCATTTTGAAATCAGGTATCTAAGGTTTGTCCCGGAGAGCTGGCCAGAGGTCCCAAGCCCCATGCTCTGCGTACCCCAGGAAGGTGAGCTGAAGCCCATCACTGGTGGGTGGCACCTTGGGGAGGCCATGAGCATAGTGTGTGTTGGGACAGAAGGAATTTGTTTATTGCCCCTCCATGGAGCTGGATCTTAACTAATTCAGTACCTTAACACATTTTGATGCGTGCACAGGAGAAAGGTTAATAACACTAGCATGAGAAACAAGCATTTTTCATAAACATGATGCAAACTGAGGCAAAGGCAGAAATCATGGAACAAAACAAAAAGAGTGGTTTTCATCCATTCTCAGGTGGAGCCAAGACAGGAGTGGGGGCCCCTCATGGAGGGGCAGGGGCTTCATTCACAAGCCCTCGCCTGGCTTTCTGTTTGCCTGGCCTCACCTCCTTAAGCTCCAGGACTTTCCCACCTCTGGTGTCCACTCCTGGGCAGAGTCCATTACCAGAAATCACTTGTGCCCCTGCCTGAGAGAATTACATCTTGAGTTTTAAAAGAAATGGGCCACCTACCACCATTTTTACAGAAAAATTGTATTCCTCCAAATAGTTATTACCACTCACCAACTAAAACAGGTTCATCTAATTGCTGTGACACTGACACTGTGGGCAGAGCAGCTCCAAAATTAGGCTCAAAAACCTGTGGTCACAAGCAAACCGGAGGCTATACATCAGTAAGGATATTCCTTAAAAGAAAAAGAAAAAAATGTAACCTTACCTGTGGCTATAGCGAATGGCTATCGTCAACCCCAGCTGCAATTAAAAAGAGAAAGGATCCATATTAGATAATATCAAGAATATGCTAGATTCACAAGAAAACTGACTTAACGTGGCCAGTTTTTTAAACATCTCTTAAAATGTGCCCCCCTTCTGATGCTTCATAAATAACATGCTTTAACAGCAGCTCTTCATTTCAACTTAGTTCCTAAAGGAAAACTGTATGTTAGAAAGAGTCTTAAAGAGGCTACAATATCCCACTGTGGATTAGATAGAAGGTATCTCTCATCAGGAAAGACTTCCAAGATAGGGCTTTTTTTTTCTTTTTAAAATATTTTAATGTTTATTTTTCATTTTTTATTGAGATATAATTGACAGATGAAGTTGTCTGATGTGTACAGATGTGATGAATTGACACGTGTAGGTATGCACTGCCAGTTACCACGCATTATCAGGTTAATTAACACCTTTAACACCTTCCTCAACTCACAGAGTTACCTTTTTTGGTGAGAACACTTAAGAACTGCTCTCTTAGCAACTTTCAACTATATAATATAGTATTGTATGGTTACCTACAGTCAGCACACTGTACATTAGAGCCTTATTCATCTTATAACTGAAAGTACCCCTTGAGCAACACCTCCCCACTGAGCCCCACCCTGCTGCCCCCGGCAACCACCATTCTACTCTCTGTTTCCATGAGCAAAATAGGGCTCTTTCTGCCCAGAGAAAAAGCCGTGGAAGGATGGAACTGCAGAGCATGGCAGACTCTGAGGCTGCATTAGGAGGGCACAGGTCCTGGGAGCAGACCCCTCGCTACCCCCACGCCAGGGATACTGACCACCTGGGCCAGAGCCTCCCTGGGGGAAACACCATACACTGAACACTGAGCCTGGCAGCTTAAGGCCAGCAGGCTGCAGCTCTGAGAACAGCAAGGAAATCACACCTGTGATGCACAAGTGACATCAAGAGAAAGTGCACACAACTGCCATGCGTGGCCACAAGGTGACACTGAGATTTCCTCTTTACCCCATGAGGGTGTCGTGGAAACCTCTCAAGCACAGCTCAGGGTCAAATCCTATGGCATGGGCCTCAGCTAGTTCATGCAAGGCCAGTGGTGGATTACAGAAGAGTCAGGCCAGCCATCCTCAACTGCTAACTGGACAGGCGTCAGCAAGTAATTCAAACACTCAGAGCTTCAGTGTTCACAACTGCAAAATGGGCCAGGTAATTATGTTCTCATAGGCTCAATCTAAGGATGAGGCATTTTTTCTATCAACATGTTAACATCTGTATATATGCCCATGTGTGTACATACTGCCTGACCGATAAGAAAAACTATAAATAATTACTACCATGATTTACAGGCAATACCCCATCAATAAAAATGTCATCACATTCCAAAATTTTATGTTTACTTTTAAGTTTAATTTTTGGAACTTTGAAAGTATTTCATCATGCAAAACACAACAATCAGCCCCAACAAAGCCTGTGTAAGTCTCATTAACCCATTTGTGGCTGAATTATGGCCAGTTTAAGAATATTAATGGCAGTTAAAAACCTAAGCATCATCTCCAATATCGTTTCTGGGGAAAAGTCTACTAAGTTGCACCTTATCACCTCCAGATACACAGCTGCCAATTCCCTTGATGTCAGCCTCCGTGGAGGTAGGGGTGGGGAGGTGACATTTGTGGCGCTGTCCTGGGTGCTGCAGGAGCTCCCTGAGGCAGTGGGAGGGGTAAGAGCAGGGAAGAGCCAAGGGGAGGAAGAGTTAGGAAAAGTAAAATCTTTGAGCTAAGAAAGCCCCAGGCCTCTGTTCAGCCAAGGGTACTATGGAAGCCCCCAGCCGCTGTGTGAATACTCAGCTCCAGAACCACTCAGCCAGTTGTTAACAATGCATGCACCTGACGTACAGAACCGACATGGTGCAAAGAGGCTGAATTTTACCAAAAGCTTATCTAAAAGTGAAGGCACAAAATCTGTAACAAGTTGATTGTGGATCCCCCTCGCCTGAATGGATTCAAGGATCTATCTCAGCTAATCCAGAAGAACATTCTCTTTGAGTCTTCAACACGCAGAAGACGAAGATACTTCAGGGACAATCAAGAATTTAAAGAACAAGGAGGAAATTGAGGAATGAAATAAAAGTAGGAACTGCAGCCAAAAAAGGTCAGGAAGAACAATTTACAAGTGTCACCTGCCAGGGAATGTCACATTTCCTGGGGTTAAGAAAGTTCTGGCTGGCGGTTTAGGATCATTGTAAGATAATTTTACTGAATGAATATTTTGATAAGTTTTGGAGTATGGTTTAATTGGCGGCTTTTCCCCAGTTGAAAGATAAGCTCTTGTTAGAGTAGGGAGAGGAAATGGATGAGGGAAGGGACAAGAATAAGAAAAAAGTAGATGTTGTTACCTGGCAGCTGTGCTGGTTAAAGGAGCTGGGAGATAAATCCTTCAGAGAGGTGAATTTCAATTAAGGATTTTTTATTGGGCTTTCTTTTCCTGGCTTCTGAATCAAATACATTTTATAGTCATTTTTAAAAGGACACCTACACTAAGGAAGAGTGTGAATTTTGGAATCATATGGACCAGCCACAGAATCCTGCAGGCCTCTCAGGATGTGCTGGGGAACAGGATGATGGGACCCTATATATAAAGGCCTCAGAGCCTTTGGGAACCAGCTGATGGGGCGAATGGGAACGCGGCCTGGCACAGTCATTCTGGAAACCTGCCTTATGCTCCACACAGAAGTCTGGGTCCTAGTAGGCAGCCCTGAGAAGGTGCCAGAACAGTGTAGGGAGTTCTTGGGGGCCTTGCCATGAAACCCCATGCTGGAGCAGGCAAACCAGGCCGGTGAGCTGTGTAGGGAGCCTCCTTCTGACTCTTCCTCCTCCCCAATGCTCCTACATATTATCTGACCCTCAAGAAGGCAGGAGAGGCAGAAACTTCTCTGAGGTTTCTGTACTATAGCGAACACCACATGAAGGTTGCTGTGCCATCTGCTGAGAGACGGGCCAGGCGTACTTTTCTTCCTTGGCCTTAGGAACATCCGTCAGCCCACCAGGCCTCTGTGAGCCTTCTCAGAGATGCTTCTCAAAAATGCTTTAAGCAAGTCTCACCACTGCCTGGGCGTGCACATACATGAATGCAGACCTTCACATCCAACCCACCCATATGCATGCACATACATGCACACACTTTTGCACACAGACACATCCACATGTGTGTGCATGCACAGGTATGTGTGCATGTGGTACATGCACAAATAAGCATGTGTGCCCGGGTGTGTGCACACATGCACACACTTACACAGTCTTTGCATTCTCCAGCACATGTGCATGTATACACACGATACACATTCCTACAGTCATGCATGCACGCCTTCACCCACATGCACAGAGACACTTTGGCATTTGGAGAGGCCCACAGAGTCCCTGAGACAAAGGGAGGCCTCAGACAATTGACCCTTTTGTGGCTGGTCTCAGCAGGGACCCTGGGGAGAGAGAGGAGGGAGGCCCAGGGGTTGGCCCCCTGACCCCGGCCCAGCCCTGGCTGAGGCCCAGGGCCACAGAGGTCAGCAGAGTTTTGTGCGGCCAGCCTCCCTGGAGAACAGTCCCCCAGGACATACTGTAAGTATTGCCAGAAAGCACTTAACAAACTCCCACTCAGAGTACTTCTTTTTAGATTTCCACAGTTTGTTAATAACAAAATTCAATCACCTTTTAGTGGCAAGGAAAGAGTAATTTAACTTTTTCTTCCCAAAAACTCCACCGGTTGCAGAAACCTTTTTCCTTCTGCTTTGGCCTTAAAATGCTCCTTTTTTGGACCAGCTGACTGAGGCAGCTGTTTTGTATCAAGTTGGAGGGTTTTCTATATGACCCAAGAAGCTCAGACAACTGGCAGGCCTTCCTGCATTAAAGGGTAATCTGAGAATAATTTGCCATAAAACACCCAGAAGTGCGCCAGCTGTAGCCGAATATGCCCTATAAAGCACCACGTGGACAGCACGGATCTTGTAAAATAATCATAATTTTAGAAAACACATTTTTAAAATCAATTTTTTAAAAAATGTTAAAGGAGGAATTACATTAGCAGTAACAAACCTGACTAGTACTCATGAGGATGCAGGTTCCATCCCTGGCCTTACTCAGTGGGTTAAGGATCTGGTGTTGCTGTGGGCTGTGGTGTAGGTCGCAGACACGGCTCGGGTCCTGCATTGCTGTGGCTGTGGTGTAGGCTGGTGACTACAGCTCCGATTCAACCCCTAGCCTGGGAACCTCCATATGCCGTGGGTGCGGCCCTAGAAAGATAGAAAAAAAAAAAAAAGTTAAAGGAAAGAAATGGCTGGCACTGTCCTAGGAGGTGTCAGGGAACCTCCCTTCCATGTATGAGGATTGTCACCAAGCACCTCTTCCATCATGCCCGCTGGACCAAGGGCCCCTGTGTTGCTGGGAATCTGTTTCTTGAAACTGGTGTCCACTGTGCTTCAAGTTCACTATGTGCCGTCACACACACAAGGCTGCCAGGGGCAGGTAAGGAGAAAAGGCCCGGTTAGGGCCAGCCTCCAAGTCACCCAGCTGGTGAGTGGGGCTCCATGTGTGAGTTCAGAACGTTCTAGACCTGGGGAGGCATGCTGGCCAGGGCTGTGACCAGGAGCTTTGCCCCCTTAAGCAGTCAACCCCCACGCAGGCACCAGCGTGCCCCATTCCTCAAGAAAAGCTGGGAACCGAGAGTTTTATTATGCAAACGCCCCCATTTTAAACTGATTTGACTGTTTTTCAAATCCTAGGTGAGCCAAACAAAACAGGTTGGTGGAATGTGGTCAGGGGACCTCAGCAGCCTTGCCTTATACCTGTCCTCCAGGCAAGCCGCTCCTCAGGTTCTCAAAGCTTCCCATCTGAAGTAACGAGTCTGCGCTGAATTGGGGGAAAGCCTTCATGTTCTGCGTGCCTCTTCGCTCCCTTTCCTACACTTCAGCACTTTCCAGGGCTGGGCCTCCTCCAGGCATCACCCCAGATCTTCCTGCCTCTCAAACTCCACCATGCACACCACTACCCAGCAGTCCACCACTGTGAATGTCCATCTAGTGCTCTCTAAGGCACTTGCTTACATCCTCTGAAAAAGTAACCATGCTGGACTCACCAATGCTCACAGTCAGTAGCAGTGAGGTTTGCGTTCAAGCCCCCCCAGTTTTTCTTGCCTGTTTCCTCATTGTAAAATGGGGAGAATGCTGTCTATGTCAGAGGGTTGTTTTAGGCAGATTAACTGAGACCTCGGAGATGAGGAGCAGCAACAGCAGCATCTCCTGGGAACTAGTGAGAAATGCAAATTCTCATGTCCTAACCCAGAAGCAGAGAATCGGAAACTCTGGGGAAGTACAGGGTGGATAGCCAGTCCTTCAAGGGTCAAGTCTGGGAAGTTCTGAATGAGATAATGTACAGAAAGAACTTAGCAACAGGCTTGGCACAGATAAACTCTTAGTGACTATGATGGGGATGATGATTTGACAGCTCATGGTAAAACTATTTAAACTATTTTCACTTTATGTTCTCTAAACATCATGTCAATGTCCTACACTCAGCTTCAGGGATGCTCAGGATGGTTGGCAGGCCTGGGGCCATGTTAGGGGAGATGAGGCCTCTTGGTGCTCACAGGTGATCACCCACGAGGTGATCTGCACCCTGCACCCTGCTGAGATTCACCACATGCTGTCCACAAGCAAGTACAGGGCCGGCCTTGTGGAGGTCAAGGGCAAGGCTCAACAGGCTGCAGCCCTGCCCCCACCCCTCTCTGTCATTCCCATCAAAAGAGGGAGGAGACAGCAAGAAAGGCAGAAAAACAGAAAGAAGAAAAACAACACTGGTGGGGGGGGCCCTCTCCTGTGATATGTAGAAGTTCCTGGGCTGAAGATCAAACTCGAGCCACAGCTGTACCCAGAGCTACAGTAGTCACAACACTGGACCCTTAACCCACTAAGCCAGCAGGAAACTCCCAACAACATATTTTTCATTAGTGAGCTTATTTCCTTGGGCCCTTAATTTTTTTTTTTAAAGAATTTAAAATGCTAAAGAAAAAGACACACTTAAGTTTAGGAAAAGAGGGGATATGTATAACGTTTAGGCTCTTCCCTGACTGGTCAGAAACCTGGTAATTCAGATCTGAAACTTTCCAAACCTGATTTAAAAGACAAGTTGCTAAATCAATGGAAATTAACATTGAACAAACCTTGAAACGTAGGCGGCGGTTGTTTAACCAACCTAAGAAAACAAGTTGTTTTTCAGTCTGGAAGACCCAAACGACTGAAAAGGTAAAACCAGTTATGCCACGGTTCCTCCCTGCTGCCCCCAGGAACCTGAGCCAGGCACCGTCTTTTTAGACTAAAAGTTAAACAGCTCTGCTTGGAAAGCATGGAGATGAGTTTTCACAAGGACTCGCTTTGTCCCCCTCTTCGCTCAAATTAAAACCATCTGTGAATCTTGAGTTGCTGCCCCCCCCACCCCCAGCCACAGCACCTGGGCCCCCTTCTGCCACGCGAATTTCAGAGACCCAGCCACCTGAACTTCGGGTTAGGGACCACACCCCCAACCTACCCCATTCCCACCCCCACACCCCCGCAACTACCCAACCTTGGTATCATCCTCACCAGGGAGCCAACAGTAATTGCAGCCCCTTCCCCCAGAGATGAGGGGATGGGAGATCTCAGGGCCCGGCCATGCTGAGGACTCCAGGAGGCCAGCTGTCATCCTTGTCACTGTCATTGAGTGGTCTGTGGTCTGTCCCCTTGTGTCACAGCACAGTGAGTGCGTGGGTGTACACCAGAGCCTGGTGACTCATCTTTGAGCAGCCAGTACCCAGAGCTGGATAAACAAGGCTGCCCAACAGCTTCAGGGACCGCTGAATTTACTCCAGGGAAGTTCCTCTGACACAGCTTGTTGGTGACCGTGTTTTTTTTTTTTTTTTTAAGGTTTTAGGTTTTAGGTTTCAAACAAAATCATTGTGGATTTTGGTTTCTTTGCTCCTCTTGATATGAATGCTTGGGTATTTGATAATCTGAATAAACCACTCACTCTTTACCTAGAAAACCTAACTTCCCTGTAAGGAGATCGGTGTGACAATGGATGTGGATTCTGGGTGCAGCATACGTCACAGAACAACTAACCCAGAAAACTTTGGAACTTTCAGCGGCAAATATTACTTAATATTACTTAAGCGAAAGCTTGATTATTAAGTCAATGTTGGTGGGCGGGGCGGGGGGGTAGAGGAAGAGGCTGAAGAGAAGAAAAGGGGAAAAAATAGGTGACGCCCTCACATGCAGTCAATAACAAAAGTATTTTAAGGCACTTCTCTGGTGGATTTTGGCCCATTAAATACAAGAAAATGAAAGGCCTTCATAGTCTGTCACTGCAGCTTAGAGACCCCACCACAGCTCATGACCCACTCTGACCCCCAGACCCTTATCTGAGTCAAGAGTTAAAAACCCAGGAAAGGGAATCTCTTTTTAATATAAGACACAAAGATCCTTTTTTTTTTTTTTTTTTTTTACCATACCCGGCTTGTGGAAGTTCTCAGGCCAGGGATTGAACCTGTGCCACAGCAGTCGCTGCAGACACAACACAGGATCTTTAACCTGCTGCACCGCAAGGGTACTCTGACACAAAGATACTCTTAATGAATTTGTTTCAAAGAAAGAAAAACACTTTTCTTCTCTCTAGCTCTTCCCTACTTTTTCCTCTATCAAATTCTTAACCAAAAAAAGAAATTCACAAAACAAATGAACAAAAATCCCTCCACCCAAGCATACGGGATATGACCTAAAATGAGGCGCTACATGAAATAATGACAGAAGCTATTTAAAGGAGTGTAGTAGATCCACTGTTAAAAGAGAGACAATACATTTTTTAAGGTAAGCTCTTTATTATGAGCTAGTTGTAAATTCACATACAAGTATCAGAGATTATATAGAGAAAGAGAGAGAAGCCCTATGTATCCTTTGGTCAATTTCCTCCAATGGTGAATCTTGCAGAACTAGAATGCAAGGACACATTATACTGACATCAGCATAGGCCAGCTATAGAACCTTTCTGTCACCAGAATGATCCCTTGTGTTGCCCTTTTATATATGCATCCATTTTCCTCCCATAAGCATTCCCGTTTAGCCCCTGGCATCCATCATGCTATTCTCCATTCCTGTAATTTTGTCATTTCAAGAATATAATATAAATGGAAGCCCATGGTATGTAACCCTTTTGGGTTAGCTCTTTTTGTTCAGCATAATTCTCTGGAGATTCATCCAAGTGGCTGCAGGTACCAATAGTTCACTCCTTTTCATTGCTGAGTAGTATTCCACAATGTGGTGTGTGACTCCATTTATTTAGATCTTCTTTCATTTCTTTCACTACCATTGTATAATTTTCATCATACAATTTTTATATATGATCATTAGACTTACTCTCAGGAATTTCTCTCTGTCTTTTTTTTTTTTGGAGCAATTGTAAATTATTTTGGTGTCCACATGCTTCTTATTAATATACAGAAACACAATTGACTTTTCTACATTTATCTTGTATCCTGCAACCTGTTAACTTCACTTATTAGTTTTAAGAGGGTTTTTCTTTTTTGCAGGTTCCTTGGGCTTTCTATACAATTGTCATCTACAAATAGTGTCAGATTTATTTCTTCTTTTCTCATCTACATACCTTTTCTTTTCTTTTCTCTTCTTGCCTTATTGCAGCAGCTGGAAGTCCCAGCACTATGTGGAGTAAGAATAGTGAAAGCAGACAGCCTTGTCTCGTTCCCAATTTTAGGAGGAAAGTATGTAGTCATTTACCATGATTTATATGTTAGCTATAGGGTTTTTTGGTGGATGTTCTTTATCAAGTTAAGAAAGCTTCCGTCTATTCCTATTTTTTCTAACAGTTTTATCATAAATGGATGCTGAATTTTTTCAAGTGACTATTAAAAAGCACTTATCCTCCTTTTAATAATCCCCTATATCTTCACCTGTCTAGTGTTTGATTTTTTTTTCTTTTTAGGGCCGAATCTGCAGCATATGAAACTTCCCAGGCTAGGGGTCAAATCAGAACTACAGCTGCAGGCCTATGCCACAGCCACAGCAATGCCAGAGCCAAGCCACATATTAGGCCTACACCACAGCTTTCAGCAACACCATATTCTTAACCTACTTAGCAAGGCCAGGGATTGAACCCACATCCTCACAGATACTATGTCAGGTTTTTGTTGGTTGGTTTTTGTTGTTTTTTTGTGTGGTTTTTTTTTTTTTTTTTTTGTCTTTGTCTGTTTAGGGCTGTACCTGCAGCATATGGATGTTCCCAGCCTAGGGGTTGAAAGAGAGCTTTAGCCACCAGCCTATGCTATAGCCACAGCTATGTGGGATCCCAGCCATGTCTGCGACCTATATCACAGCTCACAGCAACATCAGATCCTTAGCCCTCTGAGTGAGGCCAGGGATTGAACCTGCAACCTCATGGATACTAGTCCACAATAGAAACTCCTCTATGTCAGGTTCTTTTTTTTTTCTTTTCTTTTTTTTTTTTTTTTTTGTCTTTTTGTCATTTTTAGGGCTGCTCCTGCAGAATATGGAGGTTCCCAGGCTATGGGTCTAATTGGAGCTGTAGCCGCTGGTCTACACCACAGCCACAGCAACATGGGATCCAAGCCCCGTCTGCAACCTACACCACAGCTCACAGCAATGCCAGATCCTTAACCCACTGAGCAAGGCCAGGGATCGAACCCACAACCTCATGGTTCCTAGTCAGATTCATTAACCACTGAGCCGCGACAGGAACTCCTATGTCAGGTTCTTAACCAGCTGAGCCACAATGGGAACTCTTCCGTCTAGTTTTTTAAAAACACATAAAATGAATGAAAACCCAAGCCCACTGACAAAGTGTACATAAAACACAATCACAGCTGTTTAAAAAAATAGTACAGTAGATCCACTGTGAAAAGTGACACAACGTGTTCAAGCAAAAAAAAAAAGAAAATTGCAGGCACAATGTAGATGTGTATAATACATGTTGAAGGGATATTTGATATTGAGGACATTTGATATTGAATAGCTATACATGTAATTATTAGGAAGGAAGTCTGGAAGACTAAATATCAAATTGTTGGATGGGAGGTGGATGGGATGGAAAAAGGTTTTCACTCTCCAGCATTTTATGCTCTTCTCTAGTGTGTGACGTGAATGCTTTAACATAAGCATGTTTTAATTGGTAATTTTCAGAGATCTAATAAGAGAAAAACATGGAAAACAATTACATTGCAAAATACTATGAACTATGTAATTTTGCATACCTGAATGCAATTTTTTTCTTAAGATGCTCTCTTAGCCTTAAACATGAATGCTTTAGGAGGGAGATATCATTAAATTATGTTGCACCTCCATTCAAATTCACACTGAATAAAAAGGACAAAAATTTGAAATAAAGTTTCAAGAAATAAAAGAATGAGGACACACCTCTGGTAAATAAGTCTTTCACCTCTACCCCAATAAATTCTCATAAAGGTTCCAGTTCCTGCTTTGAATTTTTAGGTCGGTATCATCTAAAGTTGTTGACTTTGGACTTGATGGGAAGGGAGGGAATTTGTCTAACTTGATAGATGTGACAGAAGCAGTGACTGAAACACTCCACACATACCCAGCAGAGGGGGACAAAGATTCAACCGGGCCAAGAGAGCCCTACTGAAGTGTGACTGTGTGGTCATTGTGATGCAGAGAAGAAAAGACACAAAAGACACTGGAGCAAAAATACCTTTGCTCATTTACAAGCATTGCTCTGACCCCTCACTGCCTCATCAAGGTGACAGAAGAAATCTTCTGAATTTTCTCCATATTTCCAGGACAGTTCTCCAAGGGGCCTTCTCGTCCTCTGAATAGAAAAACCAGGGCGTTCCCGTCATGGCGCAGTGGTTGACGAATCCGACTGGGAACCATAGGGTTGTGGGTTTGGTCCCTGCCCTTGCTCAGTGGGTTGGGGATCCGGCGTTGCCGTGAGCTGTGGTGTGGCTCTGGTGTAGGCCTGTGGCTACAGCTCCAATTGGACCCCTGGCCTGGGAACCTCCATGTGCCGCAGGAGCGGCCCTAGAAATGGCAAAAAAAAAAAAGACAAAAAAAAGAAAGAAAAACCAAACTCCCAATCAAGTGAAGTGACACAGCTGATGGGAGACCAGTGCTCCCCAGGGCTACCAGTGAGGCCTGGGACCAGTGCTCACCACTTTAACCCAAGGACACAAACTCACGTCCCGAAGTGGATGCTGGGTAGACTAGTGCACTGGCACTCCAAACTTGGGGTAGGGGTGGAGTGTGAAGACTTTAGCAAGTAAAAAGCTGTAATACTGAGCACAAAGGGCAGAGTCACTAAATAAGAAAATCTAACAAGTATCAAACACAGGGGAAAATACTCAAGCTTGGGATGTAATATGAAGGCAGAACATTGTGATAGGCATTTCCACAACAAGGTTACAACCACATAAAAAAGTGAAACAGGTGACTCTCCCCACCCCTTCTCAGCTCACCCGCCCAACTACCCTCTAGGGTCAGCCACAGTCTGCAGCTAAGTTGCCCTGGACCCAGCCCCTTGCCATTAATTCCATTGCCACCTCCTGGAAGGTGTCCCCCTCCCTCACAGGAAGCACAGCAGGAACTTCTTAAGGCATTACTTTTCTCCAGCTGGAAACTCAGAGCTGGTCACAATGCCGAGCCTGCGGAACACCCCTGAGGGACCCCAGAGGCCATGTGATGAAGCCAAGACTCTACAGCCACCTCACCGGCCTTGCAGCTCCCTTTTCAACCACTCTGCCCCTTTCACTCCCACCCAGTACATCAAATCATCCCCGGCCTCTCAAACACAGTGCACACTACTCCCTCTCGCATCCCATCCTATCCCCTCAGTGCTCTTATCTCCTCAGTCACCTTCCAAACTCCTATTCATCCTATAAAGCCCCTCAGCCATCACATCTCCTGGGAGGCTTCTCTGCCCCACCCAGGCTTCCACCAGCCCCTCTTCCAGCTATTTCCACTTTGCATGTGGGGGGCTGTGATTTGCGTCCAGATGTCTTCCTGCCATCCTGCAAGCCCTCAGTGAGTGGGGGGGGGGCGTCCATCTTCTGTCCCAAGCCTCATCCAGGGCTAGATGCACAGCAGGAGCTCAGTGAACATTTATTACAGTGATGGGTTTTGTATTTCCTTCGTTGCTTTCCTTTAATGTGGTTCTGCAGTTGTCTGTGCACATTAAATCACATGAAATCTGTACTTGCCCCCTCGACTCAGCAGCCACTGGAACAGCTGTCCCAGTGGCCTCGGTGTTCTGGTGCAGCCACACAGCAGCCAAGAACCTTCGGCCCGTTCACCATGGTGAGAGAGCTGCATCTGAGCAGAGTGCCTGACTTGTGGGGAGCAGGGGGGAGGGCAGTGCTTTTCCAACAGCTGGAGAAGAAGTGATGGATTAACTGTGCACCAAAGATCCTAATCACAAGAAAGAAAAGAACAAAACAGCTTTCCCAAAACTCAGAAGAAAGCTTGGATGTCTTCAGACTTGACTCTGGCACATTGCTAACAGCAGTATGACCATGGCTTTGCTATGGTGCAATGGCCACAAATGACCAAGGTATAAATGTTAGATTTCTCTATTTGTGGAAACTGCCTGTTTCATGCATGTGAGATACAGGGTTCCAACTCCATAATCAATGTCTATGCCAATCTCCTTGTAAGACACTGGGGAGGGCATACGGAGGCACAGGACATGATCCCTGAGCTCAGAGAATGCAACATAAGTCAAGAAAGCAGCTTCACTCCCCACTGTGTTAAATGTCGGGCTCCATGAGTTCACAGGCAGGTGATCCTGCTGTGAAAGGAGCTGATCAAGAAATCTTCAGAGGAGCTGGGGCTTAGGCTGGGCCTCAAGGGACAGGCAGGATCAGATAGGTATGAGGACAAGGGTGACCATCACGTAGGGACCTCAGCATCAGTAATGGCTTAGCAGTAAGGACTGAATCAGGCAGGAAGTTTGGGCAGTAGTACACCTCTCGGTGGCATGTACAAAGCACTTTCTGCAGGTCAAATATAGTGTCACGTGAAGCATAAATGTCACTACATCTAAGCCTCACAAAAACTCTGAGAAGGAAGCATTTACTCTTCCCATTTGGGGATAGGGAGATGAGATTCAGAGAGAACACTACCTTGCCTAAGGTCACACAGCTAGAAAGGGACGGAATGCCTGGGGATATCTGGACTGCAGTATTGAGGGTCTTTTTTTTTAGGTTAAAAGAATGAGAATTTATTTTTGATAATAAGTAGTCTAAAGGTGGGTAGATGCTGATGTCGGTTTAGCTACTCAGCAATATCCTTAGGAACCAGGCCCTATAGGTCCATTTTTAGCAACTGGCTTCTCACTTTTGTGCTTGTTGCCTCATGGTCACAAAATGGCTGCTGCAGCCCCAAGCATCATCCCATACTGAGGGTCTTGAGTAAGATGCTAAACATTGGGAACATGATCCTGGAGACAATGGGGAGATGCTGAAGGTGTGCGACCAAGGTAAACACAGTGATGTTTCTGCAAGGTTCATCTTGGCCTTGCATAAGAGAAATTGGAAGAAAGAGAAGCAAAGATAGAAAGATTTCCTTTAATATGCTATATTTTTGTCTGAAGATGCCTTTCATTCTTTGTTGATAAGCAACCAATTTGGAAATGTGCAATTAAACAAAATATCCTCCAGTTTTGTGGGGATTTTAGTGGTTGCAAGGACTATCTCTGTTCTCGTGCATCAGACTTATGCTAACTCCTCTCAGCCAGCCACTCTGAAGCAATCTCTAAGACTTCCAGAAGGTTCAGCATGCCTCATTCTCTCTCCAATCCTGCATACCTTCCTGCCACTGGTTATGCCCAGCAACATGGCCTAGGTCTTCAGTCAACCACCGAAGGAAGAAGAAGTCACAGCAAAATGAAAGAAATGACTCAACAGCAAAAAAGCCAACAACCCAATTGAAAAAATGGGCAAAAGACCTGAAGAGACATTTCTCCAAAGAAGATATACAGATGGCCAACAAGCACATGAAAAAATGTTCAACATCCCTGATTATCAGAGAAATGCAAATCAAAACTACCATGAGATACCACCTCACACCAGTCAGAATGGCTATCATTAAGAAGTCCACAAATAACAGATGGCAGAGGGGGTGTGGAGAAAAGGGAACCCTCCTGCATTGTTGGTGGGAATGTAAGCTGGTATAACCACTATGGAAAACAGTATGGAGGTACCTCAGAAAACTATACATAGAACTACCATACGACCCGGAAATCTCACTCTTGGGCATATACCTAGACAAGACTTTCCTTAAAATAGACACATGCACCCGCATGTTCATTGCAGCTCTATTCACAATAGCCAAGACATGGAAACAACCCAAATGTCCATCGACAGATGATTGGATTCGGAAGATGTGGTATATATACACAATGGAATACTACTCAGCCATAAAAAAGAATGAAATAATGCCATTTGCAGCAACATAGATGGAA
This sequence comes from Phacochoerus africanus, assembly GCF_016906955.1. NCBI lineage: Eukaryota > Metazoa > Chordata > Mammalia > Artiodactyla > Suidae > Phacochoerus > Phacochoerus africanus. The sequence goes on from NC_062548.1 coordinate 49,301,277, forward strand.
CTAGAGACTTTCATACTGAGTGAAGTAAGTAAGAAAAAGAAAGACAAATACCATATGATATCACTTATATCTGGAATCTAATATATGGCACAAATGAACCTTTCCACAGAAAAGAAAATCATGGACTTGGTGAATAGACTTGTGGTTGCCAAGGGGGAAGGGGAGGGAGTAGGATGGATGGGGAGTGGGATGGATGGATTGGGATTAATAGATGCAGACTATGTCCTTTGGAATGGATTAGCAATGAGATCCTGCTATGTAGCCCTGGGAACTATGTCTAGTCACTTATGATGGAGCATGATAATGTGAGAAAAAACAATGTATACATGTATGTGTAACTGCATCACCATGCTGTGCAGTAGAAAAAAAATGTATTGGGGAAATAACAACTGATTACAATAAAAAAAAATGCTACAATACCTGTCCCAAAAAAAAAGGAAAGAAATGAATTTTTTCAGGATTCTAAGAAAAACCTCCACTGTGGCTTAGTGCCCAAGACATTTCTCCACCAAGACCTCAAATTCATGCATAACGGTAAGGATATTTGATGCAGCACTGTCTCTAAATGAAAAACTTTATAAACAACATAAATATCCACTAAGAAGGGTCTGGTTAGAGTAGACTACAATGCATAATTTAAAAGATTGAAGAGAAGTTCCTATTGTCGCTTGGTGCGTCAAGAACCCACCATGGTGTCCTTAAGGATGCAAGTCCAAGCCCTGGCCTCACTCAGTGGGTTAGGGATTCAGCATTGTTGTGGCTGTGGCATAAGCCTGCAGCTGCAGCTCTGACTCAACCCCTATCCTCAGAACTTCCATATGCCACAGGTGCAGCCCTAAAATGAAGAAAGAAAAAAAAAGATCAAGGAAATTTGCTATAGCTTTGGAAAGAACTGTGAGAATTAGTGTTGGGTGAAAAAAGCAAGTGGAAATTCACTTCTAATATGACTGTGTGAGCCTCTCTAGACTGCCCCTCCCATAGACAACAGCTATAAACTCTGGGAAAAACACAAAAGCAACTACTGAGAATTCTGGAAAGTAAAAACAATCAGACGGATTAGAGAGGAGGGTAAAAATCTGAAGTAGCAACTGGCACAGGATGAATTTCCTAGGTGTTAGTAGTTGTTGTTTTCCTGGGTTTTGCCCTGAAAGCAGGCCATGGTTGAGGAGCAGGACAGCATGGGTGGCTAAAATTCAGACAAAAATCCTGTTGTCTTGCTAGCTGGAGGAACTAGGAAAAGAAGCAAAGGCAACAATGGTCACAAGAGTGTGTGGAGGAATTCCAAGGGGGGCAAGAGTAGAAGAAGGTGTTCCCCTGACTTTGTACATGAATTCTGGATGATTCTCAGGCTGACCAGTGAGCCAGGATGCATGGGACAAAGCAGTGCAGCAAAGGCTTAAAGAACTGCACTTAGATTTGAACCCACAGAAGATGAGAAAAAGCTCAATGTTAGGTCTTGAGTCTAACCAGGTTAACTGCCTGCTAAAATAAAACATCAACATTCAGTCTTCAAAACATAATATTCACAATGTCCAGGATATAGTCCAAAATTACTCATTTTATGAAGAACCAGGAAAATGTGCCCTATTCCCAAGAGAATAGACTATCAATAAATATCTGCTCTGGAATGGTCCAGATGTTGAAACAATCAGATAGGCGCTTGCAAGCAGATATTATTACCTTACTTCATGGGGCCAAGGAAAGTTTTCTCTACTTAATGAAGAGATAGGCAATCTCAGCAGAGAAACAGAAGATTAAAAACAATAAGTAAATGAATTTTTTCATATGGAAAATATCTGAATAGTTAACTGAACAGGCTTAAAATCAAAATAGAGATGCCAAAGGAAAGAGTCAGTGAGCTTGAAGACAGGTCAATATAAATTATCCAAAACAGAGGGAAAAAAAAGATGTAAAATATGAACATAAAAAGAAGATACAAATAAATAGAGGGTTAGGTATTTGGAAGACTCATGTTCCTGTATCAAGAAGACTCAATATTATTATTATGCCAGTTCTTGGGATCCCAATGCAATCACAAATGAATTCATACCAAGTTACTTTATAGATATTGATAAACTGATTCTGAAATTTTTATGAATAGGCAAAGGACCTAGAACAGCCAAAACAACACTTACAAAGTTGAGGGACTCACACTGTCCAATTTTGAACAGAGGGCCAGAAATAGTCCCATAAAAATACAGTCAAGCTGCAAACACAATTCAACTGAGAAAAGTTAGTTTTTTTGGCAAATGGTGCTGGAACAGTTGGACATCCACATGCCAAAAAGTGGGTGGGGTGGACCTAGACAAAAACCTTACACAATGAACAGAACTAACTTAAAATGGGTCACAAACCTAAATGTAAATTGTAAAACCATAAAAGTATTGCAAGAAAACATGGGGGGGGATCTATCTGACTTTGAATTTGTAATGGGTTTTAGAGAAGACACCAAAAGCACAATCCTTAAAAGAAAAACTAAGTATACTGAAATTTGTTAAAAAATTTGAGGGAATTCCCATGTTGGCTCAGCAGAAAAGAATCTGACTAGTATCCATGGGGATGTAGGTTCAATCCCTGGCCTCACTCAGTGGGTTAAGGATCCGGCGTTGCCATGAGCTGTGTGTAGGTCGCAGATGTGGCTTGGATCTGGTATTGCTGTGGCTCTGGCGTAGGCTGGTAGCTACAGCTCCGATGCAACCTCTAGCCTGGGAACATCCATATGCCATGGGTGCAGCCCTAAAAAGACAGGGAAAAAAAGTATTTAAAAGTGGAGTGGATCTCAGAATGGAATGCAGATTTGAAAAAAGACTCTAAATACTGCAAATGCATGAAACCTCATTGCAGGAGGTAAGGTATAAAAGGACTGAACTAAGTAACCTGGAGCTAAGTGTGGACTGTAAGAGTAAAAGCAAAATGAACTGAATTCACGTACTGAACTCTAGATGACAACGTTGTTGCCCATGAGGATATGTATTCATTCTGAAGCCACTAAACACCAATACTGGAACTGAACAGTTAAGTAAGTGGATGGCAGGTGGCTGGAGCCGAGTTTCTCACTATTGGGGCAGGAGGTTATAGACAAGCAAGGGGAAAAGTCTAGAATAATCTGTATGGTAATGAATTAGTGTTGACACATCAGTATGAACTCAAGTTTGACTTGATACAGATACAAAGGGATACCTACTTCATAATTACAGAGATCTGTGTACACACAGGTTAATGTAGAAACAGGTATTGCCTTGTTCCATCAACTAAGAAGACCGAGGTTCACTCCAGTAGCAACAAAAGCATCTAGCACCCCAACCATGATTTCCTTTTTTTTTTCTTTCTTTTTTGTTTTGTTTTGTTTTGTTTTGTCTTTTTAGGGCCACACCTATGGCATATGGAAGTTCTCAGACTAGGGGTTAAGGCAGAACTTCAGCTGCTGGCCTACACCACAGCCACAGCAACACAGGATCCAAGCCATGTCTGCGACCTACACCACAGCTCACGGCAATGCTGGATCCTTAACCCACTGAGTGAGGCCAGGGATAGAACCTGCGTCCTCATGGATACTACTCAGGTTTGTTACCACTGAGCCACAATGGGAACTCCCAACCGTGATTTCTAAAACCACTCTTCAATGAAGGGCAGCAGGGCTTGTTACAGAAATGCTGACCCTAGTGCTGGGCCACAGGACAGTGAGACCAGGTGTCTTGAGAGCTTGGCTGTAACGGATTACACTTGAGGTGGCAGTTTGGGTAAAATCCAGCTGATGAGGTATGATAGCTGCTCCTTTCATAAAGTTTTCCATACAGATGCCTAACCCTACTGTGGTATTCAATCCCAGTGGAAGGAGGGAAGTTTCCCCCTAAACTACAGTGTTCCTTCCCCCACCTACATCTCCTGGGCTCCCCTAAGTCACACCTTCCCAGCGGCTGTCCTCTTACTGCTTTCCTTTATCCTTCCACCAGCTCATTGGTGAATTTCCAAGCCTGGGCCAACCCAACCATCTGCCACAGGTGCAAACTAAACCATCCCACTGCTTGGTGCTGCCATAACTATGGGGTGGGCCACAGCACATGCTCAGGATGGGTTACAGGCCCTTGTCTTCCTTGCCTATCTCCTCCCCACCCTCTGGCCTTGGCTGGCTATGGAGACCCAGCCTCCTCCTCCAAGGTTTCCACCCTCCCTCCTGCCCCCTATCCTAGACCTTGACCTACCTCTGCATTCCTGAGAGAAGAGAAGTCACCTGTTAGAATGCCCTCAACTCCCTCACCCCGCTTGAAAAGTCCTCTCTGTCTCCTCCTCTCTTCAGACTTTCTGTCCTTCCTTCTGTCTCCAAGGAAGAAACATCTGCTTTTGTTTCAGGGTCATCCCTCCACCTGTGTTTTAATGTCATGTCATAAGTCTCCCTGTGATCTTCCCACCAATCAACCTCCCCCTCTCTGGCAGCATTAATCTCCCCCTTTCTACTTCCTCTCTCCCCTCAGAGATGAGCTCAGGTGTGCTCAGGTCACTCCTACCTCTAAGACATCATGCCTCCACCCATTCAAACTCTGCTCCCACAGCACCTCCCTTGGTTGAAGGCTGGTACAGGCTGTGGTCCCATACAGACCTCAGCTCAGATCTCAGCTTTATCACCCCCAGCTGGGTGATGCTCAGAAAGCATCATGACCACCCTAGAGTCTATGGAGGCACTTCTGCATGTTGGGCACTGAATGAAGGGTTTTGCTTACAATAAAACAATAGCTCATGGAATCCCATCGATATCCACAGAGATTGGCCCATCATATTTCATTTAAAGCAGAGAAACCAAGTAACTTGTATGAGTTCATGCAGCTCACAAGGCCAGAGCTGGAACTCAAATCCAGCCTGTTTCACGTGTGTCTCACGAGAACCTACACATTGGTCCCAAGTCCTTTATCTACAGAATAGCAATACTGCTGCCTCCCTTGTGGAAGCCCTGTAAGAATGAAAAGAAATAAGGTATGAAGAGCACTTAGCATCATAAGTGTGAAGTCTGGGCCTCAAAAAATCGGTATCATTCAACAAATGGGGGTGATTACTGACCAAACACTCCTTCTCGAAATTCACTTCTCTTGGCTTCCATGAAGCTATGACCTTCTGGATTTCCTCCCACCTCTCTAATCTATATCTTGCATTGTCCATCATGCCCTTCAGCTTATCCTTTAAATGTCAGCTTTGCCCAGAGTTGCTCAAAGCCCCCTCTTCCTGCACAAGGGAACTTACTTCCCCAGGTTTAGCCGATGCCTCCCAGAGCCTCCACACTCTTGCCTGATGTGTCTACAAACTCACACATTCCTCCCTAAACACGCTCCTCCTCTGTGTTCTCCAGTCCAAACTAAGGTGTCCCCTAAACCCCAAGCTAGATCTCACTTTCTTCCTTAGATACCATCACTGGTGCCCCAATGCCACAGAATAAAATGCAGAATCTCTAGCAAGGCCCTCTGTTATCCGGTCCAAACCATCTTCCCAGCTGCCTCCAACAGCCCCAGTCCACTGGAAGGCTGCAGTCATGCCTCTGTGCCCCGAGCTCTTCTCTTCCCAGCTCAGCATCCCCAGATGCTCCAGCAGTTCCTAGCAAATCATTGTATCCCATCCCTTTATTGTCCTGGGAATCATCTCCAGACTGGCTCCATTTGTCTGGGTCTCTATTTAAAAACAAAGCCCAGAAGGAGTTCCCCTGGTGGTTCAGCCAGTTAAGGATACAGTTTTGTTGCTGCTGTGGTGCAGGATCAATCCCTGGCCTCAGAACTTCTGCGTGCCATGCAAGCAGCCAAAAAAATAAAAACAAAGCCCAGGAGTTCCCATCGTGGCACAGTGGAAACGAATCTGACTAGGAACCATGAAGTTGCAGGTTCAATCCCTGGCCTCACTCGGCATTGCCATGAGCTGTGGTGTAGGTCACAGACGCAGCTCGGACCCCGCATTGCTGTGGCTGTGGCGTAGGAGGACAGCTACAGCTCCAATTAGACCCCTAGCCTGGGAACCTCCGTATGCCTTGGGTGCAGCCCTAAAAGGACAAAAAGACCAAAACAAAAACAAAAAACAAAGCCCAGAAATCAACAACGATCCAGGAATGGAGGAAAACTATTCACTTCTCTCTCTCTCTCTCTTTTTTTTTTTTCTTTTTAGGGCCGCACCTGTGGCATATGGAAGTTCCCAGACTAGGAGTAGAATTGGAGCTGCAGCTGCTGGCCTACAGCACAGCCACAGCAACACCAGGTCCGAGCTACATCTGGACCTACAAGGCAGCTCTCAGCAATGCCGGATCCTTAACCCACTGATCGAGGCCAGGGATTGCACCCACATCCTCACGGATACTAGTTGGGTTCTTTTTTTTTTTTTAATGATTTTTATTTTTTCCATAAATGAACCTTTCCATAGAAAAGCAACTAGTTGGGTTCTTAATCTGCTGGGCCACAATGAGAATGTCTCCACTTCTCTTAATGTAGGGTGTCCTCTTCCTGCACCCAGCAGGCCAGGTTAGACTGGGTTCTAACTTCAACATGGTGGCCATGGCAGTCTTTGTCAGTCATGTGACAGCATCCTCCCAAGGCCCCCACACTGGCACAGGATCCTTTTACACCTATGCTTTGCTTTTCCAACAGGACTAAAAACCTCTTAAGGGTAAGGACCTATCTCTACAGTCTATCCTCCAAAACATAAATATGCTCATGCCTTTAGTCCACCTGTAGTGAGTAAAGAAGACCTGCAAGGTCATATGTAAAGGCGGGGTTATGTCAGAGGAGAGGACATATGTTAACTCCTCCCCTCTCTTTTTATTTATTTTTTTTATTCTTTTTTTTTTTGTCTTTTTGCTATTTCTTGGACCGCTCCCACGGCATATGGAGGTTCCCAGGCTAGGGGTCAAATCGGAGCTGTAGCCCCCAGCCTACGCCAGAGCCACAGCAACACGGGATCCGAGCCGCGTCTGCAACCCACACCACAGCTCATGGCAACGCCGGATCGTCAACCCACTGAGCAAGGGCAGGGACCTTCATGCAACTTCATGGTTCCTAGTCAGATTCGTTAACTACTGCACCACAACGGGAACTCCCCCTCTCTTTTTAAAATTCTACTTGCTTAAAAAAAATGGAACATAGGCAGAGTACACTTCTTTTTTAATTATAGCTATCTTACAGTGTTGTGTTAATTTCTGCTGTCACCCAGTCACAGTAACCCAACCATACATATTAAAACATTCTTTTCCTCATACTATCCTCTACCATGTTCTATCACAAGACCTTGGATAGACTTCCCTGTGCTATCCAATAGGACCTCATTGCTTATCCTTTCTAAATGTAACAGTTTGCGTCTACCAACCCAGGCCATCCCACTCCCCACCCCCCTTGGCCACCACAAGTCTGATCTATATGCCTGAGAGTCTGTTTTTCTGTTTTGAAGATAAGGCATATATCTACACAAAACTATCATTCCAAAAGATACATGCACCCCTGCGTTCCTTACAGAGCTATTCACAATAGCCAAGACATGGAAGCAACCTAAACATCTATCAACAAATGAATGGACTAAGAAGAGGACACTATATATTAAGCATCTCTAGTGATCTGAAGTTCAAAGTCATGCTGAAACACTGACAAAAGTGTCCTCTAGATCTCTGAGAAGGTCTCATTTGACTGACAAGATGAGCTCTTTCAAAAGAAAAGTCTGGAGCATGGGTTGAGACAAAGCCTGGATGAGATGCCAAACAAGAGAAAGGGGAGCCAGCCCCTCAGCGCCGTATACCCTGACACTTATTTATTCAGGCATGAAAACTAGGACATCGTTCTTACAATGCTAATTAGACAAAGAAATGAGATATGCAAATATTTTTTAAAAGTCAACTCACTACAACACTCTCATCAGATGAAAGTGAATAAAGAAAATAGGACCCCACAGGGTCACTCTGGTGCCAAAACCCATCCCATCCCCAACCCATCCCATACCTACAGTATCCCTAAAAACAAAAATCAAGTTTCATCCTGGGGCTGTCCCCAGAACCCTGGAGACAGACAGGATCCAATGCTCAGAATGTCACACGGGCCAGCTCACCTCAAAGGTCAGAGGTTACCCAAGCAAGAGGCATGGAAGTTGCCAGAAGTCGAAGATGCTACACTTGGAGGCCCCATGTCTGGCATTCCTTCTCCAGTACAGCCTCAAAATAGAGGGTCTTTGGCAAGAGGAGTCTGGTGGGGACTCTCTGGGGTGGGGTGGGCACAAGATCGCACTGCCACATGAGTTGTTTGCTCACCTCACCTCATAGCCTCTGTCTTCTCATATGTAAAATGGGAATTGTGGTAAAGCTGCAGGGAGCCCTGGGTGAGAAAGAGCACGTGGAGCATCACATGCGTGGCCTGCCGTGGGCATTCGGCACGTGGTAGCACCCCTCTCCCACCCCTGGACCTCCTTGGGCTGAAGATGCTTGTGTGGCGGGGGAAGGCAGGGGCTGAATCAGTTTCCAGCTGTTTACTTAGCGCCTCCTGTATACCTGTTGTGGAGTGAAGCCCCTGCCCTGAGTAGCTGATTGTCTAAGGAGGCAAATGAAGAAGCAGACAACAGGTTAACACCTGGGCTGGGATAAACCAGCAGGACAGCCACAGGGCAGGAGGTTTCCTGGAGACACAACAGAACAGGTGAATGGGACCAAGAGAAATTGGGAGGGTCAAGGGCAGAGCAATGGTTTGTACAGACCTGGGAGGTGACAAGGGGTGGCCTGTTTGAGGAACTGCAACAGGTCTGTTGTTGGAGTATGACACCAACTCCTCTCACCCAGAAAGAATTCCCCTCAACCCAGCTCCCCTGCAGTTTGGGGCCAGGGCCGCTCTCTGAAGCTCTAATCCTATTACCTGGCCGTCTTTAGAAACCATCCTGGGACCTGTGTGTCATCCGCCCAGAATAGCACTCTAGTCACACCGACAATGTCGTCAGACCCACGAGGCTCACCCATGAGCAATCTGCCAGGGTGAGCCAGGGAGCAAGCCAGTGCTGGGGAAACAAAAACAAAGTCATCTGTGTCCGAATACATGCACGCCTGGACCGCAAACACCCTGGTGCAGGCAGGTTCCAATGCCATAAAACAAGAAAGTGAAAATGTTTGCTTTTATTTTATTAAAGATTCCGATCAGGTCTCAGTATCCTTAAAACATTTAAAGTACCACATCTGATCCTCACACAGCTGTCATCTGAACTGACTTATTCTCCACCAAAGAAGGCTTCTCTTCACCATGATCTTCATCCATCCATCCATCCATCCACCCATCCATCCATCCATCCATCCATCCATCCATCCATCCATCCACCCACCCACCCATCCATCCATCCATCCATCCATCCACCCATCCATCCATCCATCCATCCATCCATCCACCCATCCATCCACCCATCCATCCATCCATCCATCCACCCATCCATCCATCCATCCATTCACCAAGTGCTTAACCAAGTGCCAAGCCCTGTTCTAAGTCCAAAGTGGACAATCATGAGCAAGAAGACACAGGTCCTGATCTTTGGAATCTGACATTCCAATGGCCAGCCTAAAGTCCAGGCTCCCAAGGCAAGGCCTACTTGCCCCTGAGTCTTCTGAGCAAAAAATAAAGGTGGCTCCCTGGAAGTCTTCGTCCAGGGCCAGCCTGGTGGGCAGGAAGTGCCCATTCCTCAGCTCACCCTCTCCTGTTCTAGCTGCCTCCCCAAACCCAGGTCAGGGGTGAACCTGAGTGAATCCTCTATCACACACCCCAAACTGGGTAATAACACCGTTAAGCACTTAGTTAAGCCATATGTCCTCACAGGAGTGGGGGGGGGGGCTGTGCTTCTCATCTGGGACACGGCAGCACATCCCTTTCAAATACAAACTACATCCCCCCTTCTGTGGTCCCTGGACTGGGGGTTCTGAGGCTCCTCCACTTAGACTTTGTACAAATTGAGAAATAAACTGAGGAGCAGCAGGAGTTCCTGTCGTGGCTCAGTGGTTAATGAATCTGACTGGGAACCATGAGGTTGCAGGTTCGATCCCTGGCCTTGCTCAGTGGGTTAAGGATCCGCGTTGCTGTGAGCTGTGGTGTAGGTTGCAGACACAGCTCAGATCCCGCGTCGCTGTGGCTCTGGTGTACGCTGGCGGCTATGGCTCCGATTAGACCCCTTGCCTGGGAACCTCCATATGCCATGGGAGCAGCCCTAGAATAGGCAAAAAATAAATAAAAATAAAAAATAAATAAACTGAGGAGCAGCAGACAGAGGTCAAAATATCACCTTTCCTACTGATTCAAGTCCAGCTAGAGGAAGCAGCTGGGGAGCCCGGCCTCAGACATGCTTGCCAATGCAGTCCTGGCAGCACTGGACAGGGAGGCCTTCCCCAGAGAAAGAGCCTTCCCTGGGGCCAGCCCTCAACACCTGCTCCTTGAGGAACAAGGAGGGGGGAGGGCAGGTCTACAAAGGCCCCAGGTCCTGCTCTAAACATCCCAGTGAGGTAGGTCACTCCACAGCCCCCGGAGGAAGGTGAGTAAGGGCTATGAGAGCCAACTGTATATTTCAAGGAAAATATTTATCGTTGGGAGCAGAGGAGGTGCCCCCCCTCTTAGCCCCCTGGACGAGTTCACCTCACAGTCAGCAAAGCCAGACCTGCACCATCCTTTGTCTCTCGTGCCCAAGCAGCCCCAACGTCCTCTCCATTCTGCATGTGTGCCATGTTCCTGCCCCCACGCCTCCCACACTGACTGTGGATTATGTCTCACTTGGACCATAACCATAGTCCCAGTTGCCACCCCTGCAGCCCTTCTATTCTCCACCTCACTTCCATAATAGTCTATCTAAAATGCAAACCTGGTCGTGTCCTGATCCTGCATGTCATCCTTCCTTCACAGACTCTCCATGGTCCATGAGTCCTTTTCCATTATAAGTCCTTTTCCACCATGGTGCCAGCTCACCTGTCCGCTTGGTCAGTGTGGTGGGTAACCATCATGACCTCTCAAGCAGGCCATGGAAGCTCTGGCCATGTTAAGCCCTCTGCTCATCCACAACAGGCTACAATGGTTCCCTCTCCTGCATCTTCATACATGGCCTACCCTCCACCTGCAATGCCCTTCCCCTGCTTTGTCTGCAAACCAACTTCTACTTGGCCTTCAAAAGTCAGTGTAAATAGCCAAGACATGGAATTGTACCATAAAAGAGAAAGAAAGAATGCCATTTGCAGCAACATGGATGGACCTAGAGATGATCATACTAAGTAAATCAGATAAAGACAAATATCATACGATAGCATTTATATGTGGAATCTAGAAAAAAGATACAAATGAACTTATTTATGAAACAGAGACAGACTCACAGACATAGGAGGAAAAAAAACATATGGTTACCAAAGGAGAAATGGGGGAAGGAACAAATTAGGAGTTTGGGACTAATAAATACACACTACTATGTAGAAAATGAATAAACAACAAGGACCTGTTAAATAGCACAGGGAAATACATTCAATATCTTGTAATAACCTATAATGGAAAAGAATATGAAAAGAATATATATACATATATAAATTTTTTCTGTATACCTGAACCTAACACAACATGATAAATCGACTATGCTCCAATTTAAAAAAAAAAATTGTTTACAAAGTTGGGGTAAGATCTTTGTAGGAACTCATCTCTAAATGGCATAAGCTTACCCTGGTGGTCCTTGGTCTGGTTCCATCATAACTCCATTGTAGCACTTACCTTGCATTGACTGTAACTGCTAGTTTCCAGTCCCTTTGTCGCCAAGCCCTATCCCTCTATCCCTCTGACCCCAACTGACCCTAGAGTAAAAAAAGATAATTCAGGGAACAGAATTCTGGAAAAAAAATATGTAGTTGATATCTACAGAGAGATTAGAGAAGCAATTGCATCTTTAAAAAAAACCCAAAGAAGTATCTCTGTAGAAAAGGAATAGGTAAGAGAAAGCACCCTTGAAAATTAACAATAATTCTACAAATAAAGATGTATAATCAGGAAAACATCTAGAACATAGAAAAAATCGGTTGAGAAATATGAGGGGAAAATAAGAGAGAGGACTCAAGACAACAATTCCAACCTCCAAATAATTAGTTAGAATGATCAAAGAACCAGTGGAAGGAAATTCTCCAGAATGAAAGAGTTACTAGTTTTCAAATTGAAGAAAACTATCAAGTGCCATGCAGGATAAATGAAAAAATGGATCTAGACTCGTCCTTGAGAAATTACCATATACCTAAGACAACCAACTTTCAGAGACAAAGTGCAGCCCTCATCCAGGGAAATATGACTTTCCATCAGGAAACTTTACGCTAGAAGCCAATGGGGCCACACCTTCAAAGTTAAAGGAAGGTGATTTTCAACTGACAATCTCAGCTAAACTATCAATCAAATGTGAGGACAAAATACAGACCATATCAGGAGTTCCTGTTGTGGTTCAACAGGTTATGAACCCGACTAGCATCCATGAGGATACAAGTTCAATCCCTGGCCTCACTCAATGGATTAAGGATCCAGTGTTGCCATGAGCTGTGGTGTAGATCACAGACACGGCTCGGATCCCATGTTGCTGTGCATTTGGTTTAGGCCAGCAGCTGCAGCTCTGATTTGACCCTTAGCCTGGGAACTTTCATATGCCACAGGGGCATCCCTTAAAAAAAAAATACAGACCATTTCAGACATATGAAGAATCAGAATATGACCATCCACACACCTCCCAGAGGAAATCACTTGAGGATATACTGCAACAAAACCAGAAGAAAACCAAGCAAAAGGACAAGAGAGGATATAAGAAAAGGTTTACCTACTCCCAGAAATCCAGTGAAAAGAAAAATATTTAGATAATGTTTGTTGTCCATCAGGCTTAGAAACAATAAATACAAATTAAAATAAGAAATCATTTGGCTCCACAGACCTTCAAGGAGAATAATGGGATGGACTCTATCCAACAGAGAAAATGAGCAAGAAGCTCGAAGATATTACCAATATGGTGATAAAGACATATGTTTCTGCTCCTACCAAGAAAGAATAAAGGCAATGGGAAACTCCAGGAGAAAGCAAAAACCTTACAAAAATACAATGATCTAAATATTAAGCAAACAAACATGTGACATGATATTAAGTAATTTATAGAGTATAAGAAAAGTGATTCCATTTGACTTTGATGCTAATACTGTTCTTCAACTTGTAAAAGTGCTACGACATTAGACCAATAGAGAGAAAACAGGCTTGTCACACACTACATGGTTCTACAGTGGACAATACTTCAGAACCCTGGTCATAATAGTGTAACCTCAAGTCCAGAGGTGAGATTGCATTTACAGATTAAAATGCAAATGCTTCAGCCTTGATAATGTAAATATCAATGGTCAAACCAACAGAGGTGGGAAGTAGATGCAATGGAGTCAAGAAATAGGGTTACTCGGAGGTTTAAGAATATTCATGGTTATCTTGGTAATCCTTGGGAGAATTTAAAGTAATTTGGTAAAAATCAAAAATTGTGAGCAGGAAAACACTAAAAGGGGGACAAGGTTGTGGTGTGTGTGGTGTAAGTGAATTAAACTATTGTCTCCCATAGCTGAGATGTAGAAATGCCTAGAGTTGATAAATAAGAGAGTTAACAACAAGCAACTATTCCACTAACCATCATTTTGCTCCTCAGTATTATAAATTTATTTGTGGAAACAAATTTAAATGCCCAGTTCACTTTTTAAAATTGATCCGAAGAAGGATGAAATTGTTTTTGGCTTATTAAATTTCACTGGGGTAAGCAGAGGTATTCAAAAATCATTCCATTGGGCTGAGATCAAAGTTGGGCACACTTGATGAATGTTCATTATAAACGTACATTTTCCCCAAAAAAGGCTGGACCAGCCCATCTCCCCTCCCACCTCCTGCTCCCAATGCACAGATGGCTCAGGATAATGGCGACACACAACTATAGGCAAAATCAGCAGTGCCATTTAAAAAAATCAGGTCCCAGGTCACAGTGGAGAAGGAAGTCTGGTTTCTGGTCCAGTGGCTAACCATTCAGCAACTGCCAATTCCCAGTTTGGGTGGAATCTCCATGTTTCTAAATGTAGACAAGAAATTATTTTAAATCTTTGGTTTGGTTTAGCTTGGCTTGGTTTGGTTTGGTTTGGCTTGGCTTGGCTTGGCTTGGCTTGGCTTGGCTTGGCTTGGCTTGGTTTGGTTTGGTTTGGTTTGGTTTACCAAAGCAAATACAACTGTGAGCCAAAATGGTCCAGAAATGCCAGGGAGCAGGGTATAAACTGAATTCAAAGAAACTCTTTCTTGAGGATTACTAAGCCCCAGTGTGAGTCAGGGCTGGAGACTGGAGACCCAGAAAACTCCAGACAGTCTGTTGCCTCACTCTACCTCTGTCTTCTCAACAGGGAAATGGGAATCATGACTACATCCATCTCACAGGGCTGCCGTGATGATTAAAAGAGTGATTACATGGAGTATCCATTGTGGCACAGCGGAAACAAATCCGACTAGGAACTATGAGGTTGCGGGTTCAATCCCTGAACTCGCTCAATGGGTTAAAAACCTGGTGTAGCCATGAGCTGTGGTGTAGTTTGCAGATGCAGCTCAGATCCCTTATTGCCGTGGCTGTGGTGCAGGCCAGCAGCTATAGCTCTGATTAGATCACTAGACTGGGAACCTCCATATGCTGCTGGTGAGGCCCTAAAAGTAAATAAACAAACAAATAAATAAATAAATGATTATGGGAGTTCCCTAGTGGCTCAGCAGGTTCAGGATCCAGCATTGTCACCACAGTGGCTTGGGTCACTGCTGTGGCACTAGTTCTATCCCTGGCCTGGGAACTTCTGCATGCTGTGGGAATGGCAAATTTTTTTTTTTAATTTAAAAATTTTTTTTAAAAAAGAGGGATTTCATGTGGAAGACTGCAAACATGTCCCTCACACTGGACAGATTAATCCTGAGGGACAAAGGAATGGAGTAAGGAAAAGCAAGTGAGAAAAGGGGCAGTGACCTGAACCAACACCTGTGCTACATGGTATGTCAAGTTTCAGGTGGAGAAGCCCCTAAGGATAGCAAGCCACCCATCCATCATCCGTGTCTGACCTTCAGGGTGGCACAGACGATATTCCCCAGAGACGGACAACAGGGCTTCCATGGAGAGATGACGCTCCCCACAACTGCAACCTGGGTGCCCTTTCTACCTCTCCAGGTGAGCAGGCTGCTAGAGCTGAGGAAGGCTTGGAAGCTGTCTACACTAGTTTAGCATCACTACCTCCCTCACAGCTACCATGGCCACAACCCAGGTTTTGAGACCAGGGTTTCCTCAGCCTCTGAAGACTTATGTGAAGGAAGCTCTGTTCCTTGAAACATCATCATAGCCACAAATCTCTAACATTCCTGGGCCACATCAAATGGGGAGGGTGCCCCAAGACCCTCCCCACTTGCAGCACAGAACCTGGACAGTCCTGCTTGCCCTCAGTACCCACTGGGTCCTGTGCTCAGTGGGAAGGGCAGGATGCCAAATCCTAGCTCTTTGTACCAGAGAGATCTAGAGGCTTGGTGTGGAAATGTCTCCAAAGAAGATGTGCATTGGACTCTGGTCTCTGAGGTCCCATCTAGCCATAAAAATCCCACATCTCTGTCTTTATGAAGAGTTAGTCATTCTCAAAGCTCCATCACTACCTGCCAGTGTGATGCCTGGAGGCTTCCTCACGGGGGAGCCCCTCACAGCGCTGTAATAGCTCAGTGACCTGGACACACCAGGAACCCCTGGCGCACAGACATCTGCTCCAGGTCAGCTCTACCCACAGCCCACTGTGGCTCATTCAAGAAAGATGTTCTACACATGCTCACAGAATTGAAGTAAATTCAACCTGGTAATTCTGTCAAATAGCCATTTAAAATGTTCATGTCATGTGCTATTTATCTATGGTTGTACTGGATCTTTAGATCTTTGATCTTTGGAAGAAAAGGCAGCAGAGGTTTTTTTTTTTTTTAAATGAATGTTTAAATTTCAGCTGTTAAAAATGTAAACAACTGCCATGGAAACACCACAAAAAAATATTTAACCAATTTCACACCCACCCAAAACGCTGTAAACTTATTTTTTTAGACATTTGTGAGTCAAATTATATCCCAAAGAGTCATCACAATTAACTACATCCTTTTGCACAGCAAAAGAAACCATAAAACAAAAAGACAACCTATGGACTGGGAAAAATATTTATAAATGATGCAACCAATGAGGGCTTAATTTCTAAAATATACAAACAGCTCATACAACTCAATAATGAAAATAAAAACAACCCAATTTTAAAAATGGGCAGAAGACCTAAATAGATGTTTCTCCAAAGGAGACATACGGTGGCCAATGGACACATGAAAAGATGCTCAACATTGCTAAATATTACAGAAATGCAAATCGAAATACAATGAGATAGGACCTCAGTCTAGTCAGAATGGCCATCATTAAAAAGTCTACAAATAATAAATCCTGGAAAAGGTGTGGATAAAAAGGAACTCTCCTACACTGTTAGTGGGAATGTAAATTGGTTCAGCCATTATGAAGAATAGTATGGAAGTTCCTTAAAAAACTAAAAATAGAGTTACCATATGATCTAGCAATCCCACTCCTGGGCATATATACAGACAAAACTATAATTCAAAAACATACAGGCACCACAATGTTCATAGCAGCACTATTCACAATAGCCAAGACATGGTAGCAACCTATATGTATGTTCACAGAGGAATGAATAAAGAAGATATGGTACATATATACAATGGAATATTACTCAGCCATAAAAAAGAAATATCGCCATTTGCAGCAACATGGATGGACCTAGAGCTTACCATACTAAGTGAAGTAAGTCAGAAATGGAAAGACAAATACACTATTGTATCACTTGCATGTGAAATCTAAAATATGACACAAGTGAACATATATATGAAAGAAAAACAGACTCACAGACAGTAAGAACAGACTTGTGGTTGCCAAAGGCGGGGGGGGGGGAGGGTGAGGGAAGGAAAGATTGGGATTTTGGGCTTAGCAGATGCAAACTATTATATATAGAAAGGGTAAACAGTAGGACCCTACTGTATAGCACAGGGAACTATATTCAATATCCCATGATAAACCATAATGGAAGAGAATATGATTTGTTATATTAGCTTTGCTGTTCAGCAGAAACTAACAGAACATTGTAAATCAACCACACTTCAATAACAAAAAACAAAAAAAACAAAAAAAAACTTTTTAAAGATAACTCCACTTCCTATTTTCCATCTCGGTCTTGAACCAGACAATTTTTATGTTGCTGCACCACCCATTCACCTTATGTTGACCATGTTGTGAAAATCAATACTCACAGCTGATTAGCAGTTAAAATAATGTACCCCCAAATCCCAGCAATTCTTACATACAAAAGTAAATAAAGGGAAAGCATCTGCAAGCCATTATTGGTATTTGTCACCCTCTGGTGGCCAACTTCAGGATGTTTCTACGTCAGAACACTAGAAACTGTACGTATTTTACAGATGATCACTCAGAGGAGCATCCAAGCCTTCACCCCATAGGACTTCTCCAGCACCCCAGGAATACTCTGCTCCCACATCTGTGTGTGATACTCTGTTCCCCATTCCTGTGTGTGAGTGTGTGTGATGAGGCTAAAGAAAAACTCCCGCCTGAGTAGAACAAGAATAAGCAGTACGGACCTGCTTTCTTGGAGCAGACACAGTGCAGCTGGCCACTGTTTGCATCTCTCCAATTCGGCTCTCTGTGCAGAGATGACTTGCTGTGTTACAAAAGTGCCAAGAGAGGAGTTCTCGTGGAAACGAATCTGACTAGTATCCATGAGGATGCGGTTTCGATCCCCGACCTTGCTCAGAGGGTTAAGGATCTGGTGTTGCTGTGTCTGTGGTGTTGGTTGGTGGCTACAACTCCGATTCAACCCCTAGCCTGGGAACATGCACATGCTGCGGATGTAGCCCTAAAAAGAAAAAAAATGCCAAGAGAACAAACATCTGGCAACTTTGGCTCATCAAATTCCATTGTGAGTACATACATTTTCAAGACCTTACTCTAGGGAGCCTATTTCCTCCCCTCTGCCCACCCTCCATTTATGCCGTGTGGTTTGAGGGGGGCAGAGGTTTCACTGTGCTCCTTCTCACTTCTTTCCAATCCCTTTTGATTCAGGCCCCATACTGAGTCCTCTTGAGTACAAGGCCCTACAGAGATGCTCCTTATTTGAGCCTAAAGCTGAAAAGGGCCTCTGCCTCAAGAGGGTCACGTTTGCCTCTGGCCTCTCCTTACTCCTTCCTGGGGGGGTTTCTAAAACATGGTGTCCACTAGGGAATGACAGGTTTTCCCTAAAACAGTCCTCAGCTCCCCATTAACCACTAAATCAGGAACTGACCATCACTGTATTCAGAGTCTTTGTAGCAGGATGGATGGCTGGCTGGCTGGGTGGGTGGGTGGATGGATAGATGGATGGATGAGTGGATAGATAAGAGGGTAGGTAAATAAATGGATGGATGGAAAGATAGATGGATGACTGGGTGAGTAGATGAATGAACAGAGAGGTTCATAAATGGACAGGTGAGTGTACAAGGGCGCCAGTGGACAGGTAGATGGTGAACGCACGCATGGAAGGAAGGAAGGAGGAGGGAAGGAATAAAATAAGGGAGGGGGGAGAAAAGAAAGAAGGAGAAAAGAGGAAGCGGGAAAAAGACTGTCATGAGATTCTGTGCTCTATTAGGCCCTATACTGAGACAATAGACAGACATGATCTCTGCCTACTACATGTTCTATTAATAATGATAAAAATGAGATCAATCTAAGTGACAACAAGAAGAGATGAAGATAAAATGATTTCAGAAGAAAATAAAAAAGGTAAACTCCTGGCAAGAATTAAAGATACTAAAATCTGATAGTTTCATATTAGTAGCCTCGGAAATTGTGGTTATTGATTTAAGGGGACTAACTGAGCTTCAGCTCAGGGAAGAGTGTCACAGCACCTGGGTCATGGTCATCCCAGCAGGTAGAATGTCACATCTGACACTAGCTGCACAGCCTGTGACTCTAGTCACTATGGGGCCAGATGCAGGCACCAGACACCAGGTGAGAACCCCAATGTCAAGGACACCTCTGAGGATGTATCAGAACCAGGGTGCAGAGGAAGCCACAAGGCAAGACCAGAGAGCAGAGAGAGCAAGAGGAACACACAGCCTGTTCCACCCTGTGTCTGCTCAATACAGCACCACAGCCCCTGGTGGTTAAAGGGCTGCCTCTGACCTAGAAGGAGACACAGATGCCCCAGACCTCCTCTTCTTTGTTGTTCTAATTCTCCCTGAACCCTCACCATCAGAAGATCTTGGGAAGGTCACTTAAGGATGCAATGTCCCTAAATCCCCATCAACAGAGGGGAAAGACTCTCTTGAAAAAGTTGGCTCTAGCACCTTCCACAGACCCTTGATTCACATCCAACAATGTTACTGTCAGGAAGGGTCGTGTGGCCATAACATGTCCCCAGGGTCCCACCTGAGATCAGTTCTTCCCTTTGCTCTTCCTACATCCCCAGGTCCCAGGAATAGCCACCCTCCACCTTCACTCCTGCACCCATTGATGACTCTGAGATGGTCACTCAGGCTCTCCACTCTTCTCTCCAGACCTTGTGTCCTTCACCCAACTCCAGGAGGACAGCCAGAGGGAACAGACCCCACCACTCCCCACCCCATCCTTTAGCTCACCACAACCGCAGCCACCTGTCAGCCTCACGATTCTGCGCCCTCAGATCCAAGCTGCCACAACCACCTGGGGGTTGAGCATGTGTTATAAACCCTGTTTGTGGAGCTCCCTGGTGGCTCAGCAGCATTGTCACTGCTGTGGCTCAGATCCAATCCCTGGCCCTGGAACCTCCACGTGCCTCGGACATGGCAAAAAATCAATCAATCAATAAAAACTCAATTTCTTATCCTCGCCATCTCAGATGTCATCTTCAATCATCAGTGCATCCGGGCTTGCTTATATAAGCTAGCTTCCACATCCCTGCCACTAATAACAGCCTCCGTGTATTGACGATTCAGTATATGAGGCACTGGGATAAGCCTTACCAGTATTATTTGCTAGGGTCTTATAACAGCTCTCTGGGGAGGGGGGTGCTGTTCTGATTTTTAGAGGTATGGAGATGGTTCAATAGTCCGCTGAGGGCACCCAGGGGCAGGAAGCAAATCCAGAGAGGCTGATTTCAGAGCCCACGTTTTTCTGGCCTCACCCAGGAGTCCAGAGCAGACACAATATTCCAACCATCTCCACACAGGCCAATCCTGCTTGTCTCAACTCTGACTTCCTAGGGGGCGTCGTCCCTCTGCCTGGCTCAGCGCTGTGTCAGGGTGATGAGCAAGAGCAGGGCCCCATCCTCACTGCAGCCTCAGTTAGCGCCTTCATGAGGGTCCTCCCGACCCAACAACTCAGTGGCCAGCCAGTGGCCTGCCATGACCCGGCTGTGTAACTTGGGTAACCCAGTGGCTTACACCTACGTCCAAGCACCTCCAGCTTCTAGGGATTCCTGTGCTGGGCTGGACTGTCCCTGTTCCCACTTAACTCTACTACCCTTTTTAATTGTAGCTACATGTCAACCTTGTCCACACAACATGCCAGGACCATCCTTCCCTGAGAACTTCTGTGAAAATGAGAGATATCCACCACCCCACACACACACAGACACAAAAGGGCAGAGTTTAAAAGGACCCCGTGTGCTCAGCCTTGAGCAAATGTCACCATGGGGAGCCGAGGTGACAGTTTTCTAACATGGGAAGAATGCACGTCAGAGACACGGGTCCGTTTTCCTCTCCTCAGCAAGCCCAGAACAAGCAGGACCGGCTCAGGTTTCAGCCGAGACAGCATCTGTCGTGTGTTTGAGCCAAAGGAGAGAAGGAGCTGCCAGAGGCTGGTGACATCATCCTCCAACCCCCCCCCCCCCCCCAGAGGCTCAGGATGAGATCATGGCAGCCAGGCTCACTTTCCAGGAGACACATACTGGTGCCTGGACCACAAGGATCTGATGTTGGTGGCTCTGCGAGGGCTCTCGCGGTCACCTGGCCAACCTTCCTCCTGGACAGGGGAGGCGCTGACTCACCATCACGGATTGTGTTCTATTTAGATACTCTGGAATCACAGGGATGGCATGCAGCTCTACAAAATGCCTCAAACCAGCCGGCATCTGTTTCAGGGAGAAGCCCATTTATTCCCCTCCCAAAGCAGGCTCCTATCTCCTTGGTACCAGCAGCAGCCATCACATCTGTAACAGCTCTGAGCAACCCCGTACTTCCTCTGCACCAGCACATCCTTATTCAGGCCTCATCATTGTCTGAAGATCCATTTTACATATGGAGAAACTGAGCCCCAAAGAAGCTTACTGATCTGCCCACAACCCTGCTGCTGGTCATGTCCAAGGTGAAGTTTGAGCCAAGCTCTCTGACTTTATGAGAAAGCCTATACGTGGCCAGGAACAAAGTATGTATGTCAGATGCCTGACCAGGAATTGATCCAAACGTGGTCCCTGCCCCAGACCCTCTGGAGCCCATAGGGTTTGACCCCTTGATCATGTTCAGTAAAATGCAGAATAGATACTTTAAAAATCAGCCTCTGGAGTTCCCACCGTGGCTCAGCGAAAACAAATCCGACTAGAAACCATGAGGTTGCAGGTTCAATCCCTGGCCTCACTCAGTGGGTTAAGGATCTGGCGTTACCATGAGCTGTGGTGTAGGTAGCAGACACAGCTCGGTTCTGGCATTGCTGTGGCTATGGCGTAGGCCAGCAGCCACAGCTGCAATTCAGCCCCTAGCATGGGAACGTCCATATGCCACAGATGCAGCCCTAAAAAGCCAATAAATAAATAAATAAATAATCAGCCTCTCTGCGTCCTCGCCCCCCACCCCCACTGCTCCAGATTGACCAACACTTAAAAATCCAGTCTCTCCCAGAAGTCCCCACACCACGTTCCATCTACACCACCCCATGCCTGTCCCTGAGGATCCCACCACTGGCCTGGATGGGCTGACAGGCAGTGTGGATGTCCTTCACTCTACATCACCCACTCAAAATGTAACGACCCAGGGTTTCTACAGCACCTCTCCAGCCACTAAGCAGCATGTGGCTTTAACCTTCACAGACACTCTCGCCGGAGGGCCCCTGAAGGCTGCTGTGATCGGATGGGCTCCCATGCAAATGTCATGGCTTCAGAGAACCCTGACCAGATGTCTGTCCCATCTACTCCACAAGGCAAGTCTAGGCCCATCTGCTTTCTCTCCTTCTGCCTCCTTCTGGAGTCTGGAAAATGGCTGAAACGGTTTCTATCACGGACTCGGGAGAAGTATTTTCCTCAGCACTTCACTGCAGCCATGTAGGGCCCTCGGCCTTACCCCAGTGCCTGCGTCACAAGGCTCTCCCCAGGCCTCTCAGACTCAGACCACTCGGCAAAGGGGACCCACTGGGCCACTCCAGACCCAGATCTTCAGGACTGAACACGCATCCATGCTTTGAAAGAGCACGGAAAGCAGGGCCCACGGGCAGGCGGTGAGTGCTGGCTCAGGACTGAGTGTCATAGCTGCACCCATGGGTGGGAAAGGCAGTGTGTCAGGGAGATTGGTCAGGCAGGCTTCCCATGAGTGGGCCAGGGCAGACCTGGTGGGAGGGAGTGAGGAAGGACAGTCCTGCTGTTCAGACACCTGAGAGAGAAGCTGTGCTCAAGCCACAGATGAACTTTTGTGGGTGTCTTAATTCTGCTTCCAGCTTCACCAGGCTCAGTGGCACTTAAGAGATGCAAAGAGATGGGGAGGGGGCCGGTGCTGCACCCTGGGGAGGAGGGAGCCTTCCTGAGCTTTTCTCTCCTGGCTGCTTTTTCCAAAGTAAAACATTGGAGGGGGTGCAGGGAATAGAAGCAGAGATGGCTTCCTGAGGTCTGGCCTCATGGACTCCTGCCTGGACGGTGACTGTCATAGGCCAAACAGCTATGAGAGTGTCAATGCTTCCCAGTGCACTCAGCCAAGACACAAAGGCCCTTATCCACGTGAGTCAGCTCTTGGCTGCTTTTCCAGAGGATGTGCATGTCCTAAACGACCCATTCTCCAGGGGTCATCTTTAGTGGCCCTATTGCTGCCATGCCTGTGTTCCACCCACTGAAATCAGAAGCACACATACGGATGGGATTCCCATAGGAAGAAAGTTACAGAAAGGTTCTCTGCGTAGGGCCAACTGGCATTCCCTAGCATCCAACCAGTAACCCAGGCCACCATACACGAGCCGTGGCTTGAGAAGCTCAGCTCCTGACATTGTTACACACTCCTGGACAGGCAGAGAACAAACAGGGAGGGACATTATTAACCAGAGTCAATTACCTTCATAGAACCCATAGCTTGGAAAGTCACAGCTAATCTTGAAGGGGTCAGTGCAGCGAGCATCGCATTGAATCTGGTACTCCTGTCCTTAATGGGGGAGTGGTACTGGCCATCTGGAGCCACGGAACCAAACCTGTGGCAGGGGAGAGGGAGGTTGGAAAAAAGAGGCGGGGTTAACCTAACATGAAAACCATGGCACCTAGAATGAAGTCATTGGGGGCCCCACATGCATACACGGGGCAGTTCCCCCTCATGAGCCGGCAGAGGCAGAACAGGGGAGGTGCCTCCCCAGGAGATGCTGAGAAAGACTAAACTCCTGGAAAGGAAGGGCAGATGACCTGCCACTACCAAACTTCAACTCAGCAGTGGCCCCTGAGACCAAGAGGCATGAGGACCACCATCATTAAAACAACAGTCGAGCCTGAGTGTGAAAATTGTACATCGAGCCACTTTTTTATTGTGAAGAGATAAACCATATACCATAAACTTTACCTTTTAAAGTGTACAGTTTGATGGTTTATACACAAAGTTGTACAACCATGGCTACTAGCCAATTCCCAAATATTTCATCACCCCAAAAGGAAACCCCATACCATTAGCAGCCACATCTGATACACCCCACCCTCCAGAGCCAAGCAACCCTTAATCTACTCTCTAACTCTATTGCCTATTCTGGACATTTCACATAAATGGCATCAGACAATACATGGCCTTTGTGTCTGGCTTCTTCCACTTGATACATTGTTTTTGAGGTTCATGCATGTTGTAACCTGTATCTGTACTTCATTCATTTTTATGGCTAAATGATACGCCATTATATGCATATACCTTATGTTGTTTAACCACTCATTGGTTGATGGATATTCATGTTGTTTCCACTTTTCTTTTTCAGATTTTGAAACACTGTTAATATTTTTAATTACAGTACTGTTGATTTACGGTGTTGTGCCAATTTCTGCTGTACAGCAAAGTGACCCAGTCATACATATATATACATGTTTCTCCTTTTTTGGCTAGTATGAATAATTACGCTCTGAACATTTGTATACACGTTTTTGTGCAGGTATGTGTTTTCAAGTCTCACTTCCATACGTACTTAAGGGTAGAAGTGCTGGGTCCTGTGAAAACTTTAAACTTTTGAAGAACTGCCAAATTCTTTTCCACATTGCCAACATCATCTTACATTCCCACCAGCAATGGATGAGGGCTCCAATTTCTCTACATCCTTGCCAACACTTGTTATCATCTGTCTCTTTTATCACAGCCATGATGAGTGCAGCATGGCATTTCATTGTGGTATTTTATTGGCATGTCCCTAATTACAGCGATGTTAAACATTTTTCCATGTGCTTCTTGGCCATTTGCAAGTCCATTTGTCTTTTATTGTTGAGCCTAATTTATTTCCTTTTATAGCGTGGATACTAGACCCTTGGGATATATGATTTGTATATTTTCTCCCATCATGCAGATTATCTTTTCTCTTTCTTCATAGTGCCCTTTGCAGCACAAAAGTGTTTTGTTTTTTTTAATCTTGGTGAAGTCCAATTTATCTATTTTTTCCTTTGGTTGCTTGTGCTTTTGGTGTCACATCTAATAAATCATTGCCTAGACATGGTCACAAAGATTTACACCTATGTTTCCTTTGTGAGTTTTATAGTTTTAGCTCCTACATTTAGGTCTGTGAACCCTCTTGTGTTAATTTTTGTACATACTATGAAGTAAAGTTCCAAGTGCATGCTTTTGCATATGGATATCTAGTTATCCCAATACCATTTGCCCAGAAGACTGTTCTTTTCCCATTAAATTATCTCGTCATCCTTGTTGAATATCAACTGACCATAAAGGCAAGGATTTATCTCCTGATCCTCTATTTTTTTCCCATGGTCCATACATCTAGACTTATGCCAATATCACACTATCTTGATAACTGTAGATTTGCAGTAAGTGTTCAAATCAGAGATCTGAGTCCCCCGAATTTGTTCCTCTTTATCAAGATTGTTTCGGCTAGTCTCAGTCTCTTGAATTTTCATATGAATTTTAAGACCATTTTCTCAATTTCTTCCCCCCAAAAGGCAGCTAGGATTTTGATAGGGATTCCACTGAATCTGTATATTTATATACAGACCCATTATTGATCAAGTGATTAACCAACACCCCCAAAGTGTGTTGCCCTGCTCTTCTGTAGTATCCAAGGGGGCAGCTTAAATACCAACGGAATGGCTTTTCAATCAAATCTTGTTTATCAAAAAAATTCTATATTTTTCATATTTTCTATAGACTGGTTGGCTCTCTACCATTTTTTCTTTATGATTGACTCTGAGGGTTTTTTTTGATGTTTAATTTTTTTTAAATTCAAGTATAGTTGATTTACAATGCTGTGCCAATTTCTGCGGTACAGCATAGTGATGCAGTCGCACATATATACACATTCTTTTTCTCATGCTCTCTTCCAGCATGTTCTATCCCAAGAGATTGGATGGAGTTCCCTGTGTTGTAGAGTAGAACCTCTTTGCTTATCCATTCTAAATCTCTAGTGCATCGTATGAATGCTAGGCGGTGGGTCCAGGTTCAGGCAAAGGACTGTCCAGGCCACGAAGATCCCAATGGGGTGGATGAGAAATAGGGAGCTCCTATGCTAAGCCATCTGTGGCTTTCTTTCTCTTGTCCCCATCTTTCAGAGTAGAGTGATGCTGATAAGTGATGAGGAAGTGCGCAGGCTCCTCAGGGGAAGGCCAGTGGTCCTCAGACCTGCTGGCACAGGCACTGGCTGTGCCTAAGGGGCCCCGGGGACTTCACCAACCACCACAAAAACTACAAAGATGCCTCTGTTGTTTCCATTTTATTTCCTACCAGTTAAGGGAGGAACTTAAAAGTTGAACAGAATTTGGTCCATTTTAAGCTTGTTTCCCCCACATTTCCCTTAAATCTTTGGCATCTATGACATGTATTTGCTGGCAACAAATTGCAAACAACAAACAATAGCAAAGTGTTAAAGGAAAATTGATAGGAATGTAGGGAGTAAGCCTGACAACTTTCTCTTTCACAGATTTAAATATCACTGTAGGTCAGGATTTTTATTGGATACATGAAATGCTGCTGAGAAAAGTAAAAGTAATTGGTGCTTTCTAGCCTCTGCAAAGAGCACTGTGAACCCCTGGGGCGCACCTGTAGAAGCAACCTTCACCTCCTTTTTCAACCCACCTTGGCCTCAGTGAGGGATGCTGAGAGATGTTACCGAAAAACTCTGACATTATCCACCCAACCAGTCCTCATCATAACAGCTCCAAAGCTGAAGGGCAGTGCCTTATCTCCTGTCATCCACAAAGGAGGCAATAGCACTCATTGTTTTATGATGGCAAAAAAAAAAAAAAATTGTTTAAGGAAAAAACCCAAATACCCAATGACAAGGGGTTGATTACATAAATTTTAGATTGTTTATTTAACAGTCTATTATGGCAATATTAAAAATGATAATGCCTATGTGTATTTATTGTTGCATGGAAACATTGGACATATAGTGTTAAACAGAAATTGCAAGTTATAAAAATAGGATTTCTAAGCAGATCTCATTCAGTAAAAATCAAACATGTCTCTCTCTCTGGCTACATCCTCATAGAGAAAAGTCTGAAGTGTTATACATTAAAGTATAACAACATTGTGAGTGGCTGACAGCGTTTTGGATAATTTCAATTTTGTTTCAGTTCACTTATCTACATTTCTTGACTGTCAATAAAATTGTAGGAGCGGTTATAAGAAGACGGCCTGGACAAGTAGCCTATGAAACCCAGGAGCCAGGGCTGGGAGGATGTGAGCTCTGAGTTAAGGGGAGTGGAGTTCCTTGGTGACATAGCAGTTAAAGATCTGGTGTTGTTACCACTGTGGCTCAGGTCACTGCTGTGACATGGGTTCGATCCCCAACCGGAGAACTTCCCCATGCCCCAGGCACAGCCACAAAAAAGAGAGAGAGAAAACTACTCACTTATCCAGCAAGTTCTCCCTTGGTATCCGAACCTTGTCGAATCTCAGAATCCCATTATCCACACCATGGAGACCTAGAGAGAGCAGACCAGAAATGGCGCTCAGTGAGCAAAGAAGTGCTTTAGAAATACTGTCTCTGCCGCTTCCAGGGTCTGTCACCACTAAAACACAAAGCCCTTTCCTTCACTTCCAGAACTGCCCATGCTTTCTTCTTTGGAGATGGAGTTGCCATTTGCTTGTTTCCTTGAAGAGCTGGGCCTGTTTCTCCAGCCCCTTCCTCTCTAATGAGAACAGAGGAGAAAACACTGGACCTTTTGTGCAGCCCACCTCCTCTGGGGCTCAGGTAGGGTGTCTGGTGGGGACACAGCTGCCTGCCTAAGCAGTTGCTAGGACCAGAAAAGAGAGAATTCTAGGCGACTGAAAAAAAGTCAGACTGAATGTTCCTGAGAAGAAGAAAAGCCAGTTACACCCCCTCAGTGATGCAGAACTTAAATTCCTCCTCCCTCCTGGTGCTTCTTCCCCATCACACGAGTGGATTTGTGGCAGCCTAAAAGACACTGGAAAAGAGCCAGAGGGTGGATGGGCAGGGCAACCAACTCCTGGGAAGTTTCTTGA
Organism: Phacochoerus africanus; assembly: GCF_016906955.1. Classification (NCBI taxonomy): domain Eukaryota; kingdom Metazoa; phylum Chordata; class Mammalia; order Artiodactyla; family Suidae; genus Phacochoerus; species Phacochoerus africanus. The sequence continues at coordinate 49,329,239 of NC_062548.1, forward strand.
AATCTGCCAGACCCATTTCCTAATGACACCTGTCAGTCTGAGATCTACATTTTGTCCCTGTCACACTTAGGGAGACAATTGGGGAGAAAAGGTCTTTATTGAGTCCAGGTCTTTATTTAGAACATCACCCCCTTGACAAGGACACAGTTGTACTCATGAGCTGACAAGGAAGCCAGTGCAGACATTCTGGGTTTGCCAGTATCTTGAATGTCTGGCGCCATTTGACCCCTCTGCTCTCAAGAGCACTTGACATGTCAGGTGTTTTCAAGGGCCCTGGGCCTCAGTTATCTTGGAGGATGCAGTTAACATCACTCGAAAACCCACCTGCAGCGCATTCCTGCAGGCAGGCAGTGGTCAATGTCCCTCTGGGGCTAGGGTGAGTCTCTCCCCCTCCATCAAAGGATCATCTGCTCCCCCTTCTCTCCTGCTCTTTCCTCTCTCCTTTTCCCCTTCTCCCCCCACCTGCTTTTTTGGCTTCACTTAGTCCTGACTGCAGATGGACAGTGGGGCCCGTAGGCATGGCCTGCTCTCACCCAGTGTTCTGGGTTGATCTGTGTGCCCCCTGTCCCCCGCAATTCCTATACTGACCCCTAGAACTTACGAATGTGGCCTTATTTAGAGATAGAGATTTTATAGAGGTAATCAAGTTAAAATGAAAGCATTCATGAGCCCTCATCCAGATGACCCATGTCCTTATAAAAAAGAGGAAACTGGACACAGACAAGCACACAGGAAGAATGCCGACAGCTCCCTACAAGCCAGGAGAGTGGCCTGGAAGAGATCCTTCCCTCCCAGCCATCGGAAGGAAACAACCCCACTGATCTCATACTCGTAGCCTCCAGAACTGTGAGATAATGCATTTCTGTTGCTTAAACCACTCAGTCTAAGTATGACAGCCCTAGCAAACTAGTCCATGGTGTCATCCCTTACGACCCATTGAAGCTGATGGCTCTGGGCCATGAAAGGGAGAGCCTCAACCTGCCCTCTGAGGGCCCACAAGTCCAAGAAGAAGAGAGGAGATGAAAGAGCCCAGGGCAGAGCTGCCTCACTGCTAGGAAATAGCAGAGGCTGGAGAAATGAGACCTGTGCATGTTCACGAATGGCGATCTGCAAACTTCTCTCACTGTTGTGCAGAGAAGACTCTAATCAGGTTGCAAAATTGCCTTCACTGCTTTGCTGAGTTAGGTTAGACTGGGGTTGTATGGGATGGGGATCAGGCAGGAAATGCAAGTGAGGATGGGAGAGGGGTCACCTGAGGACGAACCTTCTTTATACATCATATCAATAGCCATCACTCCTGGATGCAAGCTTCCATTTTCATCACGGACAGGAACGATGAAACAGTGGGGCCCTGAGGAAGATGGGGAGAGATACTCAATAATGCTCCTTGCTAAAGATCTGATCAAAGCTTTACTCGCTTCTCGGGACAGTGTACGATTATGGTGATCCCGAAATTCATTTTGTTCTATGACTGGGCACTGCCCACAATAGTGTATAATGTCAAATGTGATGATACCTCATCATGTATATTTAGTAGGAGACAAAGTTAGTGCTGAATTATTCACAAGACAAAGTGGGTTTTCAGTGTAAAGTACTCACAGGAGACTAGTACTAGTAAAGGGAACTATCCTAGGTTTCTGGGTTGTTGACAAACCGTGAGATCTTCCATTTAGGATGAGCTGGGCAAAGACTGCGGCATAATTCCCATACATTGAATTTCCAATGTACATCTTCTCGGCATTTTCACACGGTGTGTCTATTACAAACTCCTGCACAGAAACAGCAAAGCAACAATTTTCTTTCTTATGGCTCATTTCAACTCCTGGGCTGAGTGCAATGAACACTGTGAAACAGATCCACCTCATGTAGCTCCACCCACTCAGGGGTGATTTCACAGCAAAGTCACCTAGTTCAGCCCCCTGAGCTCAACACTCATTTGTCCCCACTGCCATGCGCACAGTTCACCTCTGCCTCAGCTCCAGAAATGACTGGAAAGTAAAGAGCTTTGTCAATTAATTATCCAGTCAGGAAAATAAGTTGCCGTTTTTCATTGGATGAAAGGTGTTCATTCATTTCTTCCCAGTCTCTCTTCTTTGTAATGTTGGGCTGGTATGGGTACTGTTTGCCTGAACCTGTGGCTTTAATGCGTAGTTTTCCTTCAATGAGTTGCTTTCTCTCTAGACTTCTCCAGAGGTTTTTACCTTTAAATAATCTAGCACCAAGATCCCTAAAAACCCTGGTGATATATATTCAGCTCTGCACATGCCCTTTGCCCCTAAACACTCCACCCTCGAGGTTTGCCAGAAAGGACAGGTCATCCAGTGATCTGGGGCCCCTAGGTGGATGAGTCCATGTCTATGTATTTCATTTTGTCTACTGGGCATTGCCCCTTCTGAACCAATCACTTGGTTCCTCATGGCCTCCACTGTTTCCTGGGCTTCGAACATCCCTGCCTCTAAGGTATAGGTCTATTGTTTAAACAGCAATTTACTAACCATAGATTAAATGTGTACACCTGCAAGCTAGACTAACAGGCAACCACGACCTGTTTCTGCCAATGCCTAGAATCTCAGCCCAGACAATTTTGACTTTTATATTAAAAAAAAATACCTCAGAATTCCCATCGTGGAGCAGCGGAAGCAAATCCAACTAGGAACCATGAAGTCGCGGGTTTGATCCCTAGTGTCCCTCAGTGGGTTAAGGATCTGGCATTGCCATGAGCTGGGGCATAGGTCATAGACATAGCTCGGGTTCTGTGTTGCTGTGGCGGCAGCATAGGCCAGCAGCTGTAGCTCCAATTCAACACTTAGCCTGGGAACCTCCATATGCCGTGGGTGCAGCCCTTAGAAAAAAAAAAAAAGCAAAAGAAAGAAATACCTCATCTAAGCCTTGGAAAGACTGTTTCAGAACCTGCCTCTCGATTTTCCTGATCAGCAAATACAATAACAAAAGGTTCCCCCAGAAGCTCATGAGTGTAAGCCCTTAAACCAAAAAGCCCTTTTTTCCATTTAATTATTTTTAATTTACTTATTTGCTTATTAAGCCCTTTTTTAAAAATTTACTTATTTTTTTGTTTTATTAAAGCATAGTTAATTTACAAGGCTCTGATAATTTCTGCTGTTCAACCAAGTGACCCAGTCATACATACACGCGTATCCATTCCCTCTCATATTCTTTTTCCCTATTGATTATCACAGAATACTTGGTAGAGTTCTCTGTGCTGTACTGCAGGTCCCTGTTGGCCAATCTTTCCATATACCTCAGTTTACATACGCTAATCCCAAACCCCAGCCTTTATAAACAATTGTCAACCTTATAAGAGAAAGAATTTTTTTTTTTTGTCTTTTTGCCTTTTCTAGGGCTGCTTCCCGCAGCATATGGAGGTTCCCAGGCTAGGGGTCTAATCGGAGCTAAAGCCGTCAGCCTACACCAGAGCCACAGCAATGCAGGATCTGAGCCGTGTCTGCGAACTACACCACAGCTCACAGCAACGCCGGATCCTCAACCCACTGAGCAAGGCCAGGGATGGAACTTGCAACCTCATGGTTCCTAGTCGGATTCATTAACCACTGTGCCACAATGGGAACTCCTAAGAGAAAGAATCTTAAAACGGGCCATCCAGCTTATCTACATAATATGACCAAGGACTCCAGCTCAAAACAATCTGAAATGAGCACTGGTCAGGAAGAAGCAGTGGGGGGGCGGGGGATGCAGAGATTTTTGTTTTCAATCTCTGCTCAAAACTCTGCCTTCCTCGTCTTCCTCTCTGGGAGCCAGAATAGGATCACCATGGAAATGTCCCTCTTCGCTCCTTGGTTTTCCCTCATTCTGCTCACCACTCAGGATGCCCTTCAACCCCTTGTTAAGGAGAGACAGACCACAGCTGCCAGCTCTGGATATTGCGTACCTGGGTTGGCTCAAAGAGTCCGATGGGAGTGGGGGGATGACAAAACAGCAGCACTGCAAATTTATTTGAAGCTGGCAATATCAAAGATGCTGCCGAACCAAACCAACAAGCTATTGATCAGCTCAAATTTCAGATTTTTAAGTATATAGATGGCACTTTCCCTCCGGCCAAGACATACAGCTCTGGAGCCCAAGGAAACATTTTCTGATACATGTGTGCTCAGGGAAACTTTTAACATCAGCACGGGCTTTTCAGAAACATAAAGCGACACACTGATTGTTTTGAAGAGAAGCCTCTGGAGGCTGCCCTTGTCTTATCAGGCCAACCAGGGCTTCCACAGAAAGGAGTTATTTGGAGGCTGGGTGCAGGAACAAACAACAGCAAACAACAAAAGCCACAAGGCGAGGAGTGGCTAACACCGAGGGTGAGAAGGGAGGCAGCAGAGAAATGCTGGGAGCCTGGCAGAGGAGATCTGGTGGGCGGGAAGGGACAGAGGCCATCCGTCCCCATCAGCATCCGCTCTGGGAAAGGAGATTGGTCACTGCTGGCAACAAATACTTGATTTGGCACTACTGTATCCGCCAAAACGCCAGCATGAAAGCTGTCTCTAAATAATGTGCACCATGTGTGTCGGTTCCCATGATCATTAGCTATTGAAGGCTGACAAAATGGTCAGTTCTATAAGCCCCAGAAGGGGTGGCTTTGGCCAGAGAGCATTTTGCCTCATTTGTTTTTGTGATTTCGCATAAAGGGCAAAAATAAAACTCCATCTTCCCTCGAAACTCTCCATAGCACTCCTCAATCCGCCATCCAAAAATAAAAATAAGACAAGCAGCCCACAGGAATGAATAACCAGAAAGCACAGACTGAAACAGTCTGGGAGGGAGAGAGGACTCATTTGATAGGCTCTAATGTTTACAAAGGGAAATGAAGGGGAAAGTACAGAAACTGATGAGGGAGAAATCTATTCCCTGCTAAGAGAACCATCCAGCTTGAGCTCATGGAGGGTCTGCCCCTTCCCTCATTCCCACAGGAGGCAGTGCATTCAGTGGAGTCCTCTCATCATTACAGTTGCAACTTTGCAAGTTCCCTGCAGAAAGTGGCAGCTGCTGAAGCACACCAGGTAGCTCCATCACTGATGCTGTTTGGGGAAAATGGGATCGATACAGGAAAATGATTTTTGTGGGGGGGTGGGGACACAATGATTGTAAGAAGAAACAAATACATAAGAATTGTGGGTGGGTTTTTTCCCTTTAATGACAGCAAGGTGACCTCAATACCACAGTTTAGGGAGAAAAAACTGCAGCCTAAACCCCAAAGATGTTTGGTCAGCACCCCATCCCTGGAAGGAAAGCTAGGCTGCTGAGGACAGTCCCCCTTGAACCTGAGACTCACTTGCTAACTGCATAGCCATAGAACATCTCCTAACCTCTGTGAGCCTCAGTTTTTCCACCTGTAAAATAGGGACAAGAATATCTTCCACAGAGTTCCCACTGTGGCTCAGTGGGTTAAGAACCCAACATAGTCTTCATGAGGATGTGGGTTTGATCCCCGACCTTGCTCAGTGGGTTAAAGATCCAACATTGCCCCAAGCTGTGATGTAGGTCAAAGATGTGGCTCAGATCTGGTGTCGTTGTGGCTGTGGTGTAGGCCTGCAGCAGCAGCTCGAATTCAACCCCTCACCCAGGAATTTCCATATGCCATAGGTGCAACCCTAAAAAGAAAAAAAAAAATCTTCCTATAATAATCTGGAGTTGCATGCATAGTGCTTCGCCTGGCACCTGGCACACATGTGCTCAATGAGGAGAGACTGGACTTCGTCTTCTGAGGAACCCCAAGATGTTGAGCCAGACTGGCATGGTCAGTCTGGGTTGAAAGAGGCAATTCTGAAAGCAATCTTTGTACTCTCCCCCTTGCTCCTTATCTCTCTTGCTGCCTTACTTACTATCACATCCACAGCATTGTTGTTGGAGAGAGTGTTTGGCACAGGGCCTGGCACAGAGTGGGCATTCAACATGGGGCAGTCCTTATTCTTGTTCTTACTATGATCTTAAACATCACTAGCTGTATAGAGAATTGACAGCAGGGCAGGAGGAAAGGCAAAACATCCTGCAAACAACCCTAACCTGCCACTCTCATTCTAAATGCTGACCCCTTCCAACTAGAATTCATGGGTCAGAAATCCTGCAAACAAAGCTCCAGGTTCTAAAGGACGAACTCAGTAAAAATGAAGAAAAGGCTGAGTCTACACACACACATACACACACACACACACACACACACACACACGCCTAGAGGCACACATATACATGCACATGCATATGGCCACACACACTAAGCCACACACATGCACACGGCTACACCTATATACACAGCCACACCCACATGTACATGGCCACATCCACACATGCATAGGCTTGCACACATATTTACAACACACACTCATTTCTAGAAAAAAAAAAAAACCTGCATGATATATTTACCCTATGTGGCTCTTCAGAATATCCAATCTCAAACAAGAAACTAAAACGGAGAGTGAGGGAGTTCCCGTCGTGGCGCAGTGGTTAATGAATTCGACTAGGAACCATGAGGTTGCAAGTTCGATCCCTGGCCTTGCTCAGTGGGTTAAGGATCCGGCATTGCCATGAGCTGTGGTGTAGGTCGCAGACGCGGCTCAGATCCCACGTTGCTGTGGCCCTGGCATAGGCTGGTGGCTACAGGTCCGATTAGACCCCTAATATGCCGTGGGAGTGGCCCAAGAAATGGCAAAAAGACAAAAAATAAATAAACAAATAAAAAGGAGAGTGAAATAAATAAGTAAATAGTTGCTTTCTTTATTTGGGGGCAAGGAATAAGAGTTACAAAGATGGGGGAGGGATTTACAGGGCAGTGTTTCTTCTGTCACCTGTCTGTGGAGAGAGGTCAATTTAAAGAGTTTGCCAACATTTTTTAATGATTCAGAATGGAAAAGGAAACTATTGGAGTTCATCACATACAATAAAGTCAGATTGTTTAGGGAATTTTTCTTTTGGTTGCCACGTGGGTTGTTGTGCAGGTCACAATACAGACATTGCATCGTGCGAGTGCCCAGGACTTGGTCCCCAGAAGGAAGCCCCAGTGCACACAGAGCACCCTCCTGCCTCACAGTGCGGTAGCACATGCCAGCAGACAGCTCTTCCATCCACTTACCTGCCCCTGTTAGGAAGGACCACAAAATGGCTTAGGTCCTGTTCTCACTGAGTGGTTACAAAGCCTGAAATTAGTGAGAGTGCACAGAGCACTCAGAGCAGTGCCCTTCCCATAGGAAGTGCTGTCTAAGTGTTAGCTGGTATTAGACTCACAAAGGCTGAGCGTACCCCCACCTCCACCAAAGCACTTAGAAATTCTTCTAAACCTGAGCCCCTCCAGCCCAGTGCATACGACAGGGGTGAAGACGGATTCAGAAAGGACAATCCAGAGTTCCCATTGTGGCTCAGCAGGCTAAGAACCTGATTTGTATCCATGAAGAAGCAAGTTTGATCCCTGGCCTCACTCAGTGAGTTAAGAATCCAACGTTGCCATGAGCTGGGGTGTAGGTCACAGACACAGCTCGGATCTGGTGTTGCTGTGGCTTCAGTGTAGGCCGGCAGCTGCAGCTCTGATTCGACCCCTAGCCTGGGCACTAGCCCTAAAAAGACCAAAAAGAAAAAAAAAGAAAGAAGAGTCCATCGTGTATAGGTCTCCTGCTGCCCCGAACCCTGGAAGGCTGGGCAGAAGAATCCTCACCTGTGCCGAGAGGTCAAAGGTGGCTTCTGTCTGGATCCCTCTCACGTTGCTCCCGTGGCCCCTCTCAGTCATTGCAAACATCCCCGTGTATTTCTGCTCCTAGAGTTTGTCAGGTGTCAGAGGGGAATCAGCTAGTCAGATGGTTGCTCTAATCGCAGACCTCTCAGATCATTATTATGTTGGTAAGAGAGGGAGAGGTGAGTTGGAGATAATCAAAAAAATTCACTCTGGTGACAGCTAAGGCGATAACAGTATGACAGACTCTGTGCAGTTTTAAAAAGGAGTCTTAAAATTCTCATTTCAAACAAAGATCTGGCTGAGACTAATTCTCTGTTTTATTATCTGGAAACACACACACACACACCCCTAGCTACTGTGGGTTTTTACGGCTCTCCGTACAAGATATCTGTTGAGGTACATGCCTTACCTGGAGTGGCTGAAGCCATTTAGTCACGTGTGCTGGGCTTCCGAGATTCCTGATGGCACCACCAAATAGCCAATAAATTATTCCACACTGGAAACAAGGACAATACACACCACTGTTAGCAAGAGTTAAGAATTTAATGATGGCAAAACCCACTGGGCAAGCTCCATTCAAGGTACACGGGTCAGCTCATCAAGCTGTAAAGCGCCCTGGGCAGCAAGGCATCCATGGCCTTCCCCTTGTTGCCCATCCAGCCCCAGTTCCTCCGGGCAGACGTGGCTCACAGTTCCCTCTCTTGGAGGGAGAAGGAACATCATTGCTCCATCCTCATGGCTGCCCGCTCACCCCACCAGATGATGCTCTGAATGTTTATTCTGCCTTGTCTGCCCAGGGTCTAGCTTGGTGCCTGGTATGTGCAAGATGTGCAGCAGCGTCTGGGCACTGAGCCTGGGTGCTGACTGCAGGGAAGTGGCAGAAACAGCATCTTCACAGGCACTGTCAGCCCAGCAGCAGCAGCAGAGGTGAGTTGTACCATGAGAAACAGTCTGCAGATGGGCAAGCTCATGGAAGAGGCGAGGCTGCAGAAGGAGCAGGCACTCAGCTCAGGCTGACAGAGGCTGGGCTCAAATCCCAGGTCAGCCACCCACTGGCTGTGGGGCCTTGGGCAATGACACAATGGCACAGCAGCTGCAGTTTCCGCATCTGACAAGGCGGTGAATGATTGTCTCCACTTACTGAGCCCCCTCCCCTGCCCCCTCGCCTTCTATGCACTGAGCTCCACTAACGTGAGCTTGTGGACCCACAGTCACACTGGGAAGAAAATTCCCTGCCCTTCGCTGGGCAGATGGGGACACTGAGGTTCGGGAGAGGAAAGTCACCAGCCCACAGCTGCACCTGAGGAAGTGTGCAGGGTTGCGGTTCAAACCCAAGCTGCCTAATGCCTAACAGCCCTTCATATGGTCACTGTGAGGATTCAGCGAGGGGCCACTTCCAAATGCTTTGGTCAAGAGGAAGAGCAGGAAGAGAAAGAAGGGTGGCCTGAGCAGGGCCTTTGAAGGGAGCAGGGGACTGACTGCGAAGACAGAAGAGCTCAGGTGTACAGACACTTGCTATGCCTGTCGGTCAGCATCTCCCCACACCCAGAAACAGAGTCCCAGTTTCCTTCCTCCTCCCCCAGAATCGGTCCAAGGGGTTCGCAGCTAATGTCCATCTCTACTCCAGCTTCAGGGTGAGCCTGGGACCCAGGACCAGCTGATCTGCATAACACAGTGGCCCCAAAGATGCTTTCAGCTGGACCTGCGATCTGAGTGGGTCCAGTCCAAGTGGCTCCCATGAGTCAGCTCTTGGTAAAGAGAAACTCTCTCCTTAAGCTGGAGGGATGGAGGCCCAGGGTTGCTCTTGCCATCACGAGAGCTGGAGGAGGAAGACAACCCTGGGGGGTCACAGTGAAGAGAAGCCGAGAGACGAGGGAGACAGTCTCCCACCCACACACGCCTGAAGCCAGCCACACCGGATACTTTTTCTTTCTGGAGTCACTCCCATTGGATGAGCCCAAGCAGACACACTGACCCCAAGGAGGACCTCGCAGGGAAGTGGCAGGAACAGCATCTTCACAGCTACCTGTCAGACTGTCATCAGCCTCCGGTGGGGACCAGTCCCTGCCCCGCATGTGTGTGATCACCCTGGTGCCAACTGCCGAAAAAGCCACGTCATCAACTCAAACCACACCACCTGACCAGCTGAAATGCTCTGACCTCACGGCGGATGAATTTCACTCATCACTCTGGACATTTGAAACACTTTGCATCTGGAGAATCATAACGTATCCTCAGAAAGGTGCTCAATGCTCACCACCCAGCTCCACGGAATCACTGGCAATACTGCAGGTCACATTACTAATTCCAGCCCAGGAAAATGGCATCCATCCAAACGGTAAATTTTTTCCCCCCTAACTATCTTGGAAATCAAGTTAAAGAAAAATATTTTTCTAAAACTAAAGCAGGATGAATTTTCCACCCTTAAATCTTTGGCTAATGCGTTCTTTATAATATATTGTTTTTCTAGGTTTTACATTTTTCCTCCTCTTTAGGAAGAGGGGAGGGGAGATGAGTGTTTCATCCACATTTTGAAAGACTCCATTCACTAAATGCTATTAGTGAGAGCCCTGGGCTGGGGGAATGAAGCTGGCAGGTTTGCAGGAATTAACAGAGGCAATCCACACAGTTGGTTCAGACACAGGCCTCTCCCCTCCTGCAATCCCCCCCACCCGCCCAGGTGTGCTGCCAAAGCCATATTATCAGACCAGGGGGGCTCTAAGCAGCTGACTCCCCAGCTGGACTTACACTTTGAGCAGGTGCCTCCTGTAGGGGGCACAGAGTCCAGCTAGCTGACAGGAGAAAGGGGCCAGCAAGCAGCTGCTGCTGTGAGCTGGTGGGTGGTGGTCAAACTTCAGGAAAGGAGGGAAGAGGTAGAGGGATTTGGGGTCGATTGTGACGACAGAGCTGATGGGCTAGATGTGGGAGGTGGCGGCAACAGAGACCTCCGGGTGACACCCAGACTTTGACCTGAGTCCTGAGTCTTCAGACGGACAGCAGCCCATCAACTACAAGGGGGAAACTTGTGGGAGGAGCCAGGGAGCAGGGGACAGGCTCACAAGACAGGGGTGCCATGTGGGCCTGGAGAAGGGCGTCAACCCATCACGAACGAGCAGCACAAGGTATCCTCCTGAGAGGGCACTGCGTCCACTGTCATCACCACTACCCAGCGAGGGCCCTGGCCCCTGGCCCGCCTCAGGGGACAGGACACAGAGACTGGGAAAGGCAGTGGCAGGGACATGTAAGGCAAAGTCTAAACACAGGCGCACCTGTACTATGTGTTTGGGAAAGCTCCCTCTCTCCTTTCTCACTTACCTGGAAGAGCAAAGGGACAGAGATGACACTGGGTGCCCAGGGAGGGCTGGCAGCAGCCTCTGGAAGCCAGAGTGGGAGACACCTGGAGGCTGGGAACTTTGGTCAGGACAGGCGGACGGGGGGTTGAGAATGCAGCCCCCAGCAGGGCCTCTTAGCATCCAAATAGTGACCAGAGGGAGAGCCATCCCACAGTGGCCGGGAAAGCTGGGGGGCTGGAGCTGGGTACACAGGTTGACCTCACCTCCATCCACTACCTAGAAGACCACTGGGAAGGGCTCCAGCCATGTCTTGGGGGCTATAGCCCACACCACTTATGAGAGCTTCTGCAGCCTGCCAGGCAGGGCCCGGAGCTTCTCCTGGGCCTAGAGTTTGCAGCTGAACCTGCCTGTGAACCTAGCTCCACAGAAGAGAAAACAGCTGCAGAGGCATAATGCAACGTGTCAGAATGTGATGGAAACGTCCCAGAGACAGGACATGAACCTACCTCACTCTGACTGTTCCCCTGCTGCCACAGACCCACCAGGACTGTCATGTGTGCAGGAAGCCAGGTCGTTCCTAAAGAGCCCTCAAGTGCATTCAGAGTCTTTCCATTCTGAGAGCATATGGGTTCTCCCAGGCACGTGCTTTACAAGATGGGGTACACACAAATGGTTTTTGAGACAATGGTGACCCCCCAAAAAAAATACTGCAATGGACTAAATTGGGTCCTGGCCCAAAATTCTTATGCTGAAGCCTCGATCCCCAATGCAATGATATTAGCATATAGCAACCTTGGGAAGTAATTAGGTTTAGACAAGGTCATGAGGATGGGGCCCTCAGGGTGGGATAGTGCCCTTATAAAAAATACCACGGCTCAAGAGCTCTCTCCTCCCTCCCTGTCTCTCTCTCTCTCCCCACACACCCCCACCCCTAAAATGTGAGGACACAGAGAGAAGGTGGCTGACTGTCTACAGCCAGAAAGAGGGCCCTCACCAGGAACTGAATCAGCTGGTACCTTGATCTTGGACTTCCCAGCATCTAGAACTGTAAGAAAATATATTTTTGTTGGAGTTCCTATTATGGCTCAGCAGGTTAAGAATCCTACTAGGATCCATGAGGATCCATGAGGATGTGGGTTTGACCCCTGGCCTTGCTCAGTGGGTTAAGGATCCAGCATTGCTGTGAGCTGTGGTGTAGGTCACAGATGCAGTTTGGATCTGGTGTTGCTGTGGCTGTGGTGTAGGCCGGCAGCTACAGCTCCAATTGGACCCCTAGCCTGGGAACCTCCATGTGCCGAGGGTGTGGCCTTAAGAAGACATAAATAAATAAATAAATAAATAAATAAATAAATAAATAAATAAATAAAAATAAATAAATGTCTATTAAGCCACCCAATCCATAGCATTTTCTCATGGCAGCCTAAGCAAACTAAGACAGGGCAAGATGATTTGCATAAGGAAAAAGGGAGCTGGCATGGGGAGGAGGAAAAGGAAGCATGTCGCATTGCTTTTGGCTGTGGAGTCCTTCCAGATTGCATCAGCCTGGTGGGAGACCTTGGGCTGGCTCCCAAGCTGGAGTGGGGGTTCTGAGCCCTCAGCAAACAAAATCTCTCTCCCTGGCACCTCTCCCCCTTTCTGGCCCCCTCACTGAGAGTCGCTCTCCAAGCAGCCCCTGGCTCAGCCAGCCCTCGGCTGTGTGAGTTACCAGCTGTGTTTGTCCAGAGCACCCAGGGACACCAGGAGCCTCTGGATGACATGGACCCAGAGGGAGAGATGACTCTGATGAGCTGATGCTTAGGCTGGTATCCAGCTGGCAGGAAGGTGTACAGGAAAGCCAGGAGGGGCCTTGGGCTGGCACCGAGCTCTGGGGAGGGTGTGACTGTTCACTGTCCCCGGAACACCAAGTCCCAAAGTCTCCCTCCCCCACCAAAAGGAAAGGCAGCGTGGCCTCAGGGTTGGACGCAGAGGTACAACCTACACTTCCGCTAACTGTCTAGGATGTTCAAGCCCAAGCAAAAGAATACACCCTTGCAATGACTGATATGGGGGAAGCAGACAGGGTTAACAATCACTTTTGCTAAATTTTCAGTTTCTTGGGAGTCTCCATTATGACTCAGTGGGTTATGAACCCGACTAGTATCCATGAGGATGTGGGGTCAACCCCTGGCCTCACTCAGTGGGTTAAGGATCCGGCATTGCCATGAACTGTGGTGTAGCTCGCAGATGCGGCTCAGATCTGGTGTTGTTGTGGCTGTGGTGTAGGCCAGTGGCTACAGCTCCAATTAGATCCCTCGCCTGGGAACTTCCATGTGCCGCAGGTACAGCCCTAAAAAGCAAACATACACACACACACACACACACACATACACACACAAAGATTTTTGATTGAAGATAAAAATGTACATTTTACAATATAAAATGAGCTATATGTATTGTGGTACATATAACACAAAGTTTGCCATTTTAGCCCTTGCTAATATGTATGGTTCAGGGTACTAACTTCATTCACAGTGCTATGCAACCATCACCACTATCTATTTCTAAAACTCTTCCATCACCCCAAACAGAAATGTTGTGCCCGTTTCCTAACGACTCCCCTCATTCTCCTCTCCCCCCAGCCTCTGGCAACCTATAACTTACTTTCCTAGCTCTATGAATTTGCCTACACTCAATATTTCATATAGGTGGAATTACACACTATTTGTCCTTTTGTGTCTGGCTTGCTTCACTGAGCATTGTGTTTTCAAAACTCATTGATGCTGTAACAGGTACCAGAATTTCATTCCTTTCTATGGTGGAATGATATTCAATGGTGTGTGTGTGTGTGTGTGTGTGTGTGTGTGTGTGTGTGTGTGTGTGTGTGTGTGTGTGTAAAGACCATGTTTTGTTTATCCATTAATTTGTTGATGGACACTTGTTTCTTTCCACCTGTTAGCTATTGTGAACAATGCCATAAAGGACACTGGCATACAAGTATCCATTTGAGTCCCTGTTTTAATTCTACCCACTCCCCACCCCCCGCCCCACCCCACCCCAGGAGTGGAACTGCTGGATCATATGGTAATTTTACCAACCATCTTTTGAGTAACTGTCACATGGTTTTGATTCTATGTATCCATTTAATATTCATGTATTGACACTTCCCATACACTGAGAATGTAGACGGAGAGTCTTCAGAAGTTTACCCTCTAGTGGTGCTAAGAGATGCACAGTAGACAGACGAAGAAATACATCCACTCAGAATGAGTCCCCGCTATGCAGAACACTGCAAGGTACCAAGACAGGTGGCAATGTGCAGATGGGATTTAAACTTCAGGACGTTTTCCTGAAGGAACGACACTTGACCTGGAACTTAAAGAGTGAGCAGGTGTCAGGCAGGTGAAGGAGGGGGAAAGATAGTTCAAGGATAATAGCATGGGTGGTCCAAAGGTGGATTCGAGCGATTGGAAGAAGGCCAGGGTGAGAGATGTCCCAGACCGGCCTAAGTGGTACACAAGGTGTCTGGAGAGGTGAGCAGGGCCAGACCACCTGAGGACCCGCGGGCCACCTCAAAGATGGAGGGGTTTTCTAAAGCAAAATAGGAAGGGGCTTTACACAGAGGATCGACATGATCAAGAAGTATTTTTAAAGATCTCTTTCGTTGTTATTTTCTTTTTACAGCCATACCTGTGGTGTATGGAAGTTCCCAGGGGTTGAATCAGAGCTGCCGGCCTACGCCACAGCCACAGCAACACCAGATCCAAGCTGCATCTGCAACCTATGCCACAGCTTGGGGCAATGCTGGAACCTTAACCCACTGAGAGGCTAGGGAACAAACCCGCAACCTCTTGGACAATATGTCAGGTTCTTAACCCACTGAGCCACAGTAGGAACTCCAAACATCTATTTCTTTACATCTATTCATGTTTCCTTCTAGGATACTCAGGAGTAAAACTTTTTCTAAAGTTTTTTATTGCAGAAAAAATTCAAACAAAAGAGAAGACTACAATGGACTCAAAGATGCCCAGCTCACGGTCCATTTTACTCCTCTTTCCCCCCATTCACTCTCCATGCTACACCCCTATGTATTTCCTACACATGTGGAAAAGATAAAAGACCCTTTTAAAAAACATGACCCTAAAACCATTATTCCACCTAAAATATGATAATGATTCTTTAATATTGCCAAATATCCAATGTCCAAATTTCCCCAACTGACATATAATTTGTCTTTACAGTTTGTCATTTGAACAAGGATCTACAGGGTACAGTGGGTTCCTTAAGTCTGCTTGCAACCAGAGGCTGCCCCTCCCCCATTCACTCAAACATTCCCTCTGCAACTCTGTGCACCAGGCTCAGAGTGAGACTCTGAAAGTACAGAGGTGCAGGCTCCCCGCCCAGAGAGCAGGAACTCCCTGTGTCCCATGGAGACTTACCCATGGTCAGGACCCACTAGAGGCTTGAAGAGAATGCAGATGGGGGCAACATGATAAAAGCACCAACTGAGGATCATGAGTCTAGACCAGTCTAGATATGAGAGGAAGATCTATTTGCTGCATCTCAGCTGACTTTCTTCACTCTGGAAACCACAGCCAACCATCCAGGAGAGAAGAAGAGACCCTGCCTGGCTGAAATCGTCGGGAAGCCAGTTTCCCCAAAGGACCTAATGGTGGATGGGTGTCCCCACCATGGGATAGCACTCACAGATCTCTTTGTTTTTAATGCCTATCCATTTTTAAATGTCTACACTGCAGAACATAAAGAGTGTCCATCTTGGACTTATGAATGATGGACCTGGCTTCTTGTCTGATTGTTCTTTCTTAATGTTCTAATTTTAATTTCTCCCCTTGGGACATCAGGCCTGCATGTTTGCATGCAGGGACTTCTTTGGAGATGCAGTGGTGTCCAGGGAGGGAACAAAGGGCACATGTAGGGCCACATGTCTACTGGGAGACTTAGGGCACCAGGAGCCATGCCCTTCAAGCTATTGTGTTTACCATTCTTGGTGAGCTGGTACATGCAAAGCAAGCCCACAGTGCTCTGCCATTTTATACCTACTTGATCAGCAAAAATGGAGAAATCTAAGAATTCCCAGTGCTGTTGCACAGTTACACCGAGGAATATTATTCGGTGGTCAAAAATGTTTATATACTGTTCTCAAAATGGCAAAACCATAGAGATAGAGATTAACGGCTACTGAAGGGCTGGGATGCTGGGGGGGGCGGGGGCTGGATGCAAAGGAAAATGGGTATCACTGTAAGTTTCTTTGTGATGATGAAACAGTTCTATATCTTGATTGTGGAGGTGGTTGCATAACACTTTACATGGGACCAAACTGCATAGAATTACACACACACACAACTGAGGGTGTGTGTGAAAACTAGTGAAATATGGGTAAGTTCTATAGTCTAATTAACAGTACTGTACTAATGCTGATCGATTGTACACTGTCACAGAAACTGAGTGAATGTTCACATGACTCCATGTACTATTTTTGGAAATTCCTGTGAGTATGATTATTTCAAAATAGGATTTTTTGAAAAATAAACATGAATGAATACAGCGGCATGCCACAATATAGGTCAGCCTTAGTGATACTATTTCACTGAAGAAAATACACAACAAATGGAGGTGATACTGTTTGTGTAAAATTAAGACAGAAAAATAACTGATCGACATAAGTGCAGTAACACTACACAAAAAGAAAAGCAAAGAAAAATGAATATGGAGTTGAAGATAATGAGTTAAGAGGAAGTCAGGGGGATGGGTTGGCAGGCGTACCATCTTATAAACATCTAGTCCAGGAATAGGCTGACACCTACAGGGTTTTGTGTTTTATTCCTTGTCTCACTCAAAACTATTCGTTCCTGAGGGCAGGAAGCTCAGTGCCTCTCACCTTGACTCCCGTGGCCATGTCTGCCATGGAGAGGACTTCTCCTATGACCAGGCTGCGACTGACAAAATTCTTTGTTTTCTCTGCCTGGAAACATGACAGACCCAATGTCAAGATCTCCTTACAATTTTTCTGACCATTTAAATCAACATTTTTAAAGACAAACAGATGTTACTTCTACAATAAACAAAATTCAACCCACTAAAAGCAAGTTTTAAATTAAGAAATAATCCCATTACCTTTCTGAAGTCCACCTTTCCATCCTCTTTTTAATTTTTATTTTTCTATAGATAAAGCTTCAACACAAACACTGTAGTGACTGGTTTCCTAATTGCAGAGGGTTGCTTTGTAAAGTGTATTTCCAGAGTTCCCTTTGAGGTTCAGCAATTAACGAATCAGACGAGGATCCATGAGAATGCGGGTTCAATCCCTGGCCTCGTTCAGTGGGTTAAGGTTCCAGCATTGCCACCAGCTATGGTGTAGGTTGCAGATGCAGCTCATCCCCGGTTGCTGTGGCTGTGGCGTAGGCATGCAGCTGTACCTCTGATTCAACCCCTAGCCTGGGACACCATATGCGGGGGGTGTGGCCCTAAAAAGAAAGAAGAAAATAAAATGTGTTTTCATGGGTTTGTTTCAGTTTTGTTTGGGGGCAGTATTGAAGTACAGTTGATTTACAGTGTTGCTCTTCCTCTTTAAAAGTATTTTTATTGAAATGTAGTTGATTTACCATATTGCGTTACTTCTGGTGTATGGCAAAGTGATTTGGTTATACACACACACACACACACACACACACTTATGTTATTTTCCATTATAGTTTAGTACAAGGCATTAGAGTTCCCTGTGCTGTACAGTAAATCCTTGCTGTTCATCTTTATCCTTTATCAGTGTGGCCATCTGGTCTCTGACCACAGATAAATTACTTGAAGATTCTCTTTTCTTACACAATAGGAAGTTGACAGTACCTGCGTGGTCAGCCCCTGATAGACTCCCCTCTGGCCTTGAGCTGCCTTAACCAGGTTTGTCCCCAGGCCATCCCCCGGGGACATAGCAACTTGGACCCGCAGCATGTCTGCACTGACGCTCCTACCAACAGTGAACACCTGGCACATGTCCAGGCAATGGTCTTGAAGTCAAGACAGAGGATTCGAAGACTGGGGAACATTTTGGACACAAGAAAAGCAGTATTCTTTGCTTTCCTTTCTAACCATAGAGACCATCTCAAGGCTCGGGAATATTTTGGATACAAGAAAAGCAATATTCTTTGCTTTCCTTTCGAAACATACAGACCATCTCAAGGCATGCGATGCTTCATTCCCCTCTCCCCCCATGCTGTGCACAACAGCCAGGAATCCCAAAGCTGCAGGAGCATGCTCCTCTCCACCAGTGAGAAATAAGAGCAGGGCAAAAACACTGTCAATGTTTTATTTTAGGATTTCAGAGGCAGGAGACATTTCCTCCAAGGGTAAAGGGTCTCTGAGTGTGCAAATCCCAATTACCCTCTGTGGGAATTAATGCCGGCTTTCCTGGTTTGCCAGTCTCTTTGGAGATGCAGCCAGCAAGACTGGTGCTCATTGCCCATGTGCATGAGTGTATACATGTGTGAGCACCTGTGTGCATGTGTGCATACATGTGTATAAAGCTGCCCCACCAGCAGCAGGAGGGACCTTCCTTGAATGGCTCTCAGTTTCCACGTTGGCTTAGGCTCTCTCCCCAAACACACTCTGTTTTCCCTCTTGTGGGTTTTCACAATGTTTCTCTCAAATGCTATTAATGTTATCAAACAGCAGCCTGTCAAGATTTATGACTCTTATGGTGGCTCCAACCCAATGCATCTTGTATTGATTATTTCCTAAAATACCTCCAAGGCTGGAGCACAAACCATTGCCTAGCTCCAGCTCCAGCTCCAGCTCACACAGGAGGGTTCCTTAGCAATAGATAATTAAAAAAAAAAAAAAAACTGCAGCAGACATTTGTAGCCCCTGGGTCTCTGTCCCACAGATCCCCACATCAACACTCCTCAAGGGACTGGAAGGGACAGGAATGCTGACCCCCATGTAACAGATGGAAAAGTCTAGGCTCAGGGAGATCAAAAGACTTGTCCAACCTGAGTTACCTAGTTAGTGGGAGAGCAGGAGCCAGAAACCAGATCTTCACACTCCTCACATGGACATCTGTTCTCCCAGCCCTCAATGTCCTTTATTGTTAAGCTAGAGGGAGGCCAGGGACTCTGGGTGGTTCAGCCTTTACAGCCAGTCCACCCCAAACCCACCCCCATTCTGTACCACCAGCCTTGTCCCCAGAGCCCTTGACACCGACATGCCCCGATGCTCAAGTGATCTTGCTAAGAGTCACCCCACCCCACATCATTACAACAACCCCTTCCTCCCCTTAAACCACCTGCTCTGCTGTAGCCAAACCTACACCATCAGGAGTAAGTGAATCCTTCAGAATCTCCAGCTATTCATGGTTTTCTTCATATTTCATTCTCTCCCTTTACACTGTGGACACATGTGTCATGATTGGTATCCAGCTATGATCATTTCTACTCACCAGTTTGGAAAAAAACTGCAATCACATTTGCTAAAGAACCCACCCCAAATGTAGCCATCTTGGAGCATGACAATGGTTTATGACGATTATTTTCCTTTCCCAGACTCTGAATCTTTACTATTCCATCTGATGGGCAAGGCCACGGGAGTAATGCTCTGATGTTGATTTAAGCATTTGTTGAGGCTGGTTCATTTCAAGACATCAAGTAAAAGTTCCAGAACTGAGATGAGGCTTAATTTGATGGATTTCCTTATTTTTAACATTTTCCCACACATAAATTCTCTTTTCTTCAATTCTTCTTTCATTTCTGATCTTCTAATTGTTCTTAATTAAAGAATGTCTAATATTGACCAGGCTCCCTTCCCATTCAGTTGGCAGCCTATTGAACTGCCCATATTGATAACAATCACTCAATAACTAACACTTTTTTGGCATACCTTTTTGCAGTATTTCTACTGTATCAATAGCTGCCTTCATTTGGATTTAATATATTCTACCTGTATAACCATCACGCCTATTAAAATCATGGAACATTCCCATGCCCCCACCCCAAAAGTGCCCTCAGGGTCCTTTTCAGAGTCCCCACCCCCACAGACAACCACTGCTCTCTTTTTATCGACATTCACAAGGTTTTCCTGTTCTTGAACTTTACATAAGTAGAATCATATGGTATACACTCTTCTGTGTCTGTATTCTTCTGTGCAAATAAGGCGTTCATGTTGTTTTGTATATCAGCAGTTCATTCTTTTTTGCGGCTGAGTGGTTCCATCTGTGACCCTTCCACAATGTGTCCAACCTCTTGCTGATGGATACTGGGTTGTTTCCAGTTTGGGGTTATTATGAATAAAGTTGATGTAAGCATTCACACACAAGTTTTGTTTGTGGATATATGTTTCCATTTCTATAAACCCCCAGGAATGCACCTGCTGGCTGAAGACTAGGTTTATGTTTAATGGTGAGGAACTGCCCCAAACTTCTGCAAAATGACTGGACCATTTTGCACTCCCACCAACTGTATGTGAGAGTCCTAGTTTCTCTACGTCCTCATCAAAATATTGTCAGTCTTTCCCATCTTTAGCTGTTCTAGAGGGGCCATAATATCATCTCACTATGGTGTAAATGTGCATTTCTCAGATGACTAAAGATGCCCAGCACTTTTTTACATGCCTATCAGCAATTTGTGCCCTTTTATAAAGTGTCAGTTCAAGGCTTGTGCCCATTTTTAAAATTGATTCGTTTGTCTTTTTATCATTGAGCTCTAGGAACACTTTATATATTCTGAATACAAATCCTTTGTATCTGGATAGAATTTTTTCAGCTATATGCACTGAAGATATTCTTTCCTAGTTTGTGGACTGCCTTCTTATTCTCTTCATGACGTCTTTTGATGAACAACAGGTTTTCATTTTGTAAAGATTCATCTATCGGGTTGGTTTTTTTTTTTTTATGTGTTTGACATTTTGAGGTGCTCTCTAAGAAACCTCTGCTTCTCTTTTGTTCTTACACAAACCTGTAATTGTAGAATTTATGTTTAGGTCTGTAATACATCTCAAATTATTGTTGTGTGTAGTGTGAGGTAGGAATCAAGTTTAACTTTTTTTCCTATGGATTTATCAGTTGTTCCAACACCATTTATTGAAAAGACTTTTCCTCTTCTTCTTCTCCTTATTCTTCTCCTTTTGTGGCATATGGAAGTTCCCAGGCTAGGGGTTTAACTAGAGCTGCAGCTGCCAGCCTACCCCACAGCCACTGCAACACCACATCTGAGCCACATCTTCAACCTATGCTACAGCTTGAGGCAATGCCAGATCCTTAAACCACCTGAGTAAGGCCAGGGATCGAAGCTACATCCTCACAGACACTATGTTGGGTCCTTAACCCAAAGAGCCACAACCAGAACTTCTGAAAAGACTTTTATTTTTCCATTGAATTGCCTTGGGAACACTGTCCAAAAGTCAACTGCTCATATATGTCTGGATTTAGTTCAGGACTCTCCATTTGTCCTCTTAATCTATATGTCTATCCTTATGCCAATACCACATAATCTTGAGCAGCTGTATAAAAAGTCTTGAAATCAAATAGTGAGAGTCCTTCAAACTTATCCTTTTTTAGAATTGCTTTAATGATTCTAGGTCTTTTGCATTTCCATATATGTTTTTTGAATCAACTTGCAAATTTTGATTGAAGTACTGTAATACTTTTAGAATAAGCATTACATGGGTTCCTGCTGCGGCACAGCAGGTTAAGAATCCAACTGCAGGGGCTCAGGTCACTGCGGAGGCAGGGGTTCAATCCCCACCCTGACACAGTGGATTAAAGAATCCAGTGCTGGCCTTGCAACATCTGAGATGGCCCATATTCTGTCTCTCTCAATGTCTACTTCTTTCCTTCTGCAGTAAAAAAAAAAAGAATCCCGGGTTGCCACAGCTGCAACATAGGTCGCAACTGGGGCTCAGATTCAATCCCAGACCCAGGAGCTTCCACATGCCACAGATGCAGCCATAAAAAAACAAAATAAGCGTAATGCTGTGCTTCCTTCTTCTTCCTCCACCACCAATGAGAAAACCCTCCAATGAGTCCAGTTAACTTTGCAAAAAAATTCAAACTTATCACTGTGGCCCCCACACAGTTACCTTTGCAAAAAAATCCAAACTTATCACTGTGGCCCCCACACAGTTACTTTTACAAAAAAAGTCCAAACTTATCATTGTGGCCTCCACACAGAGACCCTTCCTGCTCTCTGTGTTCCTTATGCTCTGCTGATTCTCTGTTGGGGCCACATAGTGGGGTCCCTGAGCAGAGTGCTGGGGGTGGGGGTCCTGTAACACAGACTGTCTGTCACCACCGTACCTCTGCCCTCCCCAGGGGCCTGGTCTACTCCAGAAAAGCCCAATATAGCAATGATGAAAGGTGACATTCCCACAGCTCTGTCCAAAGACATTTTTCATCTGTCACAACATTATTGCAGTATTTTGACAGTTTCAGATTTGCCAAATTCTTGCCTTAAATTTAATACCTCTTGTCTTGGCAGCACATGCTTCCTAGAAAATTCCTAGCTGCCTTGGAAATTTTTCTGGTTATTAGTGTAATCACATAATTTATCAATATTGACAGCATATAATGATGAATGTATCATGTAGACATCACCAGTTGGACAGATGAGTTTGCTTTGCTGTTAATGGAAAGCGCATTATTTTACAGTAATTTTAATGGAAAAGAGGGGTTGGTTTTATGTCTTGCAACTTTGATGAATTTGTTTATCAGTTCTAACAGGTTTTTTTTGGTAAAATCTTTAGGGCTTTATTTAAGATGATGCTGTCTGTAATCAGAGATAGGTTAACTTCTCTTTCAATTTGCCATGCTTGATTTTTATCTCCAGCATCAACAACCTTTTGACATAAATGTACTTTTTTTTTTTGTCGTTTTAGGGCCACACCCACCGTATATGGAGGTTCCCAGGCTAGGAGTCAGTCAAATCAGAGCTGTAGCCACTGGCCTACGCCACAGCCAGCAACACCAGATCTGAGCTGCATCTGTGACCTACACCACAGCTCACAGCAACACCAGATCCTTCACCCACTGAGCAAGGCTAGGAATCGAACCAGCATCCTCATGGATACTAGTCAGATGTGTTTCTACTGAACCACAATGGGAACTCCAAAAGTGTACTTTTTTAAATTGGTTGCCTGCCTTGTCCTTGAAATGTAAGCTCCAAAAAGCAAGTATTTTTGGCCTCTTTTGTCCACTGCCTCTTGAACTACCTCATAGTAGGTATTCAATAAATAATTACATAATGAATGAATCACCTCACCTGGCACATAGAAGAGGTTTAGTAAATGACATGTAATAATTATTGTCATTTTAACATAATATTTCAATGCAAGAATAATAATTATGCCTTCAAATGAGAAGTTTCCACTATGCAGAATGGTTTACAATGCAATCAATGAATAGCACCAGGATTCCAGCTGCCCTGGAGTCCTTGGGTAGGTCCCAACTCAGTCCCCGGCACACCCTTTCAAGTAATCCCTGTGGCCATCACAGATGACAACTCCATCCAGGTGCCAATCTACACAGAGGAACTTCTATAAACAGGCACTCACTCTGTCCCGTCATCTCTGCTCAAATACTTCACGGCATCCCAAGGGGCCAGGGCTGACCCAACCAGAGTGCTGGCCAAGTGGCCAGTGTCCAACTCGTGGAGCTGGAGCTGGGACAGGGCCTCCTGCCAAAGGCAGCACACAAGACAGAGCCGGGTCAGCCTGTCACAGCCCACGAGGAAAAGCCTGGGTTCCAGCACAAACAGAAGCCAGAGGGCCAAGGGCAGAGCCAACGCCAGGGTGTTGGAGCCAAAAGCTCAAAGTAGGTCAGGAATCAGTCCTGAGATGTGGCAGAGGAGGTGTGCCTGATCACGGCATCGGTACTGGTGGGTAACAGGGCAGGCCCTGGTGGGACAAGTGGCAGGGCAGACTTCCTCAGCTTCTTGCCATGTCCCGGGCTCTGCTCCTTTTCTGCAACATGCCAATGGCTTCAGTGAACTGCTTCCAGGGAAAGGCTGCTCTTTTTCTGGGGGCTCAGGAGGAAAGCAACAATTTTCACCCTTCCCTGATGCCTTCTAAGGCGAGGTGACTTTAGAATCTTATTCCACTCCATCTGGTGTTTCTCTAAATACAAAAACAAAAACTATCTAAAATTCTGCTGGAAATAATAATTATGGTATAATAAATACAAATATAGAGCAGCCAATATCCTGCCAACCTCCTTTCAAGTTTGAGACAGGGGTTTGAGAAAACAGTGGTTGATTTAGACCAGCAGTGCTCAAGCTTGACCATCTCTAGACCCCTTTATACTCCTAGAAATGATCACAGATTCCAAAAAGCCTTTGTTTACACAGAGCATATCTATTATGTTACCATACTGGGGATTAAAGCTGAGAATTTTTTTAGTATTTATTCATTTAAAAATAACAGTAAAGAACCTATTACAGGTTCGTGTAATTCTTATGAGAAACAACCATAATATCCAAAAAAAAAAAAACCTCACTGAGAAGAATGGCATTGTTTCGCATTTTTACAAATTGTTTTATCATCTGGCTTAGTGAAAAACAGCTGGCCTCTCATGTCTATTTCTGCACCCAGTTTCTTGCCATATATGGGTTGTTTGAAGTTTATGATGAAAATCTGGTGTCAGGCACACAGGCAGTTGGACATCTACTTTTCAGGTAGTGCCTGGAAGAGCCTTGTGTATCACTTTGAGAACCACTGGTTTTGTGATAATGATGACGCCATGCCCACAGCTCGGGTGGATGATGGGATAAGGACTCACTCAGGATGGGAGAGAAGAGTTGGGGGCAGGGTGGGGGAAGCAGACATGGATGGAGTGGATGCTTCATTATCCGGATACCTGTTCTGCTTCCTCACTCAGCCAGGAACAGCCTGACCCCTACTGGCTCCCTCCTGGGAAAGGGTCATGTTGGGATGAACCATCCCTCGGAGTCCACCCTGAACCGTGACGGGCAAATGCTGTATGAGAGCCATCTGCGGACATAGTACTTGGTTCCAGGAAAGAAGGACAATGCCGCAGAACTCAAGCCAGGACACGCACCAGATGACCTGAGAGGTTTACATGCTGATCCCACTGGCCTGCCAAAGAGCCTGGTCCGCAAGGGTTTAGAAAGCTCCCTGGGCAATTGTCATGTGCATCCTGGGGTGAGAACCACCAGATCTGAATGAGCCCAGGAAGCAAGCCACCTGGGTTTGAATCCTCCTCCATCAGTTACAATATAACTCACTAACTGTGTGCCCTCTGGCCAATTACTCAGCTCCAGTCTCCTCATCTGTAAAATGGGAATACCCTTAGGGATGCTGTGAATGTTAAATGAGATCATCCACTTAAAGCTCTTAGAACTGGGACTAGCCCAGAGTCTGTACTTAGTGTGAGCCGTTATTGGGACAGGCCATCAGCCTCTGGTGGCTTCCAGGGATGGATGTCTCTCTAGAAGGGGCCACACAGACTGGACAAGGCACCTGACAGAGTGCCACACTGCTAGTCCCAGCACTTCCACAAATAAGATGTCCCAACTGGGTCCTCTGTCTCCTTGTCTAGAAATTCCAGGAGTCAGAGACTTTCCCCACCCAGGGCCCAGTCCTAACTCCTCAGGGAGAAAAGAGAGTCAGCTGAGAGGCACCAATGTGATGTCACTGCAAACAGGTGCAGAAGTTGAAAAGGTGCAATGATGGTCCTACTGTACAGCACGGGAACTATATCCAACCTTTTGAGATAGAACATGATGAAAAATAGTATAAGAAAAAGAATGTGTGTGTGTGTGTGTGTGTGTGTGTGTGTGTGTATGACTGGGTCTCTATGCTGTACAGCAGAAATTGGCACAATATTGTAAATCAACTATACTGCAATTTAAAAATTATATGTAACTGAAAAAAAGAAAGGGTGCAAGGAGATTGTTCACACTCAGTGTGTGTGTGTGTGTACACTCTAGAGCCAGGCTCAGATACTGCTTTCCTTTTTAAATTATTGAAACAAATCGAACTCAGAGGACAGAGGGGGATACACAGAATGGAAACAGGCTTATCCTGGGCCTGGGGGCTGTCTGCCAAGACATGGGACAAAGGAGAAAACCATCATCACACATCCCACGCCGCTCTCTGCCTGGAAGGTCATCCCAGCATGCCCGAAAGTTTGGAGCAACACGAGGGCCAGGGAAAGACGGAAGGACCTGGGATGCTCTCTGAACAGGATGTTCAGCCCTGACTCAGTATTTTCATGGAGAGGTAGGAAGAATCAGGTCACACTTCTGGGATTACTGGCCATGGACAGCTCCTCCAGCTGTTTACAAGGTAGAATCAGAGAGCCTTCACATGCCAGCGTGCCTCGGAGTCTTATGACTCCCCCTGCCACCCAGAGGATGCCTGCAGCCTTGGTGACTGGTGACCAATTGGCTAAATTTCCTTTAGGCTCAAGGGCTTTGGTAAATTCACACAGAGAGAAGCAGCAGATGCGTTGAAATGACTAAGGGAAATGCCTGTGCCTCGTGTCAGAATTACACCTAACCTTTCAGGAAGAAGCAGCCCAGGATGCCAAAGACCACAGAGGGAGCCAGGAAAACAGGAATATAATTGGATCCAGGGCTTACATGCTTCATGAGGAACAAGAGGACACAGGCTAATCCTTCAGACGCAGGGGGCCAGGCAGCCACGGGTAAACCTCATTAAAGGATCAACCCTCATGTCCAGGTCTCGATTATTGACACTAAGTTAAGCCTCCGACATATTGGGCTAATTAAGAGGGCAGGACACTGGCCCCTCATGTCAGAATCTTACCTTCCCACCAGCCCCATGCCAGATGAATGTGGAGCCCAGACTCTGATAGAGAAAGTATCAGGAAGCAAAGAGAGATTAGGGTTTTTATGTCTTCTTGGTTGGTTGGTTGGTTGGCTGGTTGGCTTGTTGGCTAATCGGATGGTTGGCTGGTAGGATGGATGGATGGATGGATCCATTTGGATGCATGCATGGTTGGTTGGTTGGTTGGCTGGTTGGTTAGCTGGTTGGCTAGCTGGTTGGCTAGTTGGCTGGTTAGTTGGTTGGTTGGCTAGCAGGTTGCAGTCATGTCTAAACATACATTCCATTGGGAGGCAATATGCCAGCTTGAACATCTACTTTGCCAGCACGTTCTGCTTGGTAGGAAATGAGTTTTTCAGGCTTTGCAGGCATGCTCCTCCTATTCTGTGGATGTTTCCTTCCACACGCTCTCCATCAAAGTGTGGCAGTGCTGTGCCCTTGTCACCTTGAAGGAGCTGCAGGACCTCAACAGGAGGTGCCAAAGCTCTGCTTGTAGTTTCTTCCTGACAAGAAGATGCTGAGCTCTGTCTCTGCCTCTTCAGGACAGACAGACAGCCAGCCAAGGAAGGCAGGAGGGTGGTGATCTGGTCTCACACAGGGACCTCAAGCCCCCACCCTCTCTGATCCACACTTCACAAAGAAACAAGCCCCCCGTGGTCTTTGGAATGGGGACGATCCCCCCACCCCCTGAGTCCTCAGCCTCTCCCTCCACAGACCACAATGGGCAGGAGGGGGGCAGAGCTCACTGCAAGATTCCTTCAGCTCCTGGGCCTCTGCTGAAGCTTATCCCCAGCTCACGCCCTTCCCCTGGGGGTCTCAAAAGGGAGTATTTTTTTTTCCTCTCTAGAGCATTAGGTTTAAGGAAGGTCTATAAAGCTGAATGAAATGGACTTAAATTTGGCTAAAACCTAGAGTTCCTAATGGTTTTATCACAAAGGAATCCTCTAATCGCATCTTCTTTTTTTGCTTCTTTTTGATGAAGCTAAATTGGCTAAAAGAATTTAACTGCATTTAGAAGGGCAATTTTTAGACAAACAAGAATCATCTATTTGGGGCAAGTCTAAAATTCTTGAAGAGCCTATAAAGTGATGTCATTACATTTCTCAGATATTTGCGTTTTATACCCCAAATTACATTTGTTTTCTGAACAAATATTTCATTACCTCTGTTGACTCCCTTATTCCTAAGCCTGTGGGCTTGGGAAAAGTGAATGTGAATTAGACTGGGGGGGGCAGAAAGGGAGGGTGAAGGAGGCCCTCCCCCACACCCCAAGACAAAATTCATGAGCTTCCTTCCACAAGTCACAAAAACAAGCAAAACGAAATCTTCTTGCTCCCTCTGTCTCTGTCTCTCTCTCGTTCACTCACACACACCAAAATAACAATGAACCTTACCTGTTCCTGAATTGCACGCTTTAACAGAGGTAGGCCCATGGTAAACTTCACTCTCTGAAGTGTCAGAGTTCTCATTTCATCCAGACTTAAATCATACCTGTGATGAATGGATACAAAGTGGGTGTTAAGATGTTTGATTGAGGGAGTTCCCATCTTGGCACAGCAGAAACAAATCTGACTAGGAACCATGAGGTTGTGGGTTCGATCCCTGGCTTCACTCAGTGGGTTAAAGAACTGTGGTGTAGGTCACAGACAAGGCTCGGATCCTGCATTGCTATGGCTATTGTGCAGGCTGGCAGCTGCAGCTCTGATTCGACCCCTAGCCTGGGAACTTCCATATGATGTGAGTACATCCCTAAAAAGAAAAAAAAAAAAAAGACATTGGATTGATGGTGAGTGTGACTGCAGCCTTTGGACCAAGAGATCTGACCAAAGAGACATCTTTGCTGGGTCTCTCTGTATGTCTGGTTTGATACTGTGCATGGAAGGAGGCCACCCACCAAGTGTGGGACACAGGCTGTGTGGTCAATACGGGGTGGGGGGGGGATGGAAGAAAAGAAAGAAGGGTTTCCTGATAAGATGACCTCTTAAGACAAGAGTCCAGCATTTCCTCCTCTGCTCGTGCCTGAAATGGAGAGATAGGAGTCACCTCTGTGGTAGCCCCAGGAATGTCACTTAGAGTTTCCTTCAAGAGAACCTGCAGTGGGGAGCAGCATTCCACAGCAACTTGCAGCTGCCATTCCCTGGAAGTAACCTTGGCATTGACCCCAGGCTGCTCTGCAATTAGGCTGCTCCCAGCTGTGACGAGCATGACAGGGTTCACGCAATTCATGCCCAAAAGGAGACTTCTGCCCGGTGCCCCCTTCTGGCCCTCTCAGACTGTCTCACAACTATGCTGTGCCCTTTCTTCTCACCATTTTGCCAAGGTCAGCCTGGGGCCACAGATATCCTGAAGGTTCCCCGACCTCCTGAAGCCCCTCCCCCAGACCCCAGATGTTTCCCCCAGAAGGTCTCTTGCACACATAGTCCCATCTCAGTGTCTGTTTCTCAAAGAACCTCAATGACACAGAAGGGGAGGTTCGATGCTGCTGGCTAAAACGTTTAAACACAAACAACAAGGCCCTACTGTAGAGCACGGGGGACTATATCCAGTATCTTGTAATAACCTATAATGGAAAAGAATCCAGAAAAAAATATATATGTAAATATGCCTACCTGAATCACTTTGCTGTACACCAGAAACTAACACAACATTGCAAATCAACTATACTGCAAGTTTTAAAAAGTCTCCCTTAGAACAGACGTGGGGAAGAGGGAGGGGGCGGGGCGGACTGGGCATCTGGGGTTAACAGATGCAAACTATTGCTTTGGAATGGATGAGCAATGAGCTCCTGCTGTATAGCACTGGGAACTATATCTAGTCACTTGTGATGGAGCATGATGGAGGATAATGTGAGAAAAAGAATGTGTGTGTGTGTGTGCGCGCGCGCGCCTGGGCCACTTTGCTGTATAGCAGAAATTGATAGAACACTCTAAACTAACTATAATGGAAAAATTAAAAATTAAAAAAAGCCTCCTTTAAAATGAAAAAAATTTGTGGAATTTCCACTGTGAGATCGATGGTGTCTCTGCAGCATGAGGACACAGTTTTGATCCCCAGCCTGGTACAGTGGGTTAAAGGATCTGGCACTGCCACAGCTGTGGTGTAGGTCGAAACTGCAGCTCAGATCTGATCCCTGGCCTGGGAACGCTTTATGCCAAGGGGAGGCCAAAAAAGAAAAGAAAAGAAAAAGTGAAAAAATTTTTTAATTTTTGGTAAAATAAAATGTTTAAACCCAAAGCACAGCCTGAGCCTGGAAGAAACCTCCCTTGGGTTTGATTCCTGACTATCACTGACTACATAACCAAGATCACGTTGCCGACAGTCCCCAGGTCTCCACCCTCTCACCTGCAAGATGGGAGTGAGACTCGAGAATAGCTTGGAGGAGTATCATTTCATATGCTAGACTAGTGTTTGCAGATATATGGTAAGTGCTCCATAATATTAACTGCTGTTCATGCTCTTATTTATTCCACCTCCTCCTTCTCGAGGGCAGAAACTACATCAGATCTATTTTTACAGGCCCAGCACCCCTACAGGGCCTGGCCCATGGGAGGCCCCATTCAATGATAGTTGACCTTAAACTTATTTGGGTCCTCTAGTTTCATGGCCAGATCCTGGAGACAGTGTTCCCCTGGGTGTCCCAAAAGACACGCCCACCACACATATGGTCCTGACATCAAGTTTATTCCCAACCAGAATATACACTGCATGGGCATATAGGGCATGCTTTAAATGCCTGTGTAGGCCCTCAGGAGCAGTGCAGCATCTCATTTAAACATTTTCCCTAAATACCTGCTGGCCAAACAAGAGCCAACCTGACCATCTGGACTTTCCCTCTTATCCAAGCAACAGGTCACTGAAAAATTGAAGAGGACCCAAAGGGAATCCTGGAATGTAAAAGACAACCCCTCCCCCAAATAAAATGCCAAATGGACACAGAAACTCCCCAACATAAAATTCTTGAGATTATAATAAACACTCTTTTTCTTTCTTTCTTTCTTTCTTTCTTTTTTTTTCTTTTTTTTTTTTTTTTTTGAGTCAGAACTACTTGTGGGGATTTCAGTATGAACATTACTGCCTAAAGTCAGCATTTTCCCCTAAGGAGGACAGAAAATTAAAATTCCAATCTCAATAAAACTGGGAGTCTGGAAAACTCTGCAGATTCAAACATACAAGGAAGGTTGCCCAAAGCATCTGAGTCAAGTGGTGTTTGGGCAGGAGGAGGTAGAAAAAAGAACCACGGAAAAAGATCTCGGTTCTCGACAAGATGGCAGAAGAGTAGGGAGACACACTCACCCTCTCCCACAAACACAACAAAAAAAAAACCACATCTACAGGATAAATGACTCGCACAGAACAGCAACCAATCACTGGCAGAAGAACCTAAACTCCAATAATGGCAAGAATTTCATGACATTACAGGTAAAACAGGAGAAAAGAGGAGAGTAAGAGAAGGTGAATCCGAGCTGGACGGGCGCTCCCGAAAGGGAACTGTGGAGGAGAAAGGGATCCCACACCCTGGAAAGTCACCTACTCGGGGGAAAGATCAACGGAACCGGAGGAATCTCCAGATGCAGAGAAGAGTGTAGCAGTAAGTCGGAGTTCTGAAAAGCAGATCAAGAACTGAACAAATCATCTGAACTATGGGCACAGTCACCAAAAAATTGAGACGCCTGGGTGGGGGCTGGGCACCAAGACCTGGGCTCTGGAGGTTAGTCCCCAGGAAAGGGCTGGGGGGGCGGGGTGGAGCAGAGACTGCTTGGGAGGTCTAGAAACTGGTCTGTCAAGTTTGACAGGGCAGAGACTGCCCGGGAGACTAGAAAGCAGAGCGTTGCAGGGGGAGGGAGAAATACTCTAAGGGCAGGGAAGTGGAAGACCACATCAGAGGGAACCTGGGGGAAGAGCTGGGTCTGCTCCAGTGTTGGGGAGGGGAGAGAAGGAGAGGTGGGTCCCCATAGAATACTTCCCATGCCACAGCGAGCTTACCAGCCCACTAGCTACCAGAAAGCTGTGCGTCCCAGTGCATCCCCTCCCCCCACTCCCCCCACCCCTTACACACACTCCGGACCTGGGGCTGCCTGCCATCCAGGAGGGCTGGCCTCAACAACTGCCTGAAGCCTACCACCACAGGGGCTGTCCCTGCCCTGGCCTGCTTGCCCTTTGGGGGGACTACACCCCCGCAGAGCAGCACCAAACACTGCCAGCACCCTGGAAAAGGCCTGCAGCCCAGAAAAGCTAGAACAAGCTTGGCCAGGCCGTGAAAAGAACTGCCTAATTCTCAGACAGTTCTTCCGAGTCGGGCTGCCCTGGGGAAGAGCCTCTTAGGTTCGCAGCAGCCCAGCTACCTGCGCCAGCCCTCAGGGGCTGCCGCACTCCCACGGAACAGCTGCACAGGACCGCCAGCTCCCTGCAGGAGCCCCTGCAACCCAGAAAGGCTACAACAAGCTTGGCCGGACCGTGAAAAGATCTGCCTACATTCTCAGACAGTCCTTCTGAGTCAAGCTGCCCTGGGGAAGAACCTCTTGAGTTCTTAGTGACCCAGATAGCTGCTCCAGCCCGTGGGGGGTGCTGCACTCCTGAGGTACAGCTGCCCAGCACCGCCAGCCTCCTGAAAGAACCCCATAGCCTAAAAACACCAGAGCAAGCTCTGCCCGGCCGAGTGAAATCTGCTACCATTATGGTGTGGACCTCCCAGTCCTGTCTGCCCTCAGGAAGTCCTCCTTTGCTTCAAAGAGACCCTGTTAGCCCCACCAACACTCCAGAAAAGCCACGCTGCCTCAAAAAAGACTGACCAACAACACCAGCCCTCAGGAAACATTCCACAGCAGTGATAAGGCAAACACTGCCCGGCCACGGAGAGTACAACTCCACCAGGAAAAAGAAAACAACAAGCAAGATGAAGAAGCTGAGAAACCACCCCCAGTTAAACCAATAGGAGAACTCACCTAAAGCAGTCAACAATGAAACAGATCTTTGCAGTCTGACAGACCTGGAGTTCAAAAGAGAAATAGTGAAAACACTGAAGGAATTAAGAGACGATATGAACAGTAATGCAGACACCCTCAGGAAGGAACTAGAAAATATAAGGAGGAGCCAAGAAAAACTAGAACATTCATTTGCAGAGATACAAACAGAACTAGGGGCAGTAAAAACCAGAATGAATAATGCAGAAGAACGAATCAGTGATATGGAAGATAGAATAATGGAAATCACCCAATCAGGTCAGCAGACAGAAAACCAAATCAAAAAACAGCAAAACAATATAAGAGACCTATGGGCCGATCTATGCATAATAGGAATTCCAGAAGGAGTAGAAAAAGATAAGGGAATGGAAAATATGTTTGAAGAAATTATCGCTGGAAACTTCCCAAATCTAAAGGATGCTGGGTTCAAGATACAAGAAGCACAGAGGGCCCCAAACAAGTTGAACCCAAATAGACCCACACCAAGACACATAATAATAAAAATGGCAAAAGTTAGTGATAAAGAGAGGATCCTAAAGGCAGCAAGAGAAAAGCAGAATGTTACCTACAAGGGAACCCCCATAAGATTATCAGCTGATTTCTCTACAGAAACACTACAGGCCAGGAGGAAATGGCAAGAGATATTTAAAGTGCTAAAAAGAAAAAATAGGCAGCCTAGAATACTCTATCCAGCAAGAATATCATTTAAAATAGAAGGAGAGATGAAAATTTTTTCCAACAAACAAAAACTAAAAGAATACAGCAACACAAAACCCAGGCTAAAAGAAATACTGAAAGGGCTTCTCTAAACCAAAAAGAAAGGAAGGAAAGAAAGGGAGGAAAAAGAAAAAAAAAAGAAGAGGAAGAACTAGGACTGAGGAAACCACAATCAGAGAGCAGTCACTCAAATAAGACAGCATACAGATTTAATCATGAACATGCTTCAAACAAAATAAAATTAAAAAGAAAAAAGAAAGAGTCATCAAAATCATAAAATGTGGGCAAGAGATGTTAGGAAATAAATAGACCCTTTTTGTTTGTTTGCTTGTTTCTCTTCTTAATTTTAATATAGTAATGAAGTGTTTGAACCTACAGGACCATCAAGCTAAAACACACAATTATAGGAAGGGGTTAGCATACTTAAAAAACAGGGCAACCACCAAGCCAAAACCAAATATTGCATTCGCAAAAAATGAAAAAAAAAAAAAAAGCACTCAAGAAGATAATAACCAGAGACCATCCAACCAAAATAAAAGAAAGGAAGAATGGAGAACCATAGAATCAACTGGAACACGAGGTTCAAAATGGCAATAAATAATCATCTATCAATTATCACCTTAAATGTCAATGGACTAAATGCCCCAATCAAAAGACACAGAGTGGCTGAGTGGATAAAAAGGCAAAAAACCTTCAATATGCTGCCTACAAGAAACTCACCTTAGGACAAAAGATACACATAGATTGAAAGTGAAAGGATGGGGAAAAATATTTCACGCCAATAGACATGACAGAAAAGCAGGAGTCACAACACTCATATCAGACAAAATAGACTTTAAAACAAAAGACATAAAGAAAGACAAAGAAGGACACTATTTAATGATTAAGGGATCCATCCAAGGAGAGGATGTTACTATTGTCAACATATATGCCCCAAATACAGGAGCACCCAGATACATACAACAAATATTAACAGACATAAAGGGAGATGATGAGAATACAATCATAGTAGGAGACCTTAATACCCCCCTCACATCAATGGACAGATCCTCTAGACAGAAAAACCAATAAAGCAACAGAGATCCTAAAGGAAACAATAGAAAAGTTAGACTTAATTGATATCTTCAGGACACTACATCCAAAAAAAATCACAATACACATTCTTCTCAAGTGCACATGGAACATTCTCAAGAATCGACCACATATTGGGACACAAAGCTAACCTCAACAAATTTAGGAGCATAGAAATTATCTCAAGTATCTTCTCTGACCACAACGCCATGAAATTAGAAATCAACCATGGGAAAAGGAATGAGAAAAAACCTACTACATGGAGACTAAACAACATGCTGCTAAAAAACCAATGGGTCAATGAGGAAATCAAGAAGGAAATTAAAAAATACCTTGAAACAAATGATAATGAAGACACAACCTCTCAAAATCTATGGGATGCTGTGAAAGCAGTGCTCAGAGGGAAATTTATAGCAATACAGGCCTTTCTCAAAAAAGAAGAAAGATCCCAAATTGACAACATAACCCGCCACCTAAATGAATTAGAAAAAGAACAAAAAAGACCTAAAGTCAGCAGAAGGAAGGAAATTATAAAGATCAAAGAAGAAATAAATAAAATAGAGATTCAAAAAACAATAGAGAAAATTAATAAAACCAAGAGCTGGTTCTTTGAAAAGGTAAACGAAATTGACAAACCCCTGGCCAGACTCACTAAAAAGAGGAGAGAAAGAACTCAAATAACCAAAATTAGAAATGAAAAAGGAGAAATCACAACAGATACTGCAGAAATACAAAAAACCATAAGAGAATACTATGAACAACTATACGGCAACAAGTTTGACAATCTGGAAGAAATGGACAATTTTCTAGAATCTTACAGCCTGCCAAAACTGAATCAGGTAGAAATAGACCAACTGAACAGACCCATCACTAGAAATGAAATTGAAGATGTCATAAAAACACTCCCTACAAATAAAAGTCCAGGACCAGATGGCTTCACAGGTAAATTCTATCAAACATATAAAGAGGAATTGGTGCCCATTCTCCTTAAACTCTTTCAAAAGGTTGAAGAAGAAGGAATACTCTCAAAGACATTCTATGATGCCACCATCACCCTAATTCCAAAACCAGACAGAGATACCACCAAAAAAAGAAAACTATCGCCCAATATCATTGATGAATATAGATGCAAAAATTCTCAACAAAATCTTAGCCAAAAAAATTATACACCATGACCAGGTTGGGTTCATCCCAGGTTCACAAGGATGGTTCAACATATGCAAATCAATCAACATCATACACCACATTAACAAAAGAAAAGTCAAAAATCATATGATCATCTCAATAAATGCAGAAAAAGCATTTGACAAAGTCCAACATCCATTCATGATCAAGACCCTTGCCAAAGTGGGTATAGAGGGAACATTCCTGAATATAATCAAAGCCATTTATGACAAACCCACAGCAAATATAATACTCAATGGGGAAAAACTGAAAGCCTTCTCACTCAAATCTGGAACAAGACAGGGATGCCCACTCTCACCACTGCTCTTCAACATAGTTTTGGAAGTCCTAGCCACAGCAATTAGACAAACAAAAGAAATAAAAGGCATCCATATAGGAAGAGAAGAGATAAAACTGTCACTGTATGCAGATGACATGATACTATACATAGAAACCCCTAAGGACTCAACCCAAAAACTCCTTGAACTGATGAATACATTCAGCAAAGTAGCAGGATATAAGATTAACACTCAGAAGTCAGTTGCATTTCTGTATACCAGCAATGAAATATTAGAAAAGGAATACAAAAATACAATACCTTTTAAAATGGCACCTCACAAAATCAAATACCTCAGAATACACCTGACCAAAGAGGTAAAGGACTTATATGCCAAGAACTGTAAAACTTTAATCAAAGAAATCAAAGAAGATGTAAAGAAATGGAAAGATATTCCATGTTCCTGGATTGGAAAAATCAATACTGTAAAAATGGCCATACTACCCAAAGCAATCTACAGATTCAATGCAATCCCTATCAAATTACCCATAACAGTTTTCACAGAACTAGAACAAACAATCCAAACATTTATATGGAAC
The DNA here is from genome assembly GCF_016906955.1 of Phacochoerus africanus. Classification (NCBI taxonomy): domain Eukaryota; kingdom Metazoa; phylum Chordata; class Mammalia; order Artiodactyla; family Suidae; genus Phacochoerus; species Phacochoerus africanus. The sequence continues at coordinate 49,365,790 of NC_062548.1, forward strand.
CACAAAAGACCCAGAATTGCCAAAGAAATCCTGAGAAACAAAAACCAAGCAGGAGGCATAACTCTCCCAGACTTCAAGAAATACTACAAAGCCACAGTCATCAAAACAGTGTGGTACTGGTATCAAAACAGACAGACCGACCAATGGAACAGAATAGAGAACCCGGAAATAAACCCTGACACCTACGGTCAATTAAGCTTTGACAAGGGAGGCAAGAACATAAAATGGGAAAAAGAACGTCTATTCAGCAAGCATTGCTGGGAAACCTGGACAGCTGCATGCAAAGCAATGAAACTAGAACACACCCTCACACCATGCACAAAAATAAACTCCAAATGGCTGAAAGACTTAAATATACGACAGGACACCATCAAACTCCTAGAAGAAAACATAGGCAAAACATTCTCTGACATCAACATCATGAATATTTTCTCAGGTCAGTCTCCCAAAGCAATAGAAATTAGAGCAAAAATAAACCCATGGGACCTCATCAAACTGAAAAGCTTTTGCACAGCAAAGGAAACCAAAAAGAAAACAAAAAGACAACTTACAGAATGGGAGAAAATAGTTTCAAATGATGCAACCAACAAGGGCTTAATCTCTAGAATATATAAGCAACTTATACAACTCAACAGCAAAAAAGCCAATCAACCAATGGAAAAATGGGCAAAAGACCTGAAAAGACATTTCTCCAAGGAAGATAGATAGCCAACAAACACATGAGAAAATGCTCAACATCGCTGATTATAAGAGAAATGCAAATCAAAACTACCATGAGATACCACCTCACACCCGTCAGAATGGCCATCATTAATAAATCCATAAATAACAAGTGCTGGAGGGGCTGTGGAGAATGTAAACTGGTACAGCCACTATGGAGAACAGTTTGGAGATACCTTAGAAATCTATACATAGAACTTCCACATGACCCTGCAATCCCACTCTTGGGCATATATCCGGACAAAACTCTACTTAAAAGAGACACATGCACCCACATGTTCATTGCAGCACTATTCACAACAGCCAGGACATGGAAACAACCCAAATGTCCATCAACAGATGATTGGATTCGGAAGAGGTGGTATATATACACAATGGAATACTACTCAGCCATAAAAAAGAATGACATAATGCCATTTGCAGCAATATGGATTGAACTAGAGACTCTCATACTGAGTGAAATGAGCCAGAAAGACAAAGACAAATACCATATGATATCACTTATAGTTGGAATCTAATATCGAGCACAAATGAACCTTTCCACAGAAAAGGAAATCATGGACTTGGAGAATAGACTTGCGGCTGCCTGATGGGAGAGGGAGGGGGTGGGAGACATCGGGAGCTTGGGCTTATCAGACACAACTTAGAATAGATTTACAAGGAGATCCTGCTGAGTAGCATTGAGAACTATGTCTAGATACTCATGTTGCAACAGAACAGAGGGTGGGGGAAAAATGTATCATGTTAGGATAACTTGATCCCTTTGCTGCACAGTGGGAAAAAAAAAAAAAGAAAGAAAGAAAAAGATCTCAAAGCACAAGGCCACATGGTGGCAAATCTCAGGAAAGGCTGGTAAAAATTCAGTTCCTGAATTGGAGGTGTACAGCCTGAGGAGTAAAACCCGTAGTTTTTTGTTGTTGTTGTTGTTGTTTTGGTAGGTAATAGAATTTATTGGTAAATCCTAAATAGGTTTTGTTCCTGCAAGTGTTTGAGATTTTAAGTCATTTTTGATACTCTGACATATAAACTTTGACATTTTTCCATTCATTAATAAAGTGTTATATAAAGTTATTTCCAAAGCTTCCTTTTTTTTTTTTTCCTTCTTTTTATGGTCAAACTTGCAGCATATGGAAGTTCCCAGGCTCAGGGTCAAATCAGAGCTGCAGCTGCTGGCCTAAAATGCCACAACCACAGCAACATGGGATCTAAGACATGTCTACAACCTACATCACAGCTCACAGCAACACCAGATCCTTAATCCACTGAGCAAGGCCAGAGATCGAACTTGCATCCTCATGGATACTAACTGGATTCTTAACTCACTGAGCCACAACAGGAACTCTCATTTATTCAAAGCTTTAAAAAAAATCTCTGAAATTATGGAAAGTGGGAGAGGAATGGCAGTGAGCTAGCAGATAGCAGGAGGCCTGCTGGTCCCTGAGCTACAGGTTTAGGATCAGGGCATCATGAAGAATCATACACACAGCCAGTGTTTGAGAGAAACAGTCTATCTCCATGGCAGTTCCGTGTTGTGAAAAGGACCTAAGCTGCCTCACTATCTGAGCTTCTCCTGGCTCCCAACCTGAAACCATTCTATTTCCCACACATCATTCAACTCTATGTAGTACAAAGAAACTAGCATAGAATGCACACAATGACCCTAAAAAGAGCAGTAAATCTATTTTAAAAAACTAAAAACCCTTATGAGGAAAAAAAAAAGTCATTTCATAGCAAATGAAAATTGTGACCAAATATTATCTACATATTAAGTAAAACCAGGAGTGTGTTGCAGCCAGCTTATGTCAGTTCCTGAGGCACAATTATTAAATGTTAAAGAATTTTGTGGAAATTCCATTGCGTCATGGCACAGTGGAAACGAAACCGACTAGGAACCATGAGGTTGCAGGTTTGATCCCTGGCCTTGCTCAGTGGGTTAAGGATCCAGTGTTGCCATGAGCTGTGGTGTAGGTTGCAGACGCAGCTTGGATCCCGCGTTGCTGTGGCTGTGGCGTAGGCTGGCGGCAACAACTCCAATTAGAGCCTAGCCTGGGAACCTCCACATGCGGTGAGTGTGGCCCTAAAAAGACCAAAAAATAAAAAAATAAAAATAAAAGAAATTTGTGAACTGGCTGTTATACACAGCCATTATCAAAAATGAATTTATATGAAGTTACACTGAAATAAATTCTATTTTATAATGAAGGTAGGAATTCCCATCATGGCTCAGCAGGTTTAAGGACCTGACATTTTATCTGTGAAAATGCGGGATCCCTGGCTTCGCTCAGTGGGTTAAGGATCCAGTATTGCTGCAAGCTGCAGTGTAGGTTGAAGATGTGGCTTGGATCTGGTGTTGCTGTGGCTGTGGCGTAGGCCAGCAGCTGTAGCTCCAGTTCAACCTCCGGCCCAGGAACTTCCATATGCTGCAGGTGCAGCTACAAAAATGAACTAAAAGATAATACTTGAATCTCATCACTTCCTAATTACTATATTTTACTATTATCTATGTTCTTTGGGGTGTTTATGTCTATTAGTGGAAATACTATACAGTGAAGGACTTCCAGGTTCTGCCAAGGTGCAAGAGCCCCATTCCTCTCAGATCCGACCTCTTCCAACTAAAAAAAACCCTGGACATTATACAATAAACAAGCATAGGATGACTGAAAAGTACAAAGAAGAAGGCAGATCACTTGCGTGAACTCAGCCCTTGAGGAATAACATGCCAGCAAATTCTCTGGCTTTTTAATATGTATTCTGGACAAGATGCTAAGAATCTTCCAACCTGGAATCTCCAGCAGACACAGCCCAGAAACTACTCCAGTAAAAGTCTGCTCTTCCTAGCTGAAGGATGCAGAAAGGTATGGAGTTGCTGGGCAAATCACAGACCATCTTTGGGAGTGCAGCAGGGAAGCAGGCCATCTGGGCAGGCAGTTGGGGGCAGGCAGCAGGATTCCCCACATCAGCTGGGACCAGAGGCCTTCAGATCACATGGGCCACAAGGGAGCTTGCAAAGATGTGGGTTCAGCTGAGGTCTAATCTCAGCCTGATCAGTGAGGAGCTCTGGAACATAATGGGCACCACGGACTTGTAAGGTGAGGTCATTCAGTCAAGACCTTTGGGCATTCCCAGGGAGAAAGCATAACCTCGGGCATTTCCTGGGAAGGGAACCCCCATTGGTCAAGGACAATTCTAAGGAGGTTCAGCTGTGAGCTGCCACCAGTCAGCACTGACAGCAGCTAAGAGATGAGTGTACGGGCCTGATAAAGGGATTAGGGTGAGGTATCAACAGCTGGCTACAGAAGTCAGGAACAAAAACAACAAATTAAAAGAAAAGAGAAAAAATAAATTATTAAAAGAAAAGGAGAAAAGTAATCAGTTAGAAAAACTGAAAAGGTATAACTAATAAACCCAAAAGCTGGCTCTTTGAAAACAACCACCGTAGAGGTTGTTGTTAAATGCCATACTAGGGGAGCTGGCCAATGCAATTAGGCAAGAGAACAGAACTAGAAAACTGAAACTGGAAAGAAAGAAGTAAAGCTACCACTGTTTACAGATGGTGCATGTGTTAGGTGGACTGCATTTATGGCCCCTTTGTTAACCTCCCTTTGATCACTGTCCTTTGACACGGCAGTTCTCATAAAGAGTCAGAGTCTGCTTTCCCAACCCTGGAGTCTGAGTTTGGTCATGTGACTTGCTTGGACCACTAAGATACTCATAACTGTGAGTGAAGCAAATGCCAGAGAAGTCTTGTGCATTTCCTTGCTCCCTTGCTCCTCTGAAAATCTCCTGAGAATATGCTGGAGCTAATCTAAGAACATGCCTGGGCTGACCCTACTAGGGAGGGGGTGGTTGTATAAAGTGGGAGACAAGTGAGGAGACCTTGGTTGTTTCAGCCAAGGCCATCATACATGGCATGCCTCCAGACAGCCCCTACAGGTATGGAATCACTAGTCGAGGTTAGAAGAGCTGCCTATTCAACCTACAGATTCATGAAGGAGCCCAGACAAGTCCAGAAGAATCTCTCGGACCCCCACAAACTCATGATCAATAATATTGATCAATTATTGTTTTGAACTTCTAAGTTTTGTACAATAGGACTATATACCTGGAAGCCCCCAAGACAACCAACTAAAATTACTACGAACAATAAAAGTTGGCAGGACACACAACTAATATAAGTTAATGGCTTTCATGCAGATATAAACAATCAGAAAGTACATGAGAAAAGATCCCAGTTGTAAAAGTAATAAAACAAAACAAAAACATACTTTGAGTAAATTTTTAACATGTATAGAACTTACCATGAGAAAACTTTAAAACACGCCTGAAGAACATAAGCAAAACCTTGAACAAATAGAGATATGGACAATATGGAGGGTTTTTTGTTTGTTTGGGGTTTGTTTTTTTTTTTTTAGGGGGCCAGGGATCAAACTCCTATCCTCATGGATGCTAGTTGGGCTCTTAACCCTCTGAGCCACAATGAGAACTCCCAGGACCATGTGTTTTAATAGGACAACCACGTCACAAAGAAATTGATTTTCCCTAAATTAATTTATACATTCAACATGATCTAAATAAAAATGCCAACAAGGAATTTTTTTTTGTCTTTTTTTTGCCTTTTCTTGGGCCGCTCCCGCAGCATATGGAGGCTCCCAGGCTAGGGGTCGAATCGGAGCTGTAAACACTGGCCTACGTCAGAGCCACAGCAATGCGGGATCCGAGCCGCGTCTGCAACCTACACCACAGCTCACGGCAACGCCAGATTGTTAACCCACTGAGCAAGGGCAGGGACCGAACCTGCAACCTCATGGTTCCTAGTCGGATTCGTTAACCACTGCGCCACGACGGGAACTCCCCAACAAGGAATTTTAAAGTTCACACATTAAAGGAAACAAAAATAGCCAGAAAGACTCTAAAAATGAGGAGCTATGATCAGTGTGATAGGCCCCAGTAATTCAACTGGTGCAAAAATAGGCAGATAGACCAATGGAATAAAACAGAATGTCAAGAAACAGAAGTAAACACATAAGGAAAGTTAATATATGTCAGAGAAAGCTAGGATATCAAATCATGGGGAAAAACAAAACACTGAGATGTTCTAATTGGGCAGCCAACTGGAAAAAATAATAAAGTTAGATCCCTATCTCACACCACATACTAGAATAAATTCCAAAGAGATAAGTGATTTATATGGAGGAAAACAAAATCACAAGGTATTAACATAAAATATAAAGTATGCTTCCATAATCTTAATACAAAAAAAAAACACCCTTTGTAATATGATAAATTTCTTTTTCATTTTAGGGCCACATTGGTGGCATATGGAAGTTCCCCAGCTAGGAATTGACAGAGCTACAGCTGCCAACCTATGCCACAGCCACAGCAACACCAGATCTGAGCCTCAGCTGTGACCTACATCACAGATCTTGGCAATACCAGATCTGTGACCCACTGAATGAGGCCAGGGATCAAACCCACATCCTCATGGATCCTAGTCCAGTTCGTTAACAGCTGTGTAACAATGGGAACTCCCTGATACAATATTTTTAAAATATAAAGAGGAGTTCCTGTTGTGGCTCAGCGGGTTAAGAATCTGAGATAATGTCCATGAGGATTCAGGTTCCACCCTGGCCTCGCTCATTGCGTTAAGGATCCAGTGTTGCCACAGATGTGGCTTGGATCCAGCTTGGCTGTGGCTGTGGTGTAGCCCAGCAACTGCAGCTCCAATTCAACCCCTAGCCCAGGAGCTTCTGTATGCCACATGCGGCCATAAAAAAAAGGAGGAAAAAAAGAAGAAAAATGTGGATCAAGGGAAACATCCCACTACAAAGCCCAGAGAGCACAGCCTGTGTGAATACTATTTGGTGTGCTGCATAGACGAGATTCTAAATCATCAGTAACTTGCTCTCTTCTTTACACATCCATTCCAGTAATTTGTTGCTAGTCATCCATTTTAAAATCCCAAGTCCACATTTATTTTCACATTAAATTAAGCTTTGGAGTCACCCTGATACCAAACATCTCATCGGAGTCGAATTTTAGTAATTATTCATGTCAGTCTATGCAGAAGAATAAAACACTGTGCAATGTCAGGTGAGGCTCATTAATGCACCCATAATACATTTTTTGACACTGGTAAAAAAAAAAAAAAAAAAAAAAAACCTGAGACATTATTAGAACCAGTGAAATAAACCTGCCTTCACAAAACTGGGTTACAACTAAACAACTCCCAATGATTAAAACCCAAATTCCTTACAGTAAAGAATTTTCGGAGTTCCCATTGTGGCTCAGTGGAAACAAATCTGACTGGTATCCATGGGTAGGCAGGTTTGATCCCTGGCCTGGCTCAGTGGGTTAAGGATCTGGCCTTGCCAGGAGCTGTGGTGTAGGTCACAGACACCGCTCAGATCTGGCATTGCTGTGGCTGTGGCGGAGGCCAGCAGGTACAGCTTTGATTTGATCCCTAGCCTGGGGACTTACATATGCTGTAGGTGTGGCCCTAAAAAAGAAACAAATAGGAAAAAAAAAAGAATTTTCTCAACAGAGACAAGTTAGGCATTTTCATTATAGGTTTGTCCCTCCCACTCCCCTTCCCACCCCCACTCACAAAATGCACTATCAGGGATGCGTATAATGTTACATGAGCATAAATAGCTATTTGTTATGGTTTTGTAACAATGAAATATTGCAAACATCTAAAAGATCATCAGTAGGAGAGTAACTGAGTAAAATTTGATACAGCCATACAACAGCATACTACACAAAAAGAAAAATCTCTTCATATGTCAACATGGAGTACTTGCCAAGATACATTTTAAGTGAAAAACACAAAATGCAAACAAATGAATATAGTACTTTTACTGGTTGCTCTACATGCTAAAAAAAAAAAATGGGTGGAGAAGACTACATATTTGCTTGGTATCTGCTGGTGTTTTTTTAAATCTCTTACTGGGCAAAACAGAAACTAATAACAGTGTTTACCTTTTGTGTGAGTAGGGCAGATGTGTGGGAAATTGGGCAGATAGGGAGAAGTACTCTACCTGTATATTTTTCTGCCTTTTGAATAGGTATTAAAATAATACCTATTCCCGAAACAGATGTTTTTAAAATGATTCTAAGTTGTACACTTAATCATAACCACTAGATGGTGCTTGCTCTTCATTTCAACTGCCATTCCAAGGAATTCCTATTTAACAAATTAAAGCTGGACGAAGTCTTAGAAACTATCTCCCAGAAAGCTTGAACATCTGCTGTCATAGTATAAATACCTAAATTCCTAACACTTTTCAAGCAAAAAGGTAGCCATCTCCGCAATGGAAAAGTCAGGGTGTTAGAAGCATCACAAGCTCTCCAAACACCTACCCAACATGCATAGCTGTGCATTTTCTGTCTTTAAATACCTAACTCCACATTTGACAATCGTAGTAGGCCACCTGAAATACTATTTATATAACGACAGGGTATAAATCATAAACAATATTTTTTTGGTATTTTAACATGTATAATTTCTCTTTTCTGTCTTATTGGGTCTATAAGATATAAAGATTTGGCAAATAGGAGTTCCCCTCGTGGTGCAGCGGAAACGAATCTGACTAGGAACCATAAGGTTGTGGGTTTGCTCCCTGGCCTTGCTCAGTGGGTTAAGGATATGGCATTGTTGTGAGCTGTGGTGTAGGTCACAGATGTGGGTCGGATCTGGCATTGGTGTAGCTGTGGGGTAGGCTGGCAGCTGTAGCTTTGATTCGACCTCTAGCCTCGGAACCTCAATATACCACAGGTGCAGCCCTAAAATAAAAGAAAAAAAAAGATTTGGCAAGTATTATTACCTCTGCGCCTCAGATGGCAGACAGGCCCTATGAAATTAAGAGACTTGTCAGGTCCTGGGTGGATAGCATGAGATTAAGAGCTAGGCCTGGGGAGTTCCCATTGTGGCTCAATGGGTTAAGAACCTGATATTATCTCCTTGAGGATGTGGGTCCAATCCCTGACCTCACTCTGGGTTAAGAATCCGCATTGCCACAAGCTGCAGCATAGGTCTCAGATGCAGCTCAGATCGGCATTGCTATCTGTGGTGTAGGACAGCAGCTGCAGCTCCAGTTCAACCCCTAGCCCAGGGAACTTCCATATGCCACAGGTGTGGTCCTAAAAATAAAAAAAATAAAAAAAAGAGCTGGGCCATGTGCTGGCGGACACCTTGTGGCCTCCTGCCAACAGCTCTGTGGGGGCACCACCGTGGGTGGACCTTCTCACCCCCAACAAGCCTTTATGGGACTTCAGCCCCAACCACCATCCTACATGCAACCTTATGGGAGATCCAGAGCCACCCAACTAAGGTGCTGTGAAACTCCTACCCATAGACACAGCTTGCTAAATTCTGAGGTAATCTGTTACATATCAGTAGATGACTAGTACCCAAGGCATTTTCACACACACACATATACACACAACAAATGGGCTGGTATCTTATTTTTAAAAACTCTTTAATATGTAATACACCAAGAACAAAGCAAGAGTCATAAAAGTATAGTCTGATGACTCTCCACGAATGTTACACACACCTGCCTAATCCCTACCAGAGTCAAGGGAAATCTCACCTCGTCCCCAGCACAGACTCTCCTCTCCATCTCCCTCTCTCCTGCCCATCCTGGCTGCTGTCCTGACTTATGTGACTCCATCAATTATTTTTTTCTGCTTTTGAATACTAAAGAAATTGGATTCAACACTATATATTCTTTAGTGTCTGGCTTCTCTCACTCAGCAGAGCTAATAAGAGTCATCTTCAGTGTCTGCTGTAGCTGTGGTTTATACATTTCCATTTCCATGTGGGATTAAACTGAAATCATACACCACCAAAAATATGCTGCATGAGCATATTGTGTGGTTCCATTTATATTAAATTCTAAAACAGATAAAATGAAAACATAATAGGAACAAAAACAGAACGGTTACCTCTGGGAGGGCAAGGGCAGGGCCTAGGAAGGGCATAAGGGAACTTTCTGGGGTGATGGTAGTGTTCTCTGTTTGGATGGAGGTTTGGGATACATAGGTGAATGCATTTGCCAAAACTTGAGGGAGTACACTCAATAGTTTTCTGTTTCATTGTACTTCGCAGCAAAAGGGAAAGATATAAACACACATCGAAGTTGTTAATGACATGCATACAAATTATTTAGGGAGAGGAGGGCTTGAAAATTGGCCCATAGGCAGAAGGCGAGGGAAGACTAAAGAACAAGGCAGATCACTTCTGACTGGCAGGTGGCAGGTTCAGGAAGCAAGAGAACATACTTAGGAGGTTCAGCTTAGGCTCCACAAGATGAGTGGAGATCATCTCGGCTTGAGATCTCCAAGCTTACCAGCCAGAATCTTAAAAGTTAATACAGAGGCTTTAACTGGGTTGGGTTCAGCCATGCTCACCCTGCAGATGGTCTCAGCACTGTGTTCCCTCAAGGCTCAACCTTGAAAATGTCTCCCACTGTGGGAATGGTGGGCGGAGTGTACATTCCAAGTATGCCAGGGAATGGGGATCCAATCGCCTGTGGCCAGCTCGTGAGTCAACCAGTAGTCACATCCCCTCAATGACTCCTCCAACAGGGGAGGTGTTTTTATTTATGCCTGCAACTTTGAAATGGGTCCCCCAAAATGAAATATGGAGGAGAGAAGGACAGATAAATGGACAAGTAGTGGTACAGCAAATATAGTAACATGTTAATGGAAAACTCTGGGTAGTGGACGCACAAGTGCTCAATGGTTAAGGGCCTAGTTTTGCATAGGTTTATATTTTTTAAATATAAATATTGGATGAAAGTAGAGGGCCAGGAAAGAAACTATGGTAAGGCTGTTGTTTTCTTATGTAAAAATGAGATCTTCGTGCATGGCTCTTGGGTATCTAAAAGCTATTCTCGAATAAAAGGGATGAGGGCTCCCTGAAGAAATGGTTGCTTCTGGGACAGGAGAAGGGATAACATAAGATGAGCCTGGAGCATCTCCCAGTGTCAGAGAGCAAGGAGGTGTTCCAAAACACACATGAGACATATCAAAAGGATGCAGGCGACAACTGAAAGAGCTCCTGATGCCAAGTTTGGAAAAATTTAAGCAATAAAATAAATAACACAGTACTGAGTTATAACCCGAACCGTAAAATAAACACAAGTCCACGCTGATATACAGAAATAGTTTAAATAAATACACCAGAGAAAAGAGGCAAATCTCCTGTAAAAATAATTTATATTGGCACAACAATGTAAATCAACTATACCTTAATTTAAAAAATTTTTAAAGAATAACAATAATTTGTGTAGCTATTCTCCCCCACCAGAGGGTAGATCTTAACTAACCTCAGGCACAACTACCATCCCCACTGCACTAAGTGACATGCTTCCAAAGGAGAGAAAGGAATCTGATAACCACTACCATGCCCAGTGATCAAGATTAACTTCACCATGTTGACAGGACGCAGCCCATGCCATGACATGATATGATACGATATGATACGGTATATACTATATGTTGTATGGTATGGTGTGAGGTGATATATTATGGTATGGTGTGATATATGATGTAATGTGATATATATGATGTGATGTGATATCATGTGATGTGATTCATATATGATGAGATATATGATATAATGTGATATATATGATGTGATATGATGTGACAAGAAGAGCACTTCCCTCATACATTTTCCCAGAACCCATAACCTCAGCCTAAATATGAGAAAAACATCAGACAACGCCAATTGAGAGATGTTCAACAAAACACTTAACCAATATTTTTCAGAAATGTCAAGGTCGTGAAAAACTGGGAAAGATTGAGGAACTGTCACAGGCAGGGGAGACCAAGGAACCATGACAACAAAACTCGTGGTGTCCTGGATGGGCTCCTGGAGGAGAAAGCAGCCACCATGGAGAAAACCAAGGAAACCTAAGTAAAGTCTAGGGTTTAGTTCACAGCAGCATACTGTGGCTGCCTTCTTCATTTTGACAAATGTACTGTGGTTCTATAAGATGTTAAAAACAGGGAAAACTTGGTAAAAGGGAAATGGGAATTCTCTGTTTTATCTCTGCAACTTTCCTGTAAGTTGAAAATTATTCCAAAATAAAAAGTCCACTTTAAAAAGAAATAACATGGAGTTCCCATTGTGGCTCAGCAGAAACCAATCTGACTTGCATCCATGAGAATGCGGGTTTGATCCCTGGCCTTGCTCAGTTGGTCAAGGATCCAGTGTTTCCTTGAGCTGTGGTGTAGGTTGCAGACGACTCGGATCTGACATTGCTGTGGCTGTGGCTGTGGTATAGGCCAGCATCTACAGCTCAGATTTGATCCTAGCCTGGGAGCCTCCATATGCCATGGGTGCAGCCCTAAAAAGACAAAAAAAGAAAAAGAGAGAGACAACAAGCAAGATGACACCAACATCGAAAAAGATCTTTGTGTATTAAAACACGCAGACGCACAAAGAAGATACAGTAAATATATACAATGGAATATTGCTCAGCCATAAAAAGAACAAAATAATGCCATTTCCAGCAATATGGATGGACCTAGAGACTACCATACTAAGTGAAGTAAGTCTGACAGAGAGGAGTTCCCATCATGGCTCAGTGGTTAATGAATCTGACTAGGAACGATGAGGTTGTAGGTTCGATCCCTGGCCTTGCTCAGTGGGTTAAGGATCCGGCATTGCTGTGAGCTATGGTGTAGGTCGAAGACGCGGCTCAGATCTGGAGTTGCTGTGGCTGTGGCGTAGGCCGGCGGCTATAGCTCTGATGAGACCCCTAGCCTGGGAACCTCCATATGCCAAGAGTTCGGCCCTAGAAAAAGACCAAAAAAAAAAAAGAAAGAAAGAAAATTATCATATGATATCACGTATATGTGGAATCTAATTTTAAAATGATACGAAAGAACTTATTTACAAAACAGAAGCAGACTCTCAGATTTCAAAATCAAACTTACCGGTTCCCAAAAGGGAAATGTGGGAGGATGGAGATAAATAAGCACTTTGGGATTAACAAATACACATCGCTATTTGTAAAATAGATAACTAACAAGGACCTAGGGTATAGCACAGGGAAGTCTACACAATATTCTGTAATAACCTATATGGGGAAAGAATCAAAAAGAATGAATATATGCATATGTATGATTGATTCACTTTGCTGCATGCCTGAAACTAACATAGCACTGTTAAGTCGACAATACTCCAATGAAATTTAAATGCACACACATACACACAAAGCACTTTTAAAAAGCGGTAATGTGTTTCTCTTACTATAAATCAAAATCAGCACTTTTTAAAAGTTGCGGTGTTTTTCTCTTACTTTAAATCGAAATCAGCACTTTTAAAAAGCGGTGGTGTTTTTCTCTTTTCTCTAAATCAAAATCAGTTTTGGTCTGGAGGAAGCAAGCTTCAGAGACCAAATCTGAAAGCCCTCATGACAATGAATGGCCTTGGCACCCAAGCCTTTGAGCACCACGTGACCCCAGGCAGCATGGACCTTCTGGAATCAAATACTAATAAGCCCTTGAAAAACAACCCAAGACCTGTTTCCCAGAAATGCTCTGCCTCAATAACCCACACCTTTGTCCTGGTCTCTTCAGTAACTTGCTTCAGGAGACACCTGCTCAACCCAGGATAAACTCCCTCCATTAATCTCTTCTCTTTGAAAACAGCAGGAATCAAAAATGCTCCATCGTCAATGAGGTGCCGCCCACACCTGACTGGGAGCGTTTGTTCGGACAAATAAAAGGTGGCCGTGAAGAAGGGCTCCCCCAAGGCAGCACAGGGCCCTCTGCCTTCTAGCAAGTACCATGATCGCAATTCAGCCTCTGACCCCCTCAACCTCAACACCACCCCGTGAACCCCACAGGCAGCCCGGTTAGTAGATGGTGAATGAAAGAGAAACTGTTGAATCATCTTGTGGTAACTGTCAAAGGCTGAAGGCCCTGCACCAGCAGGTGCCTGAGAAAAGGCAAAGGGGAGGGTGGTTTATAAGTACTGTGGTTTAACTCTAGCTGTGAAGTTCCCTCCACTGGGGAGATGCACCTTGGCTGATGGGCAAAGTTGCTGGAAGAAAGGCTATGAGGACAGAGAGGAAAGGGAGGAAGAGGAAGGAAAAGAATCCCAGACAAAAACCTCTTGGGAATCCCTGAAGGAGGAGTTCTAGTCCCCAGCCCTGCATCCTGGGCTCCAGCGACGGAGTGACCATGAGGAAGGGAGCTTCCTCCTCCATCCTTGCATCCCCCCTCCCTTCAAGTTTCCTTAAGTGCCGGCACCACTTAACTCCAGCCTGTTCCCACCCTCCAAGGGCTCGGCAGGGAAGACAGAGCTGGGGGAGGCCCCGTAGGAAGTTCATAGTTATCCTTAGACCTCAGTGGCTGGGTGGCCCTTTCTGGGAATGCAGAGCCTTTGGTTAGGCAATTACCTTTACTTGCTCCGGTCGGGAGGCGCCACAGGAGCCGAGAGAAGGCAGAGCAGGGAGAACCCAGGTGCTCTGCAGGGTCCGCAGAGAAGTGGGGTGTCTGTGGGCAGAGAGAGGAAGTCCCTAGGAGGGAGGGAGGGAGCGGGGCGGGGAGGGAAGGAGGAAAGGGTTGGAAGAGAGCAGGAAGGAAGCTAGGGGGCAGATAGGGCTGAGCAAGCTGGGAACAGATATGATCTCCCGAGACAGAAACACAGTCGCCACACTCCGGCCTGCCTCTGCCCTCAGTAAAGGCACACATGGCAGGTGCTGTTTCTGGCTCTTCCGCCCAAGATCCTGGGGGTGCAGCAACAGCTCAGCCCCAGGGGCGGCTCCTGATTGGTCCAGGCTACCCCAGGGATGTCAACCTCCAGGACGGTGATTGGTCTAGAAATGAGCCTTGAGGCTTCAAACAAGGGGGAGGGTGACTTTTCGAGGTGCACATGGGCGATGCTGAGACTGGAGAGGTACCTGAGAACTGAGAAAGCAGTGATGGATCTGCAACACCAACAGTTTGGGGTGTTGGAAGACGCCCAGCCTTGGGGTTTAAGGTATCACCTGGCCTTGCCTCCTGAGGCCACATGCTGACCACGGGGTGTGGCATCTGCTAGCTTGTAGGGCTCCTTATTTCCAACTATAGTGACACTGCTGGTCACCCAAAGGACATCTTTGGTGGAACAGTACTGTGCACAAATTCTGCAGGGGGAGATCTGGCGGGGAAAGCCATCATCTTCAACAAGTCCATTCACCAGGTGTGGAGCAAGCAGCTCCAGTGAGTCAACCATGCACAGGAGCCAGGGTCCCCTGCTAGACTGGGAGACCTACCTGTCTGTTCACAGGTAAATGGGAACAAGGAGGATGGTCATGGAGATTCCCTCAGGGCCTGTGGTCCCCGAAGGGCCAAGAGGAGGTTGAGTCAACACTCTCCCATGACAGCCAGGAGGGGATGGGGAGAGACCCTGGGGGCCTGGGGGTCTCTTGTGATCTCTGAGCTCTCACAGTAAGTCCACAGATAGTGTCAAAAGAATCAGAGGTTCACAGAGGTCCATGAAGCCATTGCTGTGAAAAGAAGGACCCTGAAGTTGCCCTCTGTCACGGCCATAGTCACATAGTTCCTGGAATGGACCACCTGCAAAAGCCTTATTCACAGAGGAAGAACAAAGTTCAGATGTCATCAGCTTGGACGTCTGAAGGGAACTTAGAAAGTCAAGAGTTGCTATGGAAGCTCAGTGCTACACAGTAAATTAAAACATATATGGAGTGCCTGTCATGGCACAGAGGAAATGAATCCAACTAGGAACCATGAGGTTTGGGGTTCCATCCCTGGCCCCACTCAGTGGGTTCAGGACCTGGCATTGCCGTGAGCTGTGATGTAGGTCACAGATGAGACTCGGATCTGGTGTTGCTGTGGCTGTGGTATAGGCCGGCAGCAACAGCTCTGATTCGACCCCTAGCCTGGGAACCTCCATATGCCGTAGGTATAGCCCAAAAGAAAAAAAAAGACCAAAGACAAGGTAGAAATGCCTGACCTGGCTTCCCAAGTGCTCCATTGAGACATCCTCATTCACTACAAGGAAAAAGAGACTCAGGGAGAAGCAAGGAGGGGTGCCCAATGCTCTATCTGTCCGCACATGTTCTGGGCCACATCAGCCCCCTTTGTCGTAAGTAGACTCCCATTGCCTCCCCAACCACAGGGTGACCCATAAGGTGACATCATGGAAAAGGAGTGGTCAGCTGGGCCAGGCCTAAAGCCAAGAAGAGTCCTTCTCTCCCAGCCTGGCTTCTCTGAAGGCCACGAGGTAGCCAGGGTCTGTCTAGACATTAGGAGGGCAGAGCTGAGGATTCCTGGCAGTGTCACCCCCACTCCTGTGCCTCTGCACCAGAAGCCAAGGTGAGCTCTGTCTCTGCAACCGAAACAAAAGTGAAATAAAAGCAAACTCACTGGGGTGCTTTTGGTTACTCTCAGCCAAAAGTTTGGTTGAAACCCAACTCACAGTGGCCTGAACAGTAAAGGGGACTTACTACTTCATGGAACAGAGGAGGCAGGTCATGCGGCAGGGCTTCAGGGCACCCTTGAGGCTGTGTGTCTTCCAAACATGGTGTCTCTCCATGCTGCTCTGTGAGTCATTTCCTCCTAGGGCTGGCTTCCTTCTTGGTGACAAAATGACTGCACCCCGGCCGGCCTCACATTCAGACCCCACCCTGTCCACAATGAGAAGCTGGGACCATCTGGCAGATCTCTCAAATAAGCAAGGAAGCCTCTTTACCAGGAGCGCCCAGAACCGCACCCCTCCTATTTCATTGCCTAAATCAGATCACAGGATTATTCCTGAACCAACCAGAGTAGCCAGAAAGCCAGGCACTTGTGGTTTCCTCAGGGTTACGAGTCCATCCAAACTTTGTCAAGGTGGGGATCAATGAGGTGACTAGTCCACTCCCCCTGAATTACACAATCTGTGGGAGAGGGTCACGTGCCCAGAGGAAAACCCAGAAAGCACTGAGAAGGGGCAAGGTGTGAGGAGGACAAATCCTTACTTCATTAACACCGCAGATGAGGATGCCAAAGAGATGATGACTTCATGATCTGCTCTAAAGGAAATTCTCACAATTTATAATGATCAAACCTTGCAGACCCCACCCATTCACTCTGTCTTCTCCTCTCTACATTTCTCGCCAAAATTCTTCCTTCTTAAACTTCAGTCTTATCTATCACCTTTGAGAATCAAGTGGATGATTAAATATAGAAACTGTGCAACCAACTGCACTCCTTGGGTACAGCCCTGGGAGGGTGACGTGGGACCACATAGTCTCTTGACTTTTATAGGCAGGAGTTGTAGTTTTTTTCTTTAGATCTCTCTCTCTCTCCTTCTCTCTCCCCCTCTCCTCCTCACCCCCGCCCTCCCTCTCTCTCTTTATTCTGCAGAGAGATCCTGAGTTAGTTTTTTGTTTCCTTTTCTCCCAACTGTTGGTCCAACCAGAAAACAATTCTGCCTTCTACAACTGTAACTAGGAGGCAACACAATCTTAGTCATCATCTTAAAACCACGATAAATGCATTCACTCAGCAGGAGAACTTGCATAATGACAGTAACTTACAGCCCCACCCACATGCCCCCTCCATCAAGCTGCCAACCTCCTCCAACCCTCTTGAATCTTGGTTGAGCATTCCTTTACTTTCATTTCAGTTTCTCACATATCCAGGCATGCCTAATGAGTATACTGCTGGCTTGATTTATGCTAACTTTTTTAAAAGGGGAATCAGCACACCAGTGTTCACAGCAGCCAAGATATGGAAACAACCTAAATGTTCCCCAACAGATGAATGGATTAAGATGTGGTACATATATTTAAGGGAATACTACTCAGCCATAAAAAGAACCAAACAATGCCATCGGCAGCAACATGGATGGACCTAGGGATTATCGTACTAAGCGAAGTAAGCCAGAATAAGACAATATTACACATCAGTTACATGTGGAATCTAAAAAATACACACACACACACACACACACACACACAAATCAACTTATTTACAAGACAGAAATAGACTCACAGACATAGAAAAAAACTTTGGTTACCAGAGGAGAAAGGGGAGGGGAAGGATAAACTAGGAGTATGGGATTAACAGATGCACCCCACTATATATAAAGGGAATCTGAGGCTGTACACCAGAAACTAAAACAATACTGTAAATAAACTATAGTGTAATAAATAATTTTTTTTTAATTTTAAAGGGGGAAACAGGCTGTATGGGATCTTCCAAGACCAAAGGTGACATTGGCTTATGAGAGCCATGACCTTGGGTCAGTTTTGAGCACCTCCATTCACAAAAAAGGCATCAGCTGGCAGCACAGCAGTGGGTATGGGTGGGTCCAAAGGAGAGTGGACACTGCCATTATCCTTGGTGGTATTAAGGGGCCAGACCCACAGTCCAGCTGCTACATTCAAATCCCCTCTGTGCTTCTTAAGGCCTCAGTGATCATCCATGGAATGGGGATACTACCACCCAAACACAGGGCTTCTGTGATCAGAAGTAATCACACTTGAACAGCACCACATGCCTGTATCACATCTTTGAGCATTTTTTCATGTGTCTGTCAGCCATCTGTATGACTTCTTTGGAAAAATGTCTGCTCAGGTCTTCTGATCCCACCCCTTTTCTTTTCATTTTTTAGGGCTGCACCCATGGCACATGGAAGTTCCCAGGCTATGGGTCAAATCGGAGCTGCAGCTGCCGGGCTATACCACAGCCATAGCAAGGCAGGATCTGAGCCTCGTCTGTGAGCTACACCACAGTTACCGACAATGCCAGATCCTTAACCCACTAAGTGAGGCTGGGGATCAAACCCAAATCCTTATGGATACTAGTCGGATTCATTTCCACTGAGCCACAATGGGAACTCCCTGCCCATTTTTTCATTGGGTTGTTTGGAGGGTTTTTTGATATTGAGTTGTATGAGCTGTTGATATACCTTGGATATTATTAACTCTTGTTGGTCATATCATTTGCAAATATTTTCTCCTCTTCAGTGGGTTGTCTTTTTGGTATGAGATTCCTCCATGTCTTTTCATGGCTTAATACTCATTTCTTTTTCTCACTGAATGATATTCAATTGCCTGAGTGTAACACAGTTTATTCTCCATTTACCTACTGAAAGGTATTTGGGTGATTCCAAATTCGGGGAATTATAAATAATGATACTGTAAACACCTGTGCTCAGGTTTTTGTGGGGAGCTTTCAACCCTTTGGGGTAAATACCAAGGAGCAGAATTGCTGAATTATTTATGAAAAAAGTATTTAAGTTTTGTAAGAAACCTCCAAACTGTCTTCCAAAGTGTCTGTACTGATTGGCATTCCCATCAGCGGTGAATGAGTTCTTGCTCCACAGCCTCAGGAGCACTGAGTGTAATCAGCATCCCAGATTTGAGCCATTTTAACAGGTGTGTTGCATTATTTCATCTTAGTGTTAATTTGCATTTCCCTGATGACGTATGATGTGGAGCGTGTTCATATATGCTTACTTTCCATCTACAGATCTTCTTTGGTGAGGGGTCTCTGTTAATGTCTTTGCCCATTTTAAGTAAGTTGTTTATCTTCTTCTGCTGAGTTTTAAGAGTTCTTTATCAGATGTGTCTTTTGCAAATATGTTCTCACAATCTGTGACTTGTCTCCTCCATCTCTTGACATGGTCTTTCTCAGTGCAGAAGTTTTTAATTCTATTGAAGAGCAGCTTGTCCATTCCTTCTTTCATGGATTGAGCCTTTGGTATTACATCTAAAAAAGTCCTTGTCATACCATTGCCAATGGTCATCTAGGTTTTCTCCTACATTATCTCTTAGGAGGTTTATAATTTTGTGTTTTACATTTAGGTCTGTGACCATTTTGAGATAAATTTTGTGAGGGATGGGATATGTGATTAAGATGGCAGAATAGAAGGACTGGAGCTCAACTTCTCTCCTAAAAACAACAAAATTCATAACTAAAGGCTGAGAAATCTTCACCCAAAATGACCAGAAACCTTAAAAAAAGATATCCTACTCCAAAAGAAAAGGAGGAGGCCATATCAAGAGGTAGAAGGGGCAATTTCACGATATAAACAACCACATACCTCCAGGGTGGGAAGCCCCACAGACTGGAAACTAACTGGTTCACAGAGACTCACCTACCAGAGTGAGAGTTCTGAGCCCCACATCAAACTCTCACATGTGGGGAACTGGCACTGGGAGAAAGAGCCCCCAGAGCATCTGGCATTGAAGGCCAGTGGGGCTTGCGTGCAGGAGCTCCAAGGGACTGGGGGAAATGGAGACCCCATTCTTAAAAGGCACACACAGACTTTCACGTGCAGTGGATCCCAGGGCAGAGCAAGGACTCCATAGGAATCTGGGTCAAACTTGACTGCAGTTCTTGAAGGACATCCTGGGAAAACAGGGGTGAATGTGGCTTGTTGTGAGAGAAGGACATTGAAAGCAAAGCTCTCAGGAATATTCAGCAGCATGCCTTTCTCTGGAGGGGGCCATTTTGGGAAAACCCGGCCCCACCCATCAGTCAGCAATGAGAAGCCCCAAGGCAAACAACAATCCAGGTGGGATCACAGCCCAGCCCCTCAGTCAAAAGGCTACCTAAAGACCCCTTAGGCACACAGCGCCTCTATCCCATCCAGAGACTAAGCCCCACCCACCAGAGGGATTAGAATTGGCTCCACCTACCAGTGGGCAGGCATCAGCCCCTCCCATCAGGAAGCCTACAGCAAGCCCCTGTACCAACTTCAGCCACAAGGGAGGCAGACACCAGAAGTAAGAGAGGCTACAACTCTATTATCTGTAAAAAGGTCACCACACCAAAAACCTATAAAAATGAAAAGACAGAGAACTATAACTCAGATGAGGGAGAAAGGAAAAACTCCAGAAAATCAGCTAAGCGATGAGGAGATTCTCAGCCTCCAGGAAAAAGACTTTAGATTGCTGATGCTGAAGATTATGCAAGACATTGGAAATAAACTGGAGGCAAAGATGGATAACTTACAGGAAACACTGAGCAAAGAGATACAAGATATAAAAATTAAACAAGAAGAGATGCAAAATACAATAACTGAAATAAAAAAACTCACTAGAAGCAGCTAACAGCAGAATACAGGAGGCAGAAGAACGAATAAGCGAGGTGGAGGACAGATTAGAAGAAATTACGAATGCAGAACAGAAAAGAGAAAAAAGATTGAAAACAAATGAAGAGAGTCTCAGAGAACTCTGGGACAACATTAAACACACCAACATCTGTATTATAGGGGTGCCAGAAGGAGAAGAGACAGAGAAGGGGCCAGAAAAAATATTCCAAGAGATAATAGCCGAAAACTTCCCTAACATGGGAAAGGAACCACTCACTCAAATCCAGGAAGCACAACGAGTACCATATAAAATAAACCCAAGGAGGAATACACCAAGACACATATTAATCAAACTTTCCAAAATTAAAGACAAAGAGAAAATCTTGAAAGCAGCTAGGGAAAAGAAACAAATAACATACAAGGGAACCCCACCCAATAAAGTTATCGGCAGATTTTTCAGCAGAAACTCTGCAGGCCAGAAGGGAGTGGCATGATATACTTAACATGATGAAAGGAAAAAACCTCCAACCAAGATTATTCTACCCAGCAAGGCTCTCATTCAGATTTGAAAGAGAAATCAAAACCTTCACAGATAAGAAAAAGCTGAGAGAATTCAGTCACACTAAACTAGCCTTACAAGAAATACTAAAGGAACTTCTCTAGGAAGAAAAGAAAAGATAGCAACAGGAAACAAAAATACCACAAATGACAAGGCTCACCAGTAAAGGTACATATACCGTAAAGATACGAAATCATCCATGCACAATTATACCACCAAAATCAGAAATCATGAGAAGAGGTGGGTACAAATGCAGGACACTGGAGATGAACTTGCAATTAAGATGACAACAACTTAAAAAAAATCTCATATACATATAGACTCCTGTATCAAAACTTTGGAATAATTGCAAACCAAAAATCTACAATTGATACACAAACAAAGAAAAATCAACTCAAATACAACACTAAAGATAGTTATCAAACCAGAAGAGGAGAGAACAAGAGAAGAAGGGAAGAAAAAAGAGCAACAAAAACAAATCCAAAGCAATGAATCAAATGGCAATAAGAACATACATATCAATAATTACCTTAAATGTTAATGGACTAAACGCCCCAACCAAAAGACATAGACTTGCTGAATGGATACAAAAACAAGATCCATATATATGCTGTCTTCAAGAGACCCACTTCACTTCTAGGGACACATAAAAAGATCATACTGCACATACCATGTTAAACCTGATTTTTGTGCTTAATATATTTTGGATATATTTCTGTGTTAATAAGCATTTTCTACACAATAATTCTCAAAAGTAGCATAGTATTTATTCACAGGATGCAACAAGATTTGTACAAATAATTTCTAATTTTTGTATAGTTTTCAGTTGGTTTGTTTTTTAAGTTTTAAATATAGCAGATAATAGTTTGAGACAATGTTTGAAGATAACATTCTCCCTTGGTTCCTTATATCTATCTTTTGGGTGTTAGATGTACCCACCTTCACGAGGAAAGAGTGCACTAAGTGGGACGAAGGCTTTGCTGAGATTTCTCGGTTTATTTTCTAGACTAACTGTGGTGACCACAGACTTGAAAGTCAAGCCTTTGCTTGCACATATCTGAATTTGAAAGAGACTAGGGTCTTTGAATTTCCAAAGTTTAGAACTAAATACATAGGGTGCAAATAATGAGAGAAGCAGACTATATGGTTAATTTGGTGAAAATATATACACATGCATATAGAATGGAAACAGCTGGATTACACTGTTCTACTCTTCTATCTGTATATACTCAACTCTCTTGAGTATGGTAGCTTTATAGTTTGCCATCTGTTAATGTAAAGCTTCAACTTTTTTTTCTAACTCTTCAAGACTGTCTTCTTGGCACTCTTTATTTTTATATAAATTTTAGAATCAGCCTGTTGATTTAGAAATACATATAATAAAAACTTCTGGGTTTTGATTGAAATAACAAAAAAGGCACATGTACTCCGATGTTCACTGCAGCACTATTTTTAATAGCCAAGACATGGAAACAACCTAAATGTCCATCGACAGAGGAGTGGATCAAGAAGATGTGGTACATATACACAATGGAATATTACTCAGCCATTAAAAAGAACAAAATACTGGCATTTTTAGCAGCATGGATGGACCTAGAAACTATCATGCTAAGTGAAGTCAGCCATACAATGAGACACCAACATCAAATGCTTTCACTGACATGTGGAATCTGAAAAAAAGGAGAGACTGAACTTCTTTGCAGAACAGATGCTGACTCACAGACATTGAAAGACTTATAGTCTCCAGAGGAGACAGTTTGGGGGGTGGGGAGATGTGCTTGGGTTGTGGGATGGAAATCCTGTGAAATTGGATTGTGATGATCATTATACAACTACAGATGTGATAAATTCATTGAGTAATTTTCAAAAATTTTTTAAAAATTTTGTGAGGGATATAAGATGTGTCTAGATTCATTTTTTGCCTATAGATGTCCAGTGGTTCCAGTGCCATTTGTGAAAAGACTATCCTTTCTCCATTGAATTGCCTTTGCTCCTTTGTCAAAATTCACTTTTGTTGACTACATTTGAATACATTTACATGACTACATTTATGTGGCTTAATTTCTGGGATCTCTATTCTGTTCCACTGACCTATTTCTCTATTCTTTTACCAACACCACATTGTCTTGACTACTATAGCTTCAAAGTAAGTCTTTAAGTCAAGTAGTGTCAGTTCTCCAATTTTGTTCTTCTCTTTTCAACATTATGTTGGCAATTCTGGGGTTGTTCTGTTTTGTTTTGTTGCCTCACCATAAAAATCTTAGAATTAGTTCGTCAAAATCCATAAAATTGCTGGGATTTTAATTGGCTTTGCACTGAATCTATAGATCAGCTTGGAGAAGACTGATAGTTTGACAATATTGAATCTTCATATCCATAAACATGGACTATCTCTGCCTATTTAGTCCTTCTTTGATTTTGTTCATCAGAGTTTTGTCTTTTTCCTCATGTAGATTTTCTGTATACTCCTTGAACACTTACTTCATAATGTAAGTCAATAGAAAATCAGTAAATTTTTGGAAAACAAATTAGAGCAATCATCATGACTAGTTAAGAAAAAGGAGTGTCTTGGAGTTCCTGTCGTGGCACAGTAGTTAACAAATCTGACTAGGAACCATGAGGTTGTGGGTTCAATCCCTGCCCTTGCTCAGTGGGTTAAGGATCTGGCGTTGCTGTGAGCTGTGGTGTAGGTTGCAGACGCGGCTCGGATCCCATGTTGCTGTGGCTCTGGCGTAGGCTGGCAGCTGCAGCTCCAATTAGACCCCTAGCCTAGGAACCTCCATATGCCACGGGAGCAGCCCAAGAAATGGCAAAAAGACAAAAAAAAAAAAAAAGAAAAAGAAAAAGAAAGAAAGAAAAAGGAGTGTCTTCTAGGAGAAAAAGTAGGGGTGTGGGAGCCAGAAGTTGCAGCCCCACTGCCACCTCACCATGTGACCTGAGTCAAAACAAACTGGATAGGACTACATGACTTTGCAGGAAAATGCCTGTGTTTTTAAAACAGAAACTATCTGTCCGATATATCAATATAATGGAGTCTTATTCAACCATGAAAAGGAACGAAGTACTGACACTTTCTACATCTTGGATGAACCTCAAAAACATCACGTTAAGTAAAAGAAACTAGGTTCAAATGGTCACATATTGTCATATTGTATGACTCCTTTTATATGACAGGTCCAGAACAGGCAAATCCATAGAGTCATAAAGTAGATTAGTGGTGCCTGAGGATGAGGTGAGGGGAGAATTGGAGGGGGGAATAATTAATGAGCACAGGATGTTTTTCTTGGGGTGATGGAAACACTTAGGAACTAGATAGAAGTGGTGGGTGAACAACATTGGGACCACACTAAATACCACTAAATCATAGGTTTGTAAATGGTTAATGTCATTGAATGTCACCTCAATGAAAGAAGGGGAGGGACGGAGGCAGGAAGAGAGAGAAGGAAGAAGAGAGGGAGGGAGGTAGAGAGGGAGGACCAGTCTGCAGGGATATCATCATGGGGTCTCGCCCACACTCAGGCTATCTTAACAGCCAAGTCACACCCATGTTTCGCAGTGAACTTTCTGGCATTTGGGGCAGGACTGTCTTCTCTGAGTGATCACTTTACACCCATCAGAAGCAGTAAATGCCAGAAGTGCCCTCATTCATGGTGATGACTCAAACAAACCCCACATACTTCCCTCCTGCTGCTAGAGGGTGGCACTGACCCAGGAGTAGAAACACTGTCCCTCAGGGTTCGGCAACCCAGTGGTCAGAGCTCAGGCACTGGGTCCTAATCCCACCTCACCCCCCCAATCTCTACCCCTTGGATCCTGTCTCTCCCACCTGCTGATGACTTTGGGCAAATTACTAACATCTATATGCCTCCATTTCTTCCTGTGGAGAACAGGGGAATCAGTACCAACTTCCTAGGGGTACTATAAGAACTAAATAGTTAAAACACACAAAAAAATGTCTGGCTCAATGCATTTAAATAATGTTACTGTAACTGAGTGAAGGAAAGCCCCAAATCTCTGTGTGCTACAAAGGAAAACTGGACATTCTCAAAACTCACCAACCTGTGTTTCCTCACTTTTTAACACCCATGTTCTAGAAGTGGCTATTAAGGCACTCAGGTGAATGGGGTGAGGAAGGGCCCCCAGATGCTCCACCACCCAAGAAAATCAGGGCCCAAGGCATCAAGGGCACCCCCCAAAACCTCTCCCCTATCCTACAGACCAAGTTATTATTATCACCCAAGAACTCCTTGCCATTCATGGTCAACAGTGTTTTCTCAAGGGTACCATTATTTTTTTTAAGGTTGGGGAAAGTTATCTAAGAGGTTGACATGCCCTTTAAAAATTGCATGTACTGAGCAGAGCACAAAGCAGCACTCTCACTGTTCTGATGGCTGTATCCAGGAGGAGACGACCTCTTGAATATTTTTAGAGCTTCTCCAGAATTGTCTATATCAAAAGTATGCTTTTTTTTTTGGTATTTTTAAGGCTGCACCCTTGGCACATGGACGTTCCCAGGCTAGTAGTAGAATTGGAGCTGCAGCTGCCGGCCTTTGCCACAGCCATGGCAACTCAGATCTGATCCTCGTCTGTGACCTACACCACAGCTCAAGGAAATGCCAGATCCTTAACCCACTGAGTGAGGGCAGGGATCAAACCCACATCGTTATGGACACCAGTCTGTTTGGTTACCCCTGAGGCACAGCCAGAACTCCAAGAACATGCTTTATTTTCATGTGATTTTTTTTTTAATCCACAGACTGCCATTTTTTTAGGTAGTGGACATACATAAGAGAAGAGAGCAACAGCTGCCCCCACCCCTAGGGTCCTCTGCCCACCATGCTGTGTCTCCTTTCAGGACCAGACACCCCGTGAACTGTCTATGACACAGGCAGGGGGCAAAGATTGTAACCAGGACCTGGAAGAATGCTGTCCCTTGCAGGTTTCTGAGACCAATTAGTGAGAAAACATACAAGCCTCTCTCTGCCTCTCTGCTCTCCCACAGCTGATTGAACATGAAAAATGCAGGGCCCAGCCCCATCCCTCCCTCACCATCCTTGGGTTTGAATTTCTCTGAGCGCTTGTCCTCAGTGACAGGGAAGCAAGAGGCTGATTAGGAGTTCTCTCATGATGCAGGAGGTTAAGGATCTGGCCTTGTCACTGCAGCAGTTGGGGTCAACTCAGGTTGCTGCTGTGGTGTAGGTGCAACCCCTGGCCCAGGAACTTCCCCATACTATGGGTGAGGCCAAAAAAAAAAAAAAAAAAAAAAAAGAGGCTGATGCTGATTAGACTAAATTCCTTAGGTGTCCCCTCCAGCCACAAAGTGTTTTGATTTCACTCCCATATTTTCTTTCCTGCCTGTTTATTCAGCAAACACACTCTGAGATTCTGCCTGATGACAACCACGGGGCTCGGCCTGGGGATCCGGTTGAGGGTGGAGGTGGAGAGTTTCTGCTAAAATTTATAAAATTCAGTTTGATCCAGGTCCCTGTTCTCATTCTGCTTCTGTATCACTCAGCACCAAGCAGGGGTTCACTTGTGTATTCCAAAAATTCACACGTTGAAGTTCTAACCCTGGTACTTCAGAATGAGATCTTATTTGGAGATGAGGTCTTTATTGAGGTAATCAAGTTAAAACATGGACATTAGGGTAAGTTTGCATCCAATGAGACTGGTGTCTTTGTAAAAAGAGGGCATTTACAGAAAAACAATACAGAGGGAAGATCGTGTGAGGACACAAGGAGAAGGTGGCATCTGTAAGCCAAGAGGAGAGGCCTGGAGCAGACCCCCCCCCAGCCCTGAGAAGGAACCGACCCAGTTGACAGCTTGATCTCCAACTTCCAGCCCGCACAACGTGAGACACTAAATTTCTATTATGTAAGCCCTGTGGTCTGGGCTCCTGCCTTACGGCACCTCCCACTAACTAATACCCACCATCACACCCTGAAGTGATATACTGGAAATAAGTGCTTTAGGAATCAGAAGAGCAGAGGTCTTACTCTTGCTTTGCTGCTCCAAGCTGGGTGACTCTGACCCAGTTGCTTCCCCTCTCTGAGCCTTTGTTTCCTCCTTGGTAAATGAGCAAGTTATCTCCAGAGTCCTGTCCAGCATGAACAGCTGGCACCTCTATGACTCCTGGGCAGCTGCTCATGTCAGCCACAGTCTGATGAGGGTCCCAGAGTGGAGAAGTTCCAAGTTCTGTATTCAAACACACTGACATTCTCAGTGCCCCTCCAGCAGTGGCTCCCCACTGTAAGCCCCCCAAACACCAGACCTGGGCTTCAGCTTGAAGTATGTTAACCCTCTGAACTGCTGGTTTGGAGGCCTGGAACTCAGACCCAAGAACCGCTCATACGACTTGATGTTATACTTGGCAAATACAAAAAACCAATATTTTACACAGAAAAAATTAGGACCTAGGGTTTGACAAAATATTTTTGTGATGCTTCAGGGACTTGAAACTCTGGGAACTACAGAAAATAGGATCTCTGGAAAAAGTATATCAAAAAGATACATGCACCTGTATGTTCATAGCAGAACTATTCACAACAGCCAAGACATGGAAACAACCCAAATGTCCATCAACAAATGAATGGATTAAGATGTGGTGCATATCACAATGAAATACTACTCAGCCATATAAAAGAATGAATTGATGCCATTTGCACTAACATGGATGCAACTAGAGATTCTCATACTAAGTGAAGTAAGTCAGAAAGAGAAAGACAAATACCATATGATATCATTTATATGTGGAGTCTAAAATATGGCACAGATGAAGCTACCTGCAGAACAGAAACAGACTTGTGGTTGTGAAGGAGGAAGGAGAAAGAGTGGGATGGACAAGGAGTTAGGAGTGAGCAGATGTAAATTATTACAGTTAGAATGGATAAGCAATGGGGTCCTACTGTACAGCACAGTGAACTGTGTCCAAT
Source organism: Phacochoerus africanus (assembly GCF_016906955.1). NCBI lineage: Eukaryota > Metazoa > Chordata > Mammalia > Artiodactyla > Suidae > Phacochoerus > Phacochoerus africanus. The sequence continues at coordinate 49,394,054 of NC_062548.1, forward strand.
TTCTTGGGATAGAACATGATGAGCAACAATACGAGAAAAAGTGACACGTATATATGACTGGGTCACTTTGCTATACAGCATAAATTAGCACACCATTGTAAATCAACTATAATAAAAACAAAGAGGAAAACAGAATGTTTGAGATATCTATATATTTTCATGGGAAAAACAGGATAACAAAGAGGACTATGTGAACATGGGCTGCCCATGTCACAGGATAACCAGGCCACATGTGATGCAGAAAACACACCTGCAGGCCAAAGCCCACCTCGCACACTTGTCAACCTGCCTCAGGGGCCCTGACACAATGTCTCCAAGGGTGAAGACATGAACACCAGAATTTAGATTCTCCACATTCACAATTTCCCTGGACTTGAAACTGCCTCATATACTCTTGGGGGCACTAAAACTGATTATTTGGAGAATAATCTGGAGATAGCTGTCAGTGCCTTTCTCATCAGTGTCACCTCCAGGACTTCACCCAGACAAGACCACAGGGAGCACATGGCGGCATTGTTTTAGGACAACAAAGACCAGGCACAACTCGAGTGTCCATCCCTGGAGCATGCGGTAAACTGGTTATGCTATGATCATAATTCATCCAGCTTTGAAAATGAATGAGGCAGTTCTACCTGCACTGCCTCCTCAATAGAGTCTGCAGATTTGGGGATGTCAAACAGATTTGAACGTAGGTGTCCATTACTTATAAAAATGACAACAATAACATCAATAAGATATAAGCCCATATAGACCAACCAAGAACTGGAGAAACTGGCCACAGACAGGGGTGGCAGCAGAATCCTGGCAGCTAGAATGTGAACAGGCTAGTGGTAGCGGACTTAGCTGAACAAAGAATACTAAGTCTATGGGGCTGGGGGTGCCAACCAGATGCTGCCCCTGAACCCCACTGAGGCCCGGAACCTAGAGGCTCCAGATGCCTCTAAAAGCTACTGGATCAAAGGGCCCCTCCCCCAAGCCCATCAACTCCTGGGGTTCACTGTCAGGAGAAGAAGTGAGAGGGCAGCAAAGGGGTCCACATAGAAGTCATCAGGGCCAGTGGGAGATCCCTCTGTCGGGACCCCACTTCCCAATATGCAGGGCACAGCCAGCCATGGGGGTGGCCCCCACTTCATGGGTAGGGTCCCAGCAGATGGACACAGAGTGGCTTGTTTTAATATCAGAGCTCACAAGCATTTCCCAGTCAGTGGAAGTCAAAGATCTTGAGAAAGGAGAGTTTTTCTTTTTTTTGTTTTTGTTGTTGCTGTGGTTGTTTAACTAAAATACAATTGACATGTGAAAGTGAAAGGTGTACAACTTATGGATTTGATACATTTCTATACTGCAATATGATTGCCACTGTCCTGTTAGCTAACACCCCTATCACATCCCATTCTCAGTTCTTTTTTTCTGATGGGAAAAAATAAAATTTTGTTTAGCAAGTCTGATGTTTATAATACAATATTATTGTCTATATCCACCATAGTGTGCCTCAGCTCTCCAGAACTTTTTTATCTACTAGTTGCAAGTTGGTCCCTTTCAACAACATTCCTTTTATTCCTGCCACCACCCAATCTCTGGTAACCACGATTCCGGTTAAGGGGTTAAACCTTTGTAGAGATGATATTCCCTCATATGTGGAGGAACCCTGCTTACTGTCCACTCAGCACCTGGACTTATGACCTGTTCTTCATTCTCCACATACCCAACTCTCAGGAACTAAGACATTCATCCCTGGAGAAATTAACCCTGACCAAAGCGAAACACTAATACTGGCCTGCCACTGAAAGGAAGGTTCTCTATGATCAAGAAAGCTTGTGGTGACTCACAGACATAGATTACAGACTTTTGTTTGCCAAGGGCGAGAGGGGAAGGAGTAGGATGGACTGGGAGTTTGGGGTTAGTAGATGCAAACTATTCCATTTAGAATGGATAAGCAATGAGGTCCTACTGTACAGCACAGGGAACTCTATCCAGTCTCTCGGGATAGACCATGATGGAAAAGAATACAAGAAAAGGAATGTGTGTATATATATACATATGACTGGGTCACTTTGCTGTACAGCAGAAATTGGCACAACATTGTAAATCAACTATGCTCTAATACAAATTTTTTTAAAGAAAAAAAGCCTGTGGCCAAGAACTCTGCTTGTTTACAGTCAGCATTTTACTCCTATTACTCATGTCACCCCTTCTATGAACAAACAGTCAAGGTTGACTAGACATTTAATATTTAGAGCCTCAAACATGAAAGACAGAGGTCAAAAGTACAAATGGAGCGGGGGAAAGGAACTGAAAGGAATTAGAGACAAAGCAGAGAACAGAAAGAAACATCTCAAAAATTACAATCAACTATTCCCAAGAAATAGGAGACTTCACAACCAGGAACAAGAACAGATGCTACAGAAACGGAGCAAGGAACTTAGACAACTTTTGAAAATTAAAAATATGATAGTAGATACTTAAAATGACTCAAGAACAGTTGGAAGTTGAGAAAATCTCCCAGGAATTAGAACAAAAAAAGTAACAAGATGAAAAACAAGAAAGAAAGGATTAGAAACTAGGAGACAAGCCCAAGAGGTCCAACATCTGAATAAAAGAAGTCCAGGTAAGAGAACAGTGCAAATAGTTGAAAAACTCAAATTTCCAGATTAAAAGAGTCCACAGCATACCCCCCCAAAAGAGATCCACATCAAGCCACAACACAGTGAAAGAGCCAATGCTAAAAAGAAAGCCCACAGAGCCAACAAGCTAAAAAGAAAGTCCTAGAAACTTCCAGCAGAGAGGAAGAAAAACAAGTCATATGTTTATATATTAAAATGTCAGGATGCAGAGGAGCCAATAACAATGTTGGATACTTGAAGGCAATGTCATGATGCCTTCAAAATTCTGAGGGAAATTTTATTTCCCGTGTAGAAGTCTACACCTGTACAAACATTCAGTCAATTTTGACAGTAAATATTTTCAGACACGAAGCTCTCAAAAATCTCAAAAAGTTAATTCTCTGGTATCCTTTCTCAAGAAGCTATTAGAAAAAAAAAAAAAAAATGGAGTTCCCCTCGTGGCGCAGTGGTTAAAGAATCCGACTAGGAACCATGAGGTTGCGGGTTCAATCCCTGGCCTTGCTCAGTGGGTTAAGGATCCGGCGTTGCCATGAGGTGTGGTGTAGGTTGCAAACACGGCTCAGATCCTGCATTGCTGTGGCTGGTAGACTGGTGGCTGCAGCTCCAATTCGACCCCTAGCTTGGGAAACTCCATATGCCATGGGAGTGACACAAAAGACGGCAAAAAAAAAAAAAAGAAGTTATTAGATGAGAGACTGTTCTGGTTATCTATGGCTATGGTAAAAATATACCCCCAGACTTAGTGGCTTAAAACAAAAATTCATTATTATTCTATCTCACTATTATTTCTGCCAGGAATTTGGACATATAGGATCAAGTAGAGATGGCAAAGGTTTTTTTGTTTGTTTGTTTGTTTGTTTGTTTTGGTGGCCATACCTGTGGCATGCATAAGTTCCTGGGGCCAGGAATCAAATTCATGTTACACCAGTGACTCAAGCCACAGCAGTGACAATGCTGGATCATTAACCCACTAGGCCACTAGGAAGCTCCAAGATGGCATGTCTTTCCTTCACAGTGGCTGGGGTCCCAGCTTAAATGACTTGGACAGCAGGTGGGCAGGAGCAGTCAGGAATGGTCAGCATCTCTCTATAGGGCCTCTCTTCATGGAGCAGCTTGGGCTTCCTCACAGCATGGCAGACACAGGCCAGTAGAACTTTTTACATAGACCCTCAGGGCCTCAAGAGACGGGAAGCAGAAGATAGCTGCCACTTCAGGCCTGGCCCTGGACACTGGCACACTGTCTCTTCAGCCACATCCTAGGGGTCAAAGCAGTCATAAAGCCACCTAGTTTCAAGAGGAGGAGATACAAACCACACCTTTCAACAGGAGTAGCATTAATTTCTGTCCGTCTCTAATTCTTCCCCAGGTAACCAAGAAAGAGAAAGCCTGGGAAATAAGCCACCGACTGCAGAGGAGATGCAAAGGAAATTCCCAAGATAATGGTGAAGATGTTGCCAAAGCCAGTCCAGACAAAAGCTTGAGAAGAAAGACTCATGGATGGATGTGTTCGTGAGGGCCAGAGGGAGCGGAAATGCCAATTACTGATAGCCCTACCAAAGTGAGAGGAGTATAACTGTTCCAACCAAAAGTGTGGAGGCCGGTGAGTGATGAGTTGATACAAAACTAAGCAAATAAAGAAATGGGGCAAGTGTTATCTCAGGAGCACAGCAAAAGATGCGAAAGGAAGGAAACGATCTATGATACACTGTGGGATGTGGCTGGGAATAATACACAGTCCTAATAATGTGAACGCCAGATGTGGATTTAAGGAAAAATAGGGATGCACTGATTTGGGGGGAATCAGGAAAGAAAGTAGGTTGATTATATAATGACTTACTAGTATAGAAAATGACAACACCTGAGTCATTTTTTTGTGAGTCATTTTCTATACTAGTAAGTCATTACATAATCAAGAAGTAGCTCCTTACGTATGTTTTTAAGGAAAGTAGAGGCCAGTAACAAAAGAATATGGTGAAAGACGACTTAGGAGTGTTTGCCAGTGAGGAAGGGGAATGATGGGGAGAGAAGGTGGAACAGGGATGGATGTTTTTGCTCCAAATCTCATAGCATTTTTCTATTACATAGGTTCACACATTAGGCCATGAAAGTAAAAATTAAATTGTAAAAGAGCAAGCTGCAGAACAAAACACATAGTATGAGCCTGCTTATATAAGAAAATGTCCGCAAGTGTATGTGAACTCATAGAAAAATAGAAAAAAGCCCTTCAACACAATAAAGTATTAAAAGTGGTTGATGGACCAAATGTCCGTCAAGGAATGAATGGATAAACAAAATGTGGTGTATCCACACAATGGACAGTTATTCAGCCTTAAAAAGAAAGGAGATTCTGTCACATGGCACAACATGGACAAACTTTCAGGACATGGTGCTAAGTAAAATAAGCCAGACACAAAAGGATAAATATCAGAGATTCCATTTATATGATGTAAGCAGAGTCACCAAATTCATAGAGACAGAAAGGTGAGTGCCAGGAGCTGGGAGGAGGAAGGAATGGGGAATTAGTATTTCATGGGTACAGAGTTTCAATTTGGGAAGATGAAAAAGTTTTGGACATGGATGGTGGCGATGGTGGCACAATATTGTGAATGTACTGAATGCCAATGAACTGCACACTTTAAAATGGTTAAGGGGAGTTCCTGTTGTGGCTCAGCAGGTTAAGAGCCCAACATAGTGTCCATGAGGATGTGTGTTCAATCCCTGGCTTCGATCAGTAGGTTAAGGATCCAGCGTTGCTGCAAGCTGAGGCATGGGTGATAGATGCAACTCGGATCCAGTGCTGCTGCGGCTGTGGCATAGGCCTGCAGCTGCAGCTCTGATTTGACCCCTAGCCCAGGAACTTCCAGATGCTGCTGGTGAGGCTGTAAAAAGAAAAAAAAAAAAGGAAAAAAATGGTTAAGGAGTTCCCTGGTGGCTCAGTGGGTTAAGGATCTGACATTGTTACTGTAGTGGCTCTGGTTACTCCCATGGTGTGGATTAGATCCCTGGCCCAGGAACTTCTGCATGCTGCAGGCGTGGCCAAAAAAAAAATTAAATGGTTCAAATGGGGGTTCCCTGGTGGCCTAGTGGCCTGGGTTCAATCCCTGGTCTGGGAGCTGAGATCCCACACACCAAGCTGCTGCACACTGCGGCAAAAAAAAAAAGTTAAAATGGTTAATTTTGTTTTCTGCATATTTTACCACAATAAAAAATGTTTAAAAGTAATTGGGAAGGGGACAGTGTAGGAAACTTTCACGTTTTCCATATTTTTTGACTCTTTATAATAAGATCTTCATGAAATGCTTGCTTGTATAAATAAGGCAGAGGGGAAAAAACTAAACCTCAGGAAAAACTAAACCTCAGTAAAAGTCAGGAAGAGAACTGTGCATTGCTCCAGGGAAGGAAAGAAAAGGCAGGGAAGAGAAAGAAGGGGGACGGAAACCAGCTAAGTTCCAGCAGGGCCAGGCCAGGAGGGGAGCCTTGAAGAAGGGCAGCGAGGAGGTCTCAGGAGCCCAGAAATGTCGAGGGGGAGCCTCAAGCCTACGTGTGTGCACACTACTCACCAGCCAGGCCCTCAGGAGGGAGCGCCAGTTTGCCAAGAAACAAACTCAAAAATGTTTTGAAGCCTTATTTCAGTTCAGATGCTGCTTTTATACATTCCCTGTGAACCACAGAGAGGGTTCTCAAGTGGCCCGGCATCCTCTGCAGTTCCAGTCCCAGAATCCTCTGTTTCCCTACACACCACAGGGTAGGTGCTGCCCTTAGAAGCTGCGGCAGGCATTCCCAGGGCCCGGGGGACCCACGGCCACAGTGGAACAGGGAGGACTCATCCTGGCAGACTGGTCTTGACCAGGGACGGGGGAGCTGGGCCAGCATCCCAAGAAATGAACCACTGTGCTGAGGAGGCAGCTATGAGGCACTTGGAAAATTGCACAACTGGGTTTGGGTTTGGGGTGGGTAGAAAACTATTTCCTGGGCTTTTATGCTCTGGGAATACCTGACCCTGCACAAACTTCCCACTACACACCCAGCACTCACACTTACAAATCCCATCCCCCAACACCTCCTTTAATTTCAAAGGCGGGGGTGGGGTGTGGGGGAGGTTGAAAGGGTGGTGAGGAGATGGGGGTGGGGAAATAGGGCACAGGAGGCCTCCCTTGCTTCAGTGGCTACAGAATTTTTATTTCTGGCCTCCCATGGAGCATTTTGCTTTGGCAGAATGTTTATGACATCAAGAAATCAGGATCAGTATCTTCTGGTGCAGGATAAGATCAAATCTGATAGTACAACATGATCTTTCAAGCAGATACCAGAATCCTTAATCACTGGGGGGAAAACAATGTGAAATTTGGCCTAGGCTCTTATTACGACTCTGAAATTATGAGGTCAATAAACAAGAACAGGAGAGAAGAGAGAAGTGTTTGTTAGAGTGATGGGATTTGCATCTTTCCCTTTTATTTATTTATTTATTTAATTAATTTAATTTATTTGGTGTCATGCCACAGCCAGCATTACTGAAGAGCCACTCAGAGTTTCTCATTTAAGTGTCACAACAACCCAGCAGCACAGATAGTATCCCCGTTCCATGAATCAGCAAATGTAAGCACAGAAAGGTAAAAATCACACTTGAGGACAATGGCACAGAAAATAAACTGTGTGATTTCCAGCTCCTGCCTGCTTTTCCCTCTGTCCCTCAGCAGCTCATGCAATTCCCAGCGAAGTACCTTCTACTTGGCCCAAATCAGTAGTTTGGATATTAGCATTCCAAAAACCCAAAAAGATGACAGCCCAGGAACTAAACTGAAAAGACAGAAGAATATAGGAAAAGGTATGTGTGTAAGGGGATGTGACAGAACTAAGTATGACTTGAAGCAGTAGGACCTCTTTGCCCTCTAAAAAATTACTGAGGCCACCACACAAAATCTGCACATGGGTGTTTATAGCAGCTTTATTCAGCCAAAACTTAGAGGCACCCAAGATGGCCTTCAGTAGGTTAATAGGTAAATAAACTGCGATCCAACCAAACAAAGGAATATTATTCAACGAGAAAGAGAAATGTGCTATCAGCCCATGAAAAGATACTGTGGAAGCTTAAATACATATCACTGAGTGAAAGAAGGCAGTGTGAAAAGGCTACATACTGTACGATTCCAACTCTATGATTCTAGAAAAGGCAAAACTATAGAAACAGTGAAAAGATCAGTGGTTGCCAGGGGTGGGTGGTGGAAAGAGAAAAATAGAGCACAGAGAATTTTTAAGGCAGTGAAAATACTCTGTACGATGCCATAATGATGCAAACATGTCATTATACATTTGTCCAAACCCATAGAATGTACACCACCAAGAGTGAACTATACAATGGACTTTGGGTGATTATGATAACTATGAATCAATGTAGATTCATTTTTGGTTAAAAAAAAAAAAAGTACCATTCTGGTGAGTGATTTTAATAATGGGGGAGGCTATGTCTGTGTAAGGACAGAGGGTATATGGGAAAGGTCTACACATCCCTCTCAATTTTGTTATAAATCCAAAACCACTCTTAAAAATTGTATGAAAAACTATTGGGACCCCCCCCCAAATATCTATGGGTATTTATCATATTAGAAATTATAGGAGTTCCCATCATGGCTCAGTGGTTAACAAATCCAACTAAGAACCATGAGGTTGCGGGTTCGATCCCTGGCCTTGCTCAGTGGGTTAAGGATCCGGTGTTGCCATGAGCTGTGGCGTAGTTTGCAGACGAGGCTGGGATCCCACATTGCTGTGGCTCTGGCGTAGGCCGGTGGCTACAACTCTGATTTGACCCCTAGCCTGGGAACCTCCATATGGCGCGAGAGTGGCCCTAGAAATGGCAAAAAAGACAACAACAACAAAAAAGTTATAACAGAAAATTTGATTAAATATTTATTAAATCATTTGAAAATAACAATACTAAACTCATTAAATGCTTATGAAAAGAAACATTATTTTCCAAAAAAAATTAATAAGAAAAGTGGCATTGTTCTGCATTTTTACAAATCTCTGTAATGTCTGCCTTAAAACAGCTGGATTCTCATATCTGCTTCTGCAGATGTGTTGGAACATTATACATCAGGTAGTCTCTGGAAACCACCACTGAACATTCATGAAAAAATGAGAATGAAAAGACCAATAACTGCTTAATATTATTACTAAAATAATTTCTAACTTGTGAAGCTCTGAGAACAGCCTTGGGTACCACCAGGAGCAATTGAACCAGCCTTTGAGAACCATGACATAAAGAATTAGGTGTGAGACAGAGGGAAGGAGAAGAGGGTTGGTGGGAACACCCAAGGACACACTCACCATCTCACACCTGTCACCTTTCACTTTCCCTAAGCCCCCCTCCCCATCAAGTACCTCCAGTACAGAAACTGCAGCTTCCTAGCCAAGCACACTCCACACATCTCCTTCCTTCTCAGCCCAGCTCCTCCTTGACACATAAACTAAACGTGGGCTAACTAATCTTCCTTTGGAATATACTGGTGTTTTTAACTGGGCCTTTCTTAAACTAAACCTCCAAAGCCTGATTCTAAAAGTTGGCTTTTCAGACGTCCCGAGATGGGGTCAGCTGCCCTGCGGAGCACAGGAGAAACGGTCCCCAAGAAGACACAAGGGATGAGTTCTGGTCCTCACTGACAGGTTCCTGGGTTATTTTCACCGTCTACAAACTTAAGCTGCACCAAGCCCTCTGCCCACGTGGGCTGTCCTGTCATCAAATAACCTCCTGAACCTGCCACCAACTTACAACCCAAGCACCCCGCTGCTGTTCGGCTGCCCCCCCCCACACACACACACCTGTACTCCCTGGGGCCCCCCAGGAGCCTGCACCACGCCAATGCCCAGATACGTCCCAGGCAGGGCCAGTCAACCC